>NC_053443.1:34968060-35568060 GCF_007990345.1 Gossypium hirsutum
GTGAAACTTGGAACGATTCAATCAAAAGTAAATACCGTTCCCATGAACTACTGAACCGAGGATGCACATCTCAACATATCCTCAAGTATCTGAATATCCGCTCGAATTGACCATCGGTTTGGGGGTGAAAAGCGGTGCTAAAATGCAGCTTGGTACCCAAAGCTCTTGCAATTTCTTCCAAAATCGTGAGGAACCGATCTATCGACAAGAAAAGGTACCAGTAATCACAACGAGACATACAATCGCTAGTTACCAATGAAAATCCTACGCAGGATAAAGTAGCCACTTAGTCATCATCAAACCCAAATGATCTTTACTTGTGACAAGGCAGTCCGACCAAAGTCCATTGTGACTCGTCCATTTCACTCGGTACATGATCGGCTGAAGTAACCTGAAGCACTTGATGTTCGCTTTCACTGTTGACATTTTAAACACTCGAAACAAAGTCGAGATGTCTCGTTATACCATGCCACCAAACCGACGTTTCAAGTCGTTGCACATTTTCGTGCTCCCTGGGTGAATTGACATTCGGCTACAATGGGCTTCGTTCAGAATCATCGGAATGAGTTCGAATTCCTTGGAACACCAAACGACTTCTAAACCTCAAACAACCATCATCATCAATCTGAAACTCCGATTCCTTGTTCGGAACACACTCAGCTCGTTTTGTAACCAATTCATCATCGACCTTCTGAGCTTCACGAATTTGATGAGTCAATAATGGTTTGGCTTTTAATTCAGCTACTAACACATTGTCAGGTAGAACAGACAAGTGTACATTCATCACTCGCAAAGCAAACAGTGATTTCCGGTTAAGGCGTCCGCAACCACATTAGCCTTTCCCGGGTGGTAATCAATGACAAGCTCGTAATCTTTCAACAACTCAAGCCAACGTCTTCGTCGCAGATTCAAGTCTCGTTGAGTCATCAAATATTTGAGACTTTTGTGATCCGAAAACACATGGCACTTCTCACCAAACAAATAATGTCGCCATATTTTCAATGCAAACACAATGGCGGCTAGTTAGAGATCATGGGTCGGATAATTTCTCTCGTGTGGCTTCAATTGTCTCGATGCATAGGCCACAACTCGACCTTCTTGCATCAATACGCAACCCAACCCAAGTAGGGATGCGTCACTATAACGACAACTCTTACCCGATTTGGTTGCACCAATTGGAGCTTCAGTCAATGAGTTTTCAGTTGATCGAAGCTTTCTGACATTTCTCCGTCCATTCGAACTTAACATCCTTTTGAAGTAGCTTCGTCATTGGTGTGGCTATCATCGAGAAATCTTGACAAATCGTCGGTAATAACCGCGAGCCCTAGAAGCTCCGGACTTCGGTAACATTTCTCGGAGGCTTCCAGTTAAGTATGGCTGAAATTTTGCTCGGGTCAACTCGAATACCCGATGCGGATACCACATGACCAAGAAGCTAACCTCTTAACCAGAACCACACTTACTGAACTTAGCATATAACTGCTTATCCGCAAAATTTGCAACACTGCCTCAGATGCTCAGCATGTTCGGTCTCATCTCTTGATAGACCAAGATGTCATCAATAAACACAACTACGAACCGATCCAAATACGGCCTGAAGATCCGATTCATCAAATCCATAAACACCGCAGGGCATTAGTGAGCCCAAACGGCATCACTAAGAACTCGTAG
Organism: Gossypium hirsutum; assembly: GCF_007990345.1. Classification (NCBI taxonomy): domain Eukaryota; kingdom Viridiplantae; phylum Streptophyta; class Magnoliopsida; order Malvales; family Malvaceae; genus Gossypium; species Gossypium hirsutum. The sequence continues at coordinate 34,969,732 of NC_053443.1, forward strand.
TGACCGTACCTCGTTCTGAAAGTAGTTTTGGGTACGTCCGAATCTCGAATCCGCAACTGATAATAACCCGATCTCAAATCTATCTTTGAAAACACCGATGCTCCCTTTAATTGATCGAACAGATCATCAATACGCGGTAACGGATACTTATTCTTTATCGTCACTTTATTCAGTTGACGATAATCAATGCACAACCTCATGGTTCCGTCCTTCTTTTCACGAACAATACTGGTGCACCCCAAGGTGAGAAACTCGGTCGAGCGAAACCTCTATCCGTCAATTCTTGCAACTGAGCTTTCAACTCTTTTAACTCGGTTAGTGCCATACGATACGGAGCGATCGAAATTGGCGTAGTTCCAGGTACAAGCTCAATGCCAAACTCTACCTCCCGAACAGGTGGCAAACCCGGTAATTCTTCAGGAAAAACATCCGGGTATTCACAAACCACCGGCACCAATTCGGGTTTCTTTTCTAACTCCTTGTCATCAAGTACATACGCGAGGTATGCTTCGCACCCTTTCCTTACATATTTCTGGGCCAACATTGCTGATATTACAGCTGGCAACCCCCTTAAGTCCGCAGACTCAACTCGGATTATTTCGTTATTTGCGCACCTCAAATCGATAGTCTTGCTTTTGCAATTCACAACCGCATCATGCGCGGTTAACCAATCCAAACCAAGAATAACATCAAACTCGTCGAACGGCAAAAGCATCAAATCGGCCGGAAAACAGGATTCTCGGATTATTAGAGGGCATCTCTTACACACTTTATCAACAAGTACGCATTGACCCAACGGGTTTGATACTCGAATTACGAGCTCAGTAGACTCAACAGGTAGAGTCTTACTGGTTGCTAAGGTTTCGCATACATATGAATGAGTAGAACCAGGGTCAATCAATGCAATCACATTAGTATCAAAGAGAGTGAAGGTACCAGTGATGACGTCGGGGGAGGATGCCTCCTCTCGTGCGCGAATGGCATATGCTCTAGCAGGAGTACGGTTCTCGGCTCGATCGGCCGTATCAGAGGCCCCCCTCTGACTACCACCCCTGCCTCCTAAAATTCTCGGTGGTCTTCCTCTAGATGTCACTCCACTAGGTCTTGCACCTTGAATCTTATTCTTCTCATCCAGCTCCGTGCAATCTCTAATGAAGTGGTCCTTCGAACCGCATCCGTAACAGGCCCTGCTAGTAGACTTGCCCCAACAATCACCTAGGTGTCGTCTTCCACATTGGGGACATTCAGGTTTCTCGCGACGATTATTGCCCACACTAGCTACCGAAGTAGCTCGGGAGCCTATCGATGGTCTTGCCCTGATGGAAATTCCCGCAGTCGCCCTCGACTTATTAATGTCCTCCCTGAACTTCTTTACAGCTGAGAACGGAGCTTTACCCGTCGATCTTTTACGATAATCTCTAGCTTCAAATTCAGCCTTCCTCTTCTACTTTCCAAGTTCTTCCGCCTTGCAGGCTCGTTCGACTAGTGTTACGAATTCTTTTATTTCCAAAATACCCATTAGTAGCTTTAAATCTTCACTCAATCCTTCCTCGAATCTTTTGCACATAGCAACCTCATCAGCTACACACTCCCGGGCATACCTACTAAGTCTTACGAATTCATGTTCATATTCAGATACAGTCATACGGCCTTGCTTGAGTTCCAAGAACTCCTTACGCTTCTGATCAATGAACCGTTGGCTAATAAATTTCTTTCGGAATTCCGTTTGAAAGAAGTCCCAAGTTACTCGCTCGTTCGGGACTATGGAAATCAAGGTCCTCCACCAATAGTAAGCTGAGTCTCGCAACAAAGATACAGCACATTTTAGACATTCGTCGGGTGTGCATGACAATTCATCGAACACCCGAATGGTGTTATCAAGCCAGAACTCGGCCCTTTCGGCATCATCAGTTACTATGGCCTTGAACTCCTCGGCCCCACGCTTCCTAATCAAGTCTACAGGTGGCTTACTCAGCCTCACAGGATCAGCAACTGATGGCATTACAGGCTCTTGGGGTGGATTATTCAAATTTGGGAATTGTTGGACAGCCGGGTTGGTTCGGGCATATTGCGCGACCCACTCATTCATCATGGTAAAGAAGGCTTGTTTAGCCCCCTCACCTTGATTATTCGCAGATGACTGAGGTTCAACAGGCGGCGTCCCTTGTGCAGGAGCAGCCGCTACGCTCTCAATGTCATCCGCTAGGGTTTTTTCTTCACCGGGGTCCATTTACTAATCAAAACAAAAACATTTCAACCGTCGGAAGTCATCACACATTTAAACATTAACATTCGGCATGTATAGCTAGACTCATACGCGCTATGGTAGTCCTAGAACCGACTAAACCATAGCTCTGATACCAATCAAATGTAACACCCCGAACCCGAAACCGACACCGGAGTCGAACACGAGGTGTTAACTGGCTTTAACCCCTTATAAAATTTATTTTCCAGACACTGCCCAATCTGTGTACCAGTCGTTTAAAAATCATATCTTGAGTTTCGTAACTCGAAAATCAGTTTCGTGATTTTTCCCAGAAAGTAGACTCATGTGCCCATCTATGTATTTTTTTCTAGAATTTTTGGTCAGGCCAATTGGTACAGTTTATTAGTCGAAATCTCCCATGTTGCAGGGGTCGACTACACTGACCTTTTCCCATTACGAATTGGATATCTCCCTGCACGGGGCTTCAATACTGATGCCGTTTAATTCTATAAAAACTAGACTCAGAGAGGAATCTGTACATATATGATACGACCCCTAATTATCTCTGGTTAATTTATTATGAATTTCCAAAGTTGGAGCAGGGAATCCAGAAACCGTTCTGGCCCTGTCCCACAAAAATCTGATTATCTCTTAATATACTGCCCATATGATCTTTTCGTCACTTCCTCATGAAAACAGACTCATCGGGCTTCGATGACATAATTTATTCATCAATTAACTCCACTCCTACTATTTTTAGTGATTTTTCAATCTCATGACACTGCTGTTGCCAGCATCTGTTACGAAAGTAACTAGGTCCATTTCATGCCTACCCCTGAACCAACTCAATCGAACATTCGTGCCATTTTCGCATGGCTTAAAGTTTACATGCCAAAGTTCAAACACAACGTAATAGCTTATACATGCCAAAATGTTCTTCTAAGCCAACTAAGAAGAAAGTACCAAAACTTGCTATCCGATGTGATGACTTCGATGACGGCCTGACCCCGCAAAAATAGATGAGTCCAAGCAACCTATAATGGGTGACAAGGAAACACCGAGTGAGTTTATAACTCAGTAAGTCATAAGCAATGCACTACCATCCATCAATAACATTATCACAAGAGAAAACAAAATGGAACGAGGCTAATTACTCCATCCATTCCGAACCATACCATAGTTCCTCCAACCTATCGATTCAATTTCATATCAATTCATGCATTCACATTCCATATACTCATCAATAGGACATTGAAGCATTTTCATAAATCAATTTATTTTCGTTACAATCAAACGACTAAACGGCCTTTCACCCATCCTACGATAAATTTTATGTACGTGACTTCAAGTATAGTTGTCACATAGGTTCAAACTTACCGAGCTCAACACCAAGTATAAGCATAGCACCTATTAGCCATGTACTCAAGACACTTACCCGATCCGCTGTCCGCGATCGACTCAATAGTGTCGCACACATAGTGTCCATAATGATTCACGAATGTATATTGAGTCCGCACACTCAGTGCTATAAAATCAACTCGCACACTTAGTGCTACGTAATCAAATCGCACACTTAGTGCTACATAGTCAAACTCGCACACTTAGTGCCGCATGGTCAATTCGCACACTTAGTGCATCATATTCATTTCGCACACTTAGTGCAACATAGTCAAATCGCACACTTAGTGCTGTACAATTTAATCCCGCGCACTTAGCGCCAATCTCATGGTCATAAATGGTTATCCCGCACGTTTAGTGCCGAGATCAACAACTCAGTACATCTTACCTCTTTTCTTTCATTCAACAATTTCATCATCACATACGTACATGCATATATATATATGTATATTTATTCATTCCATTCAGCATCAATACATAAAATTATGACCATTGAAATAATACCAACTACATGCTTAATGACTTACCTCGTGTCGGGTAAGACGGTTCCAACTCGGCTACTCGATGACCTTTTCTTTGCCTTTGCTCGATTCACCTCCTTTAACTCCTTGAGCTTAATCAATAATTTAACTAGTTTAACCATCTTGTTAAACATTCATAATTCAATTACACATGCATATGTATGTTTGTATATTCGGCAACCATCCACACTAATTACCCATTTAGTCGATTACACACATAATTAAAGGTAACATCACGAATGGCATACTTATGTATATATATATGTATATATATATACTTCGGAATGGGCATCACAATTAGATTTAACACCACCTTCATACTCAATTAGATGGCCGAATGCATGTGTATATGCACAATGTCAACTATAACATCATGTAGGTCCACATATACTACATTTCTTATGTTCCACATCTTAATGCCCATTATACATAATCAAATTTAACATCATCTATATATTTACTCATATGGCCGAATATACATACCCCCATATAATATCATTTTCATTCCATTTAACACTTAATTCATCATAAATTTCCCCCTTTGCTCTCTTTTTTCTCTTCATGGCCGAATGCTCCTTCTACTCCTTTTACCTTCACAAAGCATGAATTTCATCATCCAACTTACAAGCTTACAATCTCATGAAGTTTAACCTCATGGTACCTATCAAACTCTCACTCATTAGCTTCTATCATAAACCTCCAACAACACCCAATAAACATATACTTTGGGGGTCTATGGTAGAACCAAGAAAGGAACTCATAGATATCAAGATGTGAGCAACTACCATTATTCATCTAAGTTTAGCATGAAACACCATCATCACCCTTATTAATCTTTTATAGCCGAAAACCATACTCACCCCCAAAATCGAAATTTCAACATGGTTTACAAAAATCACTTGATAACTCACTCAATATCAACTAAAATTTCAAAAGCTAGTACATACTTCCTTACCTTAATAGTGACTTAAGATGACCGATTGCTCATGTTACCAACAATATTCAAGATTTGAACATGGGCTAAGTAAGGGACTTAGTAACTAGCTTAATACATTCAACAATTTCCAAAAGCTACCATGCATTACATACCTTATTCAAGACTAGAAGGAGTGGTCGAATGTCTTACTTCCCCTTCCCCCTTCTTCTTAGCATTTTCAGCCAAGGATGATAAAAGATGAACAAATTTTTTTCTTTCTTCTTTAGAACATTCGGCCAAGGGGAAATGAAGAAAGATGGACACTTTTTTTTTGTTTTTCCTTCTTACTTTCACGGCAAAAGGGGAGGAAAGAAACAATTACCACACATCCTTTCCTTTTTCCATTTCTTTATTCCCCATACTTCTTATTATATTTATCCTACATACCTCACTAGGCCAACATGTTCCCAACATGTTTCCACCCATAGCATGGCCGGCCACTACATATTAGGGAGGGGGAATTTGACATGCAAGTCCCCTTTTTCTTCCCATGCACTAATAGGTCCTCATGCATTGACCTATCACATTTTAAAATTTTCTAATATATGTCCTATTGACTAAATTCACATGTAATCAACTAAATCGAAGCTTGAAATTTTCACACAATCATGATTACATATTCTAGACAATAAACATCACATTCAAACCTTTCGGTGACTCGGTTTAGCGGTCCCGAAACCACTTCCCGACTAGGGTAAATTTTGGGCTGTTACAAATTGTTGGATCGCCGGCACCCTTATGGCGCAGCGAAAAAAATAAAATCCGACGATCCTAACCAAAGATCCATGTGTGAGGAACGAATCGGGGTGATAAAGGTTACGAAATTACTGAATGTTTATTCTGAGTAGACAGCAACGTCTCAACAACGTGTAGTCAGATCTACAGTCGAACCAAGCCGCAATCTATCGAGACCCCGACCTTTACGTAATCCACCCAGTTGACTACTAACGGAAGAAATCAGAAATCCCCAAAACAGTTTTTAAGTGTGATTTTTCTTTGACGGCTGCTAGACCTAAAAACAAAGAAAAACGGGATTCTTATATATCCTTTTATTTTAGGGTTTTTAGGAAATAAATATAATAATATTTTAAACCAAAAATTAAAATTACATTAATTATAATATAATTTCGGTAAACCATATATTTATTTGAATTCATATGCTAACCAAATTCATGTCCTCATTATGCGTACAACAACATTGTACATAATGTGTTGGAAATTTGATTACCGAATTAAATTAATTATAGAATTAATTTAATTCAAGCGACACCTAAAAAAATACCAACTATGGTTTATTCCGTTCATTTCAACTATAGGGTGTGACCCTGTAGGTTCCTATAATGTTAGCAATAATACTAGAACGATTCAAATGTTACAAACAATGAGTGGCATCTAGCAATGCATCATTGCTACCTAAGTCAAAAGAGATCATGATTCGACATAATCTTTTTATGATTAACCTTTTATGTAATAATCCTTAAGTCCTTTATCTCTGGATTGGACACAAGTCGTGGAATAGTCACACTTGCATAGTCCATTCCATGTTCCTTGATATCTTAAGCAGACTACGATATACAAATATGTATGACATCTCATATCAACTTATTTGAGCATGACCATGCATTTCTAGTCGCACTTAATCAAGTGGCTAAAGATATTACTCCCATTATGTAGGAGGGACTTATTCTATATCGACCAACCATATCCCTTTACATCGATTGTGGTATATCCAACATCAGCCTTTATAGAACAACCAGTTACGGTGTACGTTTGACTGTATCAAAATATACTACTCACGATGTTGGGATTATGATGATCTCAAGTCTAAGGATCATATACATATTAATCACTATGAGTAATGTCGTGACAATTACATAATAATCCAAGAAACATACTCATAATGGGTCAGTCCAATATGTTGTTCTCTAACACACATATTCATGCATCGATTCTGACATTCCATATCAATGGCAACTCTTTATCATCAATCAACTACATGTTAGTCTTAATGCATTATCGTTGTCCTATCCAACAATAATACTTTACTAAGGATCTTTTAAGAATAATCATATTATTCTTAGGACATTATTATAAAATAGTTTATTTACAAACACAGAAAAGAAACTGAAATAATAATGGTAACACCTTATATTAATAAACATGATAAATCAAGTATGTTATTACAACCATTTCATGATTGATCTTTGGGCATATTCTAACATTAATTACTATGAGTAATGTTGTGACAATTACATGATAATCCAAGAAACATACTCATAACGGGTCAGTCCAATATGTTGTTCTCTAACACACATATTCATGCATTGATTTTGACATTCCATATCAATGACAACTCTTTATCATCAATCAACTACATGTTAGTCTTAATGCATTATTGTTGTCCTAGCCAACAATAATACTTGACTAAGGACCTTTTAAGAATAATCATATTATTCTCAGGACATTATTGTAAAATAGTTTATTTATACACACAAAAAAGAAACTGAAATAATAATGGTAACGCCTTATATTAATAAACATGATAAATCAAGTATGTTATTACAACCATCTCATGATTGATCTTTAGGCAAACTCTAACAATCTCCCACTAGCACTAAGACCAATCACTTATATATCTAATACTAAGCGACTTAGTGTGGCGATCATGCTTCTGCTGTGTCAGAGGCTTGGTAAGGGGATCAGTAATGTTATCATATATAGGTACTCTGCATATCTCTACATCCCCTCGATCGATAATCTCTCGAATAAGAAGGTAGTGCCTAAGTATATGTTTGGATCGCTGGTGAGATCTAGGTTCTTTAGCTTGTGCAATGGCTCCATTGTTATCACATCGGAGTTCTATAGCATCTGATATGCTAGGCACAACCCCTAGCTCAGTAATGAACTTCTTGATCCAAACTGCTTCCTTTGCTACCTCACTAGCTGCAATATACTCGGCCTCTGTTGTAGAATCGGCTACTGTACTTTGCTTTGAACTTTTCCAGCTCACAGCACCACCATTAAGGCAAAACACAAAACCTGATTGTGATCGAGAATCATCCTTGTCGGTTTGGAAGCTGGCATCAGTGTAACCTTTTACACTTAACTCTTCTTCACCTCCATATATTAGGAACATATCCTTAGTTCTTCTTAAGTACTTAAGGATATTCTTGACTATGGTCCAGTGACCTTCACCGGGATCTACTTGGTACCTGCTCGTCATACTTAAGGCATATGAGACATCTGGACGGGTACATAATATGGCATACATGATAGATCCAATAGCGGAAGCATATGGAAGTTTACTCATGCGTTCTCTCTCTTGTGGAGTTGAAGGACACATTTCCTTCGAGAGTGAAATACCATGTCTCATAGGTAGGAACCCTCTCTTAGATTCTTTTATACTGAACCTTTTCAGTACTTTATCTATGTATGTACTTCGACTTAGACCTAGTATTCGTCTTGATCTATCTCTATAAATCCTCACTCCAAAGATATAAGTGGCTTCGCCCAAGTCCTTCATAGAAAAACAACTTCCTAACCAAGTCTTAATAGACTGGAAGGTAGGTATGTCATTTCCTATGATAAGTATGTCATCCACATACAGTACCAAGAATGTTATAGTGCTCCCATTAACTTTCTTGTAAACACATGGCTCATCTTCATCTTTGATAAAACCAAACTCTTTGATTGCATCGTTAAAACAAAGATTCCAACTTTAAGAAGCTTGCTTTAATCCATAAATGGATCTTTGTAGCTTACATACCTTTCTAGCATCCTTTGGATTGACAAAACCTTCAGGTTGTGTCATGTACACATCCTCTTCAAGTTTCCTGTTAAGAAAAGTTGTTTTGACGTCCATCTGCCAGATTTCATAGTCATGAAATGCAGCTATAGCGAGCAAGATCCTGATGGATTTAAACATAGCTACAGGAGAAAAGGTTTCATCATAGTCAACACCATAAACTTGGCGAAAACCTTTAGTGACTAATCGCCCCTTGTATGTTTGTACATTCCCATCCATGTCAGTTTTCTTTTTGAAAACCCACTTGCACCCTATGGGTTTAACCTCTTCGAGTGGGTCAACCAAAGTCCATACTTGGTTTTCATACGTGGAATCCATCTCAGATCTCATAGCCTTAACCATTTCTCAAAGTCTGGGCTCGTCACTGGTTCTTGATAAGTCCTAGGCTCATCTTGATCTATAAGAAGAACGTCACCATGCATTGTAATGAGAAATCCATATCTCTCAAGTGCTTAGCGTTCTCTTAAAGATCTACGCGGTGGTTGTGTTTTTACAGCAGTTACTCGTTCCTCAATTTCTTGTGGAATTTGCTGTTGTTCTATCTCTGGTTCAGTGGTATTTTGTGATTCTCGAATTTCTTCAAGTTTAATCTTTTTCCCACTTCCTTTTCTAGAAACAAATTCTCTCTCTAGGAAGATATCAGTTCGAGCAACAAGTATTTTGTTCTCAGTGGGATTAAAGAAATAATATCCTTTGGTTTCTTTCGGATCCCCGACAAAAACACACTTTTCAGATTTGGGTTCAAGCTTAGTAGACTTCTGATGTTTAACATAAGCTTCGCAACCCAAAATTTTCATAAAAGACATACTGGGACGTTTCCCAGTCCACATCTCATATGGCGTCTTTTGAACCGATTTAGATGGAACACGATTTATTATGAAAGCAGCTGTCTCAAGTGCATGTCCCTAAAAGGAAGTCGGCAGATTAGTATGACTCATCATAGATCGAACCATGTCTAACAAAGTTTGATTTCTTCTCTCAGAAACTCCATTCCATTGAGGAGTACCAGAAGGAGTAAGTTGTGAGACAATCCCACATTCCTTCAAAAGATCATCAAACTCTAAGCTCAAATACTTTCCACCTCGATCAGATCAAAGTGTCTTGATAGTTTTGCTTAGTTGATTCTGTACTTCATTTTTGAATTCCTTAAACTTTTCAAGGGACTCAGACTTATGGGGCATGAGATAGACATACCCATATCTACTGAAATCATCAGTGAAAGTAATGAAGTAGTGAAATTCACCTCTAGCTTGTGTATTTATTGGCCCACATACATCAGAATGTATTAGGCCTAATAAATCACTAGCTCGTTCACTTTTACCAGTAAAAGGAGATTTAGTCATTTTTCCCAATAAGCAAGATTCACATACTTCAAATTGCTCAAAAACAAATGAATCCAAGAGACCATCTTTATGGAGCTTGGATATGCTTCCTCACTTATATGGCCCAAACGACAATGCCATAGATAAGTTTGATTTGAGTCATTTATTTTCGATCTTTTAGTATTTATGTTGTAAATGGGATTCATTAGATCTAAAATATAGAGGCCATTAATCAATTGTGTCGAACCATAGAAAACATTATTGAGATAAAAGGAATAACAATTATTCTTAATAATTATCTCAAAACCAATTTTGTCTAAATAAGAAATTCAAATAATATTTTTAGTTAAACTGGGCACATAATAACAATCCTCTAAACATAAACCAAGTCCACTAGGCAAAGATAAATTATATGTTCCCACAGCTAATGCAACAAGTTTTGCTCTATTTCCAACTCACAGGTCCACATCTCTTCTAGCCAAAGTCCTACGCCTTTGTAGTCCCTGTATAGAATTACAAATGTGAGAACCACAACCAGTATCTAAAACCTATGAAGTAGTAGTTGATAAATTAATATAAATAACATAAATACCTGAAGCAGACGTTCTGCTTATTTTGGCCTTCTTGACTTCCTCAAGATAGATAGGGCAGTTGCGCTTCCAATGTCCAGTCACACCACAATGAAAGCAATTTCCTTCCTTAGCCACCCCACCTTTAGGTTTCAATGCAGCATTTACTTTTCCAGGCTTGGGCCTACCTTTGCCCTTGGGCTTTGTCTGAACTTTGGCATTTCCCTTGCCCTTGTTATTACAAACCACCAGTATAGGCTTGGGTCCAACCTTTTTCATATTGCCTTCAGCAGTTCGTAACATACTAAGCAACTGTGGCAGAGTTTTGTCAATTTCATTCATATTGAAATTGAGGACAAACTGGCTGTAGCTATCTGGCAACGATTGCAGAATAACATCAGTGGCCAACTCTTGGCTCAATGGAAACCAAACTTAGACAGGCTTTCAATATAGCCAATCATCTTAAGGACATGAGGTCCTACTGGGCTTCCTTCAGCCAGCTTACACTGGAATAGGGCCTTAGAGATATCGAACCTCTCTTGCCGTGCTTGCCTCTGATAAAGTTCTTTCAGGTGCTCAATCATTTCATAAGCAACCATGTCCTCATGTTGCTTCTGAAGCTCAGGATTCATAGTGGCAAGAATAAGACATCCAACGTCTACCATGTCATCGGGATGCTTCTTGTAAGCATCTTTATCAGCCCTCGAGGCATTAGCAGGTGGTTCATTAGGAAGCAGTTGTTTAATGAAATATAATTTCCATTCTTCTTTGAGGACAACCTCAAGTTACGGAACCAGTCAAGAAAATTCAAACCATTCAATTTGTCATTCTCAAGGATCGATCGCAATGAGAGTGTATTAGTGTTTGTAACCATAATATATCTACAACAATAAAATATGCGTGTGTAAATTTACGAAGTTTATATCAATCATTAAAAGGACTTTATTAAATGATGTTCCCACTATTTTATTACAAAATTAATATCCCTCATATATTAGTTTCGGAAAGACTTTCTCGAAAAGTATTTCATGTGGGTTAATGATCTATATTTCACCTCCTCTTAAGTCAGCTTTGGCTTTACTCTCAAGATTATGGTTATCTAGGTAAGCAACACTTGCTAATTACATCATATGTAACTCCTAAAGTTTGGCGAACAACTCTTTTTCTAATCATCTTATGATTTATCCAAGTTACTTGCCTTTAGGTTTCTAATCCTATTAGAATAACCTAGTTAAGTCATTAATCAATTTTAACCAACGAATATCACTTGTTTATTCTTCGCGTTTAATCGAGATAAATACTAGTACTTCGCTTTAGCAGAACCTACATAGTATTGATCGAGGCCTTAATGAGGAAAAAATTGGAAGGCTATATTGACTTAATATTTTAATAGAGGGATTTTGTTAAGGTTGTTCCATCTCACCAATTATGGTTTACTTTAGTCCATTTAGCTATTTAATTGATCTCATCAATTAATGTGGTTCATTATTATCAAAATTTAACATATTTAAAATTTGGCATGCTTTAGACATCCATAGCATCTCATACACGAATAAATAAAGCAATAAATAAATGCAATAGTTATAGCCTATAAACTAAGGTGGTGCAACCCAAGCCAATGGGAGAACCAAAAGGAAACGTAAAGGTGTAAGCCGTTTCACAAGCTATCGATCCACACTAGTTGGCCCATCTTCCTTCTCGTCTTAGCCCACAGCAAGTCTTACAAATTACAATATGCAAAAACTCGTTTTACATACAAGGGCGTAAGATGAGAAGAGAAATTCAAGAGAATAGTAGTAAGGCACGACACGCAGGCCGTATTTATAAAATTACAACCTTTTATCAAATGGGTCATCGGGATATAACTATGCATTTCAAACACCGTGCATGTCAAAAATAGCATGCATAATTCAACATTTTGTTAAGGTGAATTATAACATATCCTTTCAAATTTTATGGCCACCAAGTTTAATTAATAACCCTTGATAACTATGGTCGTAGAAGTAGAATTTGAAACTAATTCGTAGCTTTTGCCTTCTCTCGATTTAAGTCGAATTGTGGCTATCTTGATCTAAATAGATAATTTCATTCAATTAAGTACTTCAAGTATATAATTCAATCCATTACACATTCAAGAAATACCATTACAAAAGGTCCTATACATGTCATTTATAACCTTGGCCAAAATACACAAAAACTACCAAAATGGTTGCTGGATATTGTGATTGATATCTGAAAAGCTTCCAACCGATCGAGCTTCCGATAATCTATAAAACAAAGGCAAGTAACCACATAAGCAACTAGTACTTAGAAAGCTCATATAAACTCAAACATAACTTACCACTTCTTTAGTACAAACTATAGAATAAGCATAATAGTATAACCGAGACTTTAAGCTTAGTAAAAGCCTATACAAGCACCATCAAACTCACAAGTTAGTAGGCTCATCCATGATACATGTGAATTTAACCATAATATAAGTAGATTTCATATACACATTATTTAATTCATCAACCTTTTCATAAGATCATGAACTGTAACACCCCTAGCCCGTATCCATTATCGGGTTAGAGCTATAGAGTGTTACTCGAGCATAACGTCATACAATGTACAATTACTTAACATTAACAATTCATCACATAAATCATAACAACATCAACCAAATTCATACATACAGTCCCTTTTACGAGCCCTCGATGCCTTAAAAAGATAGTAAAAACAAATTGAGACTAAATTGGAAACATATGAAATTTTTCAAAAAAAGTTAAAACTTTTCAAACTACAAGGGTCACACAACCGTGTGGCCAGGCTGTGTGACTCACACGGCCAAGAGACACGCCCATGCCTTGGACTTTATGGGTATTCAAAATAGGGACACACGACCGTGTCCCAGCCCGTGTCCGCACCCGTGTAACACTGACTTGGGTCACACAGACAAGCCACACGCCCATGTGCCAGGTCATGTACCCTTCGAAATAACCCCACACTTATATGTGCTAGGCCATGTAACAGCCTAACTTGCAACCGTTTGAAAGCTACAGGGGACACACGGCCAAGTGACATACACGATTCAGACAAACGCCCGTGTCTCTACCCGTGTGGACGAAAAATAGGTCATTTCTAGGCCCTTTTTCTCACCCAAACTCATATCTTATGCACAAGCCATTTGTACCTAAAATAAAGCATTCATAACACTGAGTTGGGTCACATAGCCATGTCGCAAGTCATGTACCAGACCGTGTAACTTTTTGAGTTGCAACACACGACAATGTGGCAGACTGTGTGCTAGGCCGTGTAACTCACTGACTTAAAACACTAGGAATTTACAAATGATAAACGGCCGTGTCGCCAGGTCGTGTGAAAACTCGTGTCCCAGGCTGTGTGATTCATATTTTGACCTTAAAAACATGTCATTTCAAAGCCAAACACACCTAATAAACCATCCAATTTGTGCACACATTCAAGAGATTAAAACATCATTCAAATACACCTAAACTTACCATTTCAAACATCCTAATTCATCTAACCAATATGTCATTCTAAGGCACCACATTTGTGTCAAAACATCATTGATCAAATCCAAGCAACATAACCACATTTCAAGCATAGAACCTAGTTCTTTTTTCTACCAATTGATATCACATAAAACCATTTACATGCCATCACAAACATACCAAAAAGGATATTATATACAAGTACTTAAAAGTGGTCAAAATGACCTAACTTCGTAAGGCATTAAAATTCATCAAACCAAATAAAAACTTCAAACATATGCTTCAAAACATATGCATACCAAAACATCCATTACACATTCAAGAACTACCATTACAAAAGGTCCTATACATGTCATTTATAACCTTGGCCAAAATACACAAAAACTACCGAAATGGTTGCTGGATAGTGTGATTTATCTCCGAAAAGCTTCCAACTGATCGAGCTTCCAATAATCTATAAAACAAAGGCAAGTAACCATGTAAGCAACTAGTGCTTAAAAAGCTCGTATAAACTCAAACATAACTTACCACTTCTTTAGTACAAACTGTAGAATAAGCATAATAGCATAACCGAGACTTTAAGCTTAGCAAAAGCCTATACAAGCACCATCAAACTCACAAGTTAGTAGGCTCATCCATGATACATGTGAATTCAACCATAATATAAGTAGATTTCATATACACATCATTTAATTCATCAACCTTTTCATAAGATCATGAACCATTTCATTTATATACTTACCATGCCATTCCATTACTTACTCGTTGAACCATCTAGAATTGCATCAGATACTCAGGAATTCTCATACACATAGTGTGCCTTTCCATATAACCATAACATTTCCTTTACAATAGTGCTCATACGAGCTGTGGGTCAGAATGTTAACTACACGTTGCTACTCACATGACCTGTGAAGAATCCACAACAAATAAAGGACCTCAACCATCGGTAGGACATTCAACACTAGCACCCGAAACATGAAATCCCTAATGACATGTCATTCGTATTCTAAAAATTCTTAAGGTTCAAACGGGGTTCCTTATCCATCAATTATTCATAGCACCAATACATATATATTCAAGTTCATTTATATCCAACACAATATAATAGATAGTCAATATAACTAACATTAATACGATTATAATTCATATGAACTTACCTCGATAACTATGGTCGTAGAAGTAGAATTTGAGACTAATTCGTAGTTTTTGCCTTCCCTCGATTTAAGTCGGATTGTGGTTTATCTTGATCTAAATAGATAATTTCATTCAATTAAGTACTTCAAGTATTCAATTCAATCCATAATTCATATTTATATAAAATTATGAAATTACCACTAATACTTTAACTTTTTTACAATTTAGTCCTTAAGCTCATAACTTGAATATTACTCATTTTAACCTAAATCCATATTCACCAAAGCTACAAGGGACCTTGGAACAACCCATAATTACCAATATATCACAATAAAACTCATGAATTTACACTTTCAATAATTTAATCCCTAATTCAAAATTCATCAAAATTTACTTAACAAAACAACTTTGTTTTACAACCAAGATTAATAATCTACCAGCTAACATAAAAAATATTAAAAAATCATGGTGAGTCCCTCAGCCTTTAATAACTTTGCAAATTAACCTCCGGGCTAGCTAGATTAAGCTAATACAAACTCAAAAACATAAAAATCATTAAAAACGGGTTGAACCATACCCTAGAACAAGCTTAGCCGAAACAAGCATTCAACAATGAAGTTTCTCCCCTCTTTACATTCGGCTGAAAAAAATAAAAAGATGATAACATGTTTTTAATTTCTTTTGTTTTAACTTACTTACTAAATTACCATTTTAACCTTGGTTATTAACTTATAAAACAACTATTTCATGTCCATATTTGTCCACCATCAACATATATGGTATAATTATCATCTAAGCCCATTAACTTTCCTTTCCTTAGCTATTTAGCTCTTTTAACTAATAGATACTCACTTTTGTAACCTTTACGATTTAGTCTTTTTTACTTAATTAACCCTTTAAAGTTTAAAATTTCTTAACAAATACGACCTTAAAATAATCCCGTAGACATTAAACAAATATTAAAATAATAACTCACTCATCAAAATTGTGGTCCCAAAACCACTTTTTACGACATCGCTAAAAATGGGCTATTACATGGATATAGCCTAGACTAGTAATTCGTTGTCATTTTGCTTGTATACCTAGCCCTGGCCAGGCTAGTTTATCTATAACATCATTGGTATAGCCCAGATGGGTAATCTGGCTATTTAATCTTTATCTGAATAGCTCATACGAGCATTGTTTGTTTCTAGACTCATGTATTTGAATATTTTTACAAAGACCCATCGGAAGAATAAAATTTAATTTATACGAAACTATTTCAACGAAATTGAGGATTACAAAATTTGATTATTTGTACTGTTAAATGCTACTAACATGAAATTGTTGGACGTGTTGTGATAAGGTTGAAGTTGTTTGCTTTGTGTAATTAACATTTAAGTGAGTATGGTAAGTTATTTGTTAAAATGTGCAAACTTACTAAGTAGGTCACCTACTTACTTTTTTGTTGTTTTCTATAGATTTTGAACTTTTGGAGAGTGTCAATCAGATCGTTGGAGCTCACACAATCATCGTTTATCATCGGTAGATTTTTGAAGTCTTGGTTGGTGGTTATATATGGCATGTAAATAGGATGTTTATTTTGTGAATGTTTGGACATAATTTGTATTTGGTTACTAATTCTTGATTATGTAAAGTAGTGTTTATGAATTGTAACTTTTGGTTGTTTTGGTAATGTGTGATCAAGTCAAGTTAAAATGGTACTTATGTTATTATATGGTATCAAATTGTGATCAAAATGTTGTTATTTGTTGTTGTTTGAATGAATAAAAGGTATGAATCTATTGAGTTTGGATGCATGTATATTTAATAGTTGAAATGTGGTGTCAACGAGAGCACATTGGTTAGGCACATAAGATGTATGTATTTGACATGTTATGACTTGTTTGAAGGTATTTTTTTTGTGCTTAATAAAGGTTGGTTTTAGGATTGGCTTGGTACCTAAGATAGGTGTGAAATTTGCCTTGTTTTAGAAGCAAATGTTGGTGCACACAGCTGTGTGCTGCACATGGTCTCTTCACACGGCTGTGCGGCCTGCGAACATAGCCATGAGACACAACTTCAAATTTAACATGGTCTAACACACAGCCTGTGACACGATCATGTGCAATCATTTCGAACGTTACACGGTCTATCACACGGTTGAGCACATGGCCATGTCCCTGTGCCACACGGTCTGGGTTGTGTCACACAGCCACGTCACACGATCTATCAGTTCTTGATTGTTCCCAAACTGTTTTTAGGGTCTCGTAAGCTCAGTTTAAGGCTCATAAGTGCATCTAGGATATAAATGAAATGTGTATTTGAATGTTTTTATTTAATTCGAATAACAGTTTTTGTTTGATGATAAATTATTTAAATTGTACTATAATACTCTGTAACCCTAATCCGGTGATGGAAACGGGTTAGGGATGTTACATTTGATCTAATAAAATTTTGTTGAATATTCATATTCTTCATAAAACTAAACAAGAAATAACATTAAAAACATTGCAAATATTTATTGAATATATATAACTTATTCTTTACGCAATAAAATAAAACATACTTAAAACAACATAAAAATGCCAAAATAATATCAACTTTTCTAATTATTCTAAAAGAAATCTTCCACATCTAGGTGAGTTATATCATTAAGGCCATGAAAGTCAATTTTAACATCACAGTGAATATCTTCATCTTTTGCCTCCATTTCATCATTTTGAGATATAAAATTTGTCTAAATATTATTTTCCTTCCTTTTAATGGATGCTTGATAAAATTTTAGTAAAGGTTCAGATGTATTCATTCTTGTCCTTCATTTTTATTCTTTTTTTGGTGGTTAGAAGTACCACTGTTATGACCACCATGATAACGGTTACTAGTATGTCATCGGTCACATTCCCCACTACATCCATGACCATGGCCACGACAGTGACCTCTATATTTTCCATTTTCATAATTATTGTGTACTGCTACATTCACTTTAAGGAATAGTGAAGAATCAGTGGGACGAATTCTATGGTTTTCCATAAACAACTCATTATTTTGTTTAGCCACCAAAAGGCATGAAACCAATTCAGAATATTTTTTAAAACTTTTTTTCACGGTATTGTTGCTGTATGAGCACATTAGTAGTATGAAAGGTTGAAAAAGTTTTCTCTAGCAAGTCCTCATCAGCTATGTCTTCTCCACATAATTTTAGTTGAGAACTAATTTTAAAAAGTTTCGAATTGTATTCACTTACAATCTTAAAATCTTGCAGCTATAAGTGCATCCAATCATAACGAGCTTTAGCGAGTATCACCTTTTTTCTGATGGTCAAATTATTCTTTAGATTATTCCACAACTTAATAGGATCGTTCACAGTGAGATTTTTAATCTTTCATGTAGATGTTGACGGATGAAAAACATTGTTTTTGCATTGTCTTAATTAGATGTTTCTTCATCTACTAATATAGTATTCCCTATACCTTTAGCATCTAGGTGAATTCTAGCAGCTAACACCCATAACATGTAATTCTTACTTGAGATGTCTAGGGCCTCAAATTCAAGTTTGGCAAGATTTGACATTATAATCACTAATTTTTTTTAAAAAAATTAGAAAAATAACAAGCATTTTCAATAGTAAAACAATCTAAATATTTATATCAAATTTACGAAAAAATGATATGTGTCAAATATTAGCATAGAGAGGAATAGTCATAATAATAACTTAAAACAAATTGAAATAATTGAAATTTTTTTTAGTAACCTTAAAAATATGTATATATAATTATTATAATATGTATATAAAATTGATTTGTATGCTTTGAATATTTCTCTTTTTTATAGAAATATGATGAACAAATCAAAATAATGATGAAAATACGTATATCGTATATAGTTTAACAGGAGCTTTACAAGCAAGTTATATCAAGTCACAATGAAATAAACTTCACTATGAACTTGTAGAGGCTTATGTTGATAACATATTATAAAACTAAAAGAAGAATATAAAGATTAAGAGAGAAAGAAAGATAAAGAAATGAAAAGAAGATTCAATTTTTATTTAGGATACAATAAGCTTGTACATGCCCTCTATTTATATGGCTTCAAGTATCATAAGTTACAAAGCATTAAGGACAAATATTAATGTACCATATAAATAATTTAGGGGTTATAAGATAATGAATTTAGGGGTTATGAACATTCATTCTTTAAAAGTTACAATAGGATAAATTTGAGGGGCTATGTACATCCATTTATCTTGGACTTGTAACATTATTATCTATGATGTACGAAAAGTGCACAAGTTAATTCCACAGTAATTTAACTGTGAAATTATTAAAATATTCTTAATTTAAAGGATAATTAAACTATTAAAAAGAATATTTTTATCTTTTCATACTTTTATATAATCTTCAAATAAAATAATTTTAAATCATTATTTAAGAATCGAACATCAAACCATCAAATTTATATAATAAAAAACCCTTACTACTACACTAATTATAAAAAAATTTATTCACCTATGTGTGAAAATTTATAGTATTAATAATAATAACTGGAAAGTGTTGTCTCGGGAAGTTAATAACTCTTTTATCCAAGTAGCAAACGTGTAAATTTCCCAAAAATACCTTTCTTTTTAAATTACTGGCTTAAGTTTTTTTTTTTTTGAAGAATTACTGAACTAGGTGGAATTAACGAATACACTTTCAGCAAATTTGCAATAAAACACTTTTAGCTGGAAGCGCTTTCTACCCTAATATCTTATTATTATTATTATTATTGGTGCCGCCTCTTGTGAAAATAAAATTTACAAAATAGATCTTTATATAGACCGCAAGTAGAGCTATCTATGGGCCACTCGGCCCGGTTCGAAGGCCTGCCTGAAAACTAAGAGGGTTTGGATAAAAATATAAGCCTGAAAAATGGGCTTGGGAAAAAAAATAAGTCACGTTTAGAAAATAGACCAAGCCTCGAGTAAGGCTTTTTTGGATCGAGCCCGGCCCGAATATACAAAAAAATTGTTATTTTTTTACTGTTTTCTTAATATTTTTTACTGTTTTGTCGCTATTTTCTTGTTTTTTTTTTCACTATTTTGCTACATGTTCATTGTTATGTTGCTACTATTATGTTGTTATTGTTTGGATATTGTATAACTCTTGTTTTATTGTTAATTTTGTTACTATTTTAGAGACATTTGCTTGTTAAGTTGCACCTATCTTAGTGCTATTTAAGTATACATATTGTTTTTTAATTTATTTTCAATTTTTTGGGAAACATTTATTTTAATGTTTTTTCTATTTTTGATATATTATATTTTTTAAAAAATATATATAAAAAAATTAATATGGGCTAGTCGAGGGCCCGGCCTGAGTTTTAGCATTTTTATTTAGGTCGGGCTTGGACAAAATTTTAGACCCATTTTTTGACTCATGCATGCAAACGGGCCTAAAATTTTGGTTGGGCTCGACCCATGGACACTTTTAACCCCAAGCCTCATTTCTCTTGTTTTCTTAAGCGATGTGAGATATGGATCTATATAGACTCGTAAGCCATTTGCAATTTGTTCCACAATATGAGATTGCTTACTTTTTTTAACTAACAACGTAAAATTAAATGCTACACTTAATTCTTTTAAATTAAAGACAAAACTTTGTACAATATTAAACTCTAATAAAATATATTTTGTTATCTTTAAATGCTAATTTTTTAGATGGTTTAGATTATAATTTGAGGAGGTTGGTCATTAGACAACTAATTATTATCTTTAAATTATTTTTGGGGTAATTCGGGTAAATAATTCATGTTATTTATTTTATAATTTTTTATTTTTTTATTTTTTATCATGAAATTTTATACATTCGTACTGTATTTGTGTTATTTTTCATTTTATAATTATGTATTAATTTATATTTAAAAATATTATTTACACTTGCAAAATTTTATCTTTTTACAAATAAGAAAAAAATAAAAATATTCTCATAATTTTTTTTTTGTAAATATGTAAAATCATTTAAGTAATTTTCTTGATTGATTTAGTCTCAACTCGACACTAAATTTACATTATTCTTTTATTTTATTTTTTATAGGAAGAGAGGTAGAATTGCTTCATGTTTGAATCTAAAATTATGTGTTAATAGAAGACTAAATAATAATACAAATTATTTGTCACCGAATTATTTATTGACTAATGTATTTTTTACTATAGAGAAATGTAAAAATAAACATATCGGGTTAATACAATAATATCTATAATTACTGACAAAATAATATTTATATTTAACATATTCAAAAATAAAAACTAAAATATCCATCACTATATTATCTCTATTAATTTTTGCACTTTAATATCTATATATATATTATTATTATGTGTTACTATATGTGTAAGTTTGTCTTCCTTTTTTTTTATTGAACCTTTTTTACAACTATAATATTTGTATAAGAGTTTATAATATTTTATTTTGTTAGAGTTTAATAGTTTTTCTTTAATTTTTAAAAATTAAATATAGTCTTTAATTTTATGTTATTAGTCAAAAGAGTAAGTAATCATCAAATTGCAAATGAATTATGAGTCCATATAAATTTATATCCCACGTCGCTTATGAAAACAAAAGAAATGAAATTTTGGATCAATGTAAAAATTCTTTTTGTAATATTTATTTTCACAAGAGCTGATACCAAACAAATAAAAAAATATTGAGGACAACAAGGCTTTTAGTTAGAAGTATTTTTATAACTTCATTAAAAATGCTTCCAAAAAGTGTTTTCATTCTTTCAGTTTATACCCGTAACTTTTAGAAAATATAGCTGAATGCAATAATTGTTTTAAGAAAACTACAATTTTGAAAAATTTACTCCCCACGAACACATATAAATGCCATGGAGCTAAATTTATTATATCATTAACAATACAAATAGGAACTAGTTTAAAAGTCAAACAGTTAGTATTTTAAAGACTTGAGCGGCTCAACCTTCTGTACGATTTTTAAAACATTGGTTATTATATTTCTGTTATCTGCTTTATCATCTTGTGTTTCGATAACCAAAAAAAAAAAAAAAGGCAAGGTATAAACAAATTAAAAGAGAGGAAATGAAAAATGAAACGCGTCGTTTGAGAACAGTTAAAACCGCGCATATAATGGAAAACGACCAAAGCCCAATCAGAGCCTCTCGCTTGGGATTCTCTTCTTTCCCAACCTTTCCTTCTCTATCAGATAAGGTAATCCCTTCTCAGTTCCCCGCCATGGCGGAAGCTTCTAGAATCTTCCATTCAACACTCTTTCCAACACTCTCTCTACAACTCAGCAAGCCATGTTACAATTCTCACGTTTACCCTTCACTCTCTCTCAAGAAAGCACCACGCCCAGTTCAATGCTCAGTTTCCACAAGCGAAACCAAATCGACGTCGTCGAATGCGACCCAGGAAGTGCCTTGGGGCTGCGACATTGATTCCTTGGAGAACGCAGAGGCGCTTCAGAAATGGCTTTCGAATTCAGGGTTGCCTCCCCAGAAGATGGCCATAGACAAAGTGGCAGTAGGGGAGAGAGGATTGGTTGCTTTGAAGAACATCAGGAAGGGTGAGAAGCTTCTCTTTGTGCCTCCCTCGCTTTTCATCACTGCAGATTCAGTAAGATATCAGCACCAATTTTTTTAATTTCCCTAACCATCTTTTCTTAGCAAAAAGAATTTGGGTTTAGGGTATTATATCCTTTCATGGGTCCAAAAGTTCCTTTCTGAAATATTTCTGTTTAAGTGGTTTGAAGTTCATAGTTCTTAATTTAGTTTCCAAGTGTTGCTGTGATTGTTGTGTGGCAGGAGTGGAGTTCCCCTGAGGCTGGTCTAGTATTAAAACAGTATTCCGTTCCAGATTGGCCCTTGTTAGCAACCTATCTTATTAGTGAAGCAAGTGCCCAAAAATCTTCAAGGTGGTGCAATTATATTTCAGCCCTTCCTCGGCAACCCTATTCTCTTTTATACTGGTGAGTTTATCTTAATTCAGTACTTCTTTCACATGGGAAGAGCTCTTAAAAAGAGTTTTTATCTTGCTACAGTAAAAGGGTCTACTCTCAGATTTTCTCTCTACAGCCTCTCTGTATTGTTTCAGGACACGTGCAGAGCTAGACAGGTATCTTGAAGCATCTCAGATAAGGCAGCGGGCTATCGAAAGAGTTACTGATGTTATCGGAACGTATGTCTCCTTACTGTTACTCTTATTGGTCTCTGCTTTTCTATTTCTGCTGACATATCCCGAGTATACAGAGTTCCAATTTGCTCCTAACCATTTGATCTCATGTTTCATGTAGATACAATGATTTAAGACTTAGGATATTTTCCAAGTATCCTGATATATTCCCGGAAGAGGTACTTACTCTATAGTCAACAACTACTTTTCCGCTATGTTAGTGTACTTTTAAACATTCATCTGCTGATGCCGCCGCTCTATGAACATCTTTATGTGTAGATGATAGCAGGTCTTTAAGTTCAATCACAAGCAAATATCACTTTCTTATCCGAGCTTTTATACTTGAGCAAAATTAGTAGGGTAATTAAGTTTGTTTGTATAAATATTGTATTACGAACTTTTCTTTGCAAGTATCCTGCATTCTTTAAATTAAGGTTTTAGATTGAGAAGAGACGTTGGATTCAACCCCAATGCATTGAATCTGAATTTCAAGGACTCTGCTTATTTCTTGTGGTTCATGAAAGAGCCCTCTTTTTATTTTTGACTATAAATCTGCAGGTATTCAATATGGAGACATTCAGATGGTCCTTTGGCATTCTTTTCTCACGATTGGTAAGTAAGCTTATTTAGAAATGGATGTTTACGTAATCAGCTCTGTGTTTGCAATTCGAAACATGGCAAGTGATTTATCAAAGTAAGCAAATTCATAATTTTATGTTTTCTTATCGCTCTCTACTTTTATAAATTATAGACCTGGTTACTTGGGAAATGGTTACACATGCAAGAAGCACTATTAAAATGATTGAGAAGCCTAGATTCTTTCTTTTTCTTTTTTTAAAGAATAAGTATGTGAAATTATATATCTCTGCCACAAAAATTAATCTCAGAGGGAAATAAATCGCAATGTTTTTCAAGCTTCCTTTTAAACCACTTATATATGCAACTTCATTTACAAAATTCTTCATAATAAATGTCCTGTAAGGTTTAGAGAAAAGGTATATGGATGGTTGTTTTAGAAGGACGGAAAAGCTAAGAACTTAAATTCTATTTTTCTGTTATAACTCAGGTAAGGCTACCTTCAATGGATGGAAAAGTTGCCTTGGTTCCTTGGGCAGATATGCTCAATCACAGCTGTGAGGTATAGAAAGATCTTTCTCAGTTAAGTATGCATATGAAATATGTAATTAATCCAAGTACCTTGTTTTTCTCTGGTTAAGGTGGAAACGTTTTTGGATTACGACAAATCATCACAAGGTGTTGTCTTTACAACAGATCGAGCGTATCAGCCTGGTGAGCAGGTACATGAGATTCTCGCATAAAATATACTTTTTTTCACAGGGGGAAAAAAGGCTTGCATATATATATTCCAGCTACCTATGAGCATACATGCTCGTGGTGGTTTGCAAGCAAGCACACTACATATATCCTATATTCCTCCATATTTAGACACTTCTCACTAACACTATATTTGCTTGATATATATTAGAACCTTAGGAGTAACATTTTATGTAATTTATTCTTAATGATCATAGATTTCCAGTGGTAACCTGTTGTATGCATGTGCAGCTTCAAAGTTTGGAGTTTGGATCAATAATGTCATGCTAGTTGACAAAGTTTCAAATGTCTAAAGATGGGTTACATAATTTTATGCAGGTTTTCATATCATACGGAAAAAAATCTAATGGAGAGCTGTTGTTATCTTATGGATTTGTTCCAAAGGAGGGCGCTAATCCTAGTGATTCAGTAGAGCTACCTCTATCCCTTAAAAAATCTGATAAATGCTATAAGGAGAAGTTGGAAGCTCTGAGGAAGCATGGATTATCTACGTAAGCTGGATAAATATTTTTCCAGGATTATTAGATTTGATTCATTGAGGACTTAATTTGAAGTTATTCTGATTCTTATCTATGTAGTTAAACATATTGGAAATCATATCTTTATCTTCTGAAAAAGCTTAAATTCAATTCTGCAACATTATGTACGATTTATTTCATTGTTTATATAACTTACTCTTACATTTTAATTTCTTATTCTTAAAATCTTAACCTTTTTGGCAGTTCTCAGTGTTATCCCATACAAATCACTGGTTGGCCATTGGAGTTAATGGCATATGCTTACTTGGCAGTCAGTCCCCCAAGCATGAGCAAGCAGTTTGATGAGGTTTGAGAACTCTACCATCTAATTTACAGAGTTTAAAGAAGTTCCATTACTGAATTCGTTGGCCTTTGCTTCTCTAGATCGCCGCTGCAGCATCAAATAAATCTACTATCAAAAAGGACTTAAGATACCCTGATATTGAAGAAAAAGCACTGCAATTTATTCTCGATAGTTGTGAATCAAGCATATCAAAGTACTCCAAGTTTTTGCAAGTGAGGAAACAATCTTTTTTATGACCTAAAAAACTATTCATGAATTGGAACTACCTCAACCGCAGAAAATTTTTTATTCTAAAGGACTGAGTTCAACCTGAGCTTCATATACCTTTAAGTCAGTAAGTCGTACTTATTATTATTATTTTTCTTTCTATAGGCAAGTGGCTCTATGGATTTGGATGTGACAACTCCAAAGCAGTTGAATCGAAGAGTGTTTCTGAAACAGCTAGCAGTAGATTTATGTACAAGTGAGCAGAGAATACTATTTCGCGCTCAATATGTAAGACTACACTTTCTTCGCTTTTTCATATTTCTATTTAAGGTTTTAAATCCATCACTGTTGATGTGTGTTTCACAACTGATCACTTATATCCTCTGGTTTGAACTTTAAACTCCCTCAATGTATGCTAAGTTTTCAGTTTGTAATCTGCTTAGGCTGAGTGTTTTTCCCTAGCTACTGACCGAAGTTGTCCATTTTTGGTTGCTTGAAAATTAAATGCCTTATATTCTGTCATCGAATCCAATCAATTATTTTCACTATGCCAAGGATTCATCGGTGTGTGCTGCATGTTCTAGGTTGCCATGCATGCATGCGCTACTTTGGAATAAATGCTTACATGCAACTTCCTGATCGGCCTAATTCTTTTGCTTCATTCTGCTTGTGTGATGGTTTCAGATACTGAGGACGAGATTGAGGGATATGAGGAGTGGTGAACTGAGAGCTTTAAGAATCTTCGATGGATTGCGAAACATTTTCAAATAAAGATTTTCTTCATGTATTCTGTTCTTGGTGTTTATATCTGGGGAAGTTCTTTCACGATCCAAGCGTCAATCCTATGGAATTCAACTGAGCCTAGGTAACTTGCACGAAAGTGTTTCATGTCCCAATGTAACATTCTGACAATGTATTCATAGAAATTTATCCAAAAAGCAAAGACATGAATCCCAAGAAAGGAACAAAACACGTCCGTTTTATCAGAACATTTTCCTTGTTTTGTTGCAAGGGAATGTACTAGTCTCATGGTTCAGCAGAGAATTCTATTTAGTGACATACTAAATCAGTTCATCCTTGTTTCTTTCAATAAAATTATTTTCAAAACTCGAACTTAAATTCTTTTATGAAAGTACAATTTATTTTACCACTACGTACTTAACATAATAAGATATTGTCACATTTTTTACTTCAATTAACAAACAAAACCTGAGGGTTTATTTAATTCCAATAAAGTAGGAATATTGTAGTTATTTGATGGGGAATGGAATGAATGAGCAATAGTTATATTATTTTGTTGGATAAAATGATTTAAGTTATATATTAAAATGATAGCTTTTACCTTTGGTAAAAATAATATTTATTTACTATTAATCTTATAATTTTAATAAATTATATTTATTAAGATATAAATTTACTATCATAAAATATGTTAAAAGTTCTTTTTAAAATTTAATGGTGTAAAAGGCCCTTGAATTTTTTTTAAAAATCAATTAAGTTCCTACGACTTTTTTGCACTCAATTGAACCTCTGAATTAGCAAAACTGGTCAAATAGGTCTTTTGACCAATGTTGACCGTTACAACGTTGATATGGCCATTAATCGTGCTGATGTGGCGCTCCATTTCAACAACAATTACTACCACATCAACTGCATACCAGTAAAAAAAACAATTTTCTTTTAGAAATTAAAAAATTAAAAGGAATATTTAATTTTTTTACTGGATTGAACTGGACATATGGTTGTATAGGTTCATTCATTTCAAAGCTTAAATTTTTTAAAAATTTTAAAAAATATATTTTTTAAAAAAATTATTAAATTTTATAAAAATATTAAATAAATTTCAAAATTTTCAAAAAAAATTAAAAGTTAATAAAAAATGTCACACCTGGTTTTCATTAAGATCTCGATGTTAAAGTAGAGCTGGGAGTTAATTGAAAGAGATAATAAGTTCGATGGACTCTATTGAAAAGTCTTGGAATTTTTGTGACTGGTTGGTAATAGTTGGGTCTCACTTCTGGTTTAATTAAGTTGGAACCGGCTAGTTCCTCAATGGTAGGCAGAATGATTATCGATGGATGGCTATTTGGGGC
Source organism: Gossypium hirsutum (assembly GCF_007990345.1). Lineage (NCBI taxonomy): Eukaryota > Viridiplantae > Streptophyta > Magnoliopsida > Malvales > Malvaceae > Gossypium > Gossypium hirsutum. The sequence continues at coordinate 34,997,769 of NC_053443.1, forward strand.
TTTAGTAACTGTGCATGAAAGGTTACATATATGAGCGAGAAGAGTTATTTTGCATGCAAAATACTCCTCATTTATGTTTCATTTTCTTCTATTCTACATCATCTTCATTGGTTGTTCTGGAGAAAGAAAAATTGAGGACAACTTTGTATAGGGTAGTGATCGTGAGGATTGAGTCTAGAAAGTAGAGAATCCGGTGAGCTGGTAAGATTCTTAATCTCTATGTATTCGTGAAATTGAGGGAACAAAAAAGAGAAGGATTTCTAAAATCTTTGAAAAGCTTCTGCATGATAATGGATCCTGGGGTTTAAGTTTTGAATACCTTCGATTTAATTGGTGTATGGGTTGCCATGCTTAGTTGTCAGGACGAATGAGGCTCTGACATTTGGAAGAGCTAAGTTGGAGAGGACGAATGATAGTAGGTGAGCTTCTATATTCAACTGTTTGAGTGTTGCTTTAGGTTGTTCTGGTTGTTATGTTGTTTGTTTGTTTTACACTGAGTTTAGTTAAGTCTGTTGACTACATATATGATCATTGCTAACTAAAAAGGTTATGCTTGCATATGGTTGTGCGATTGTATGATTGTTGCAATATGTTCTCTGAATGTATGACATGGTTGTGTATCTATGAATTGTTATATGGCGTACTCCATGCTATGTTAGTGAATGTGATGATATGCATGATATTCATGTTTATAAAATGCGAAGTGCAGAGGGAAGTATTGGAAGGTTAGTTGAAGATAGGAAAAATTGGCATATTGGAGGAATTGACGGGTTGAAAAGGGATTTGAGGGAGTTTAGCGGCATCGTGGAATGGTTATCTACTAGTTCTACAGAGCGACACCGTGAGAATGGTTATCTATTGGCTCTACGAAGCGACACCATGAGAATGGTTAACTACTGGCTCTATGGAGTGACACTATGAGAATTATTATCTATTGGCTCTACGGAGCGACACCATGAAAATAGTCTACAGGTTCTATGGAGTGACACCTTGAAAGAGGTTCACTAGCTTTTTGGATTCAAAATACCTTGGTGTTGTTGGAGAAAAACGGTTTTGGAAAATGCAACGAAAAATAAATTTAGGGAAAACAAAGTTTTAATTTTTTTTCCAAAACAAGGTCTTGAGTGTGATATCTAAAGTAATAAACACTTAATCAAAATTGTACCTTTTTTATTCGTCTAGGATGAGCGCTTCGATCGAGTAGTCTTCTCTGCTATCCTCAAGCTCACGTCTGTAGAGTGTGGGCTCGATTCGAATTAGAAATTTTTTTACAAAATTACCAGTGGGGTAATTTCACAATTTCTCTAAACTTTTGTGTTAAGTTGTAAATCAGAAAAATATCTTTAAAAATTTTCTAAAATAATCTCTTTAGAGAATTTTCTCTATACAACTTTCTCTTACAAGTGTGTGTAAAATAATGGCCCAATGCTCTCTTTATATAGGGAGAGTTTAGAGAGTTCAACTATGATTAAACTTAATCACTTTAATTTTAAATTAATATAATATTTATTAAATTTAATATTAAATCTTATTAAAATAATAGAATACTTATCTACAAGATAAACATTAAATTTAATTTAATATTAAGATAATCACTTTAATATTAAACTAATAAAATATTATTAAGAAAAGTATGAAACTAAATTTAATATTAAACTATTGAAATAATATTATTTTTAGAATAGTTAATTTGAAATCAAATTCTCTAGTAGAGTCCCGGTGTAACTTTTCAACTACTCAACCACCAAAAACCAATTGTCGCCGGCCACCAAGACACCACTATCGCAATCGCCAAATTCAGTGATGTAGGTGCGACACCTTTATGGCACCCCGAGCCTGTTTGATTACTACCGGTTCAATCTGGGTCAGTGACAACCCGACTGGTCCGGTCTAGCCACTGGTTGGACTGTCGACTCAATTTCACATACCAGGCCCGATGAGACAAATTTTTGGGTCTTGGTCTCGATTTTGGACTCTCATGCCCAATTTACAATCTTAGGTCCAATTTTAAAAATCAATTACCCATTGGGGCCAATTATCTGACTTGAAAATTAATTACCAAAAATATCATATTAATTTTAATTATTTTGATTAATTTAATTTTACTTGATCAAAATTAATTTTTCAAGAAAATTCTTTAATCAAATTCTCTAGTTGAACAATTCTCACGACCACCTAATTTAATTCCACATCGAATAAATCGACTCAATTACATTATTTCCAAAGTCATAGAATTTTTTTCTAATTCAAATACAGTCTAATTGAGCTTTTGTTAAGCTAGCAGAGGGACCAATCAGACATATACAATTAGGCTATAGTAATTACAATTATGTCTAGAAGTATCGTTCTGATAATTCGCAATTACTTAATCATGGAGTCAGTTCACGAGAAGTACTATGATTGAAAACTCCTTATTGTATACTCTTTATGAAAACAATTCATCCAACTATTTTTTCCAATGACCTCGTCATGTGTGTGTTACCCTCGTATGATATCCTTGATTCCTTTGAGTTAAATCATTTCACTCAATACAATCCTATTTTATCTCACTGTCACTATTGTGTCTTTTTAATGATTAATATGATCACTGTCAACAAATGTCTGTGATGAATTGCTTGTTCAAGAACAAGCAACCCGTGGTCACGTTTCATATTTATCAATCCACACAATGCCAATAAGAGGATATCATTTAACTCTTTAATTGAGCTATGAATTCCACTGTTGCTAGTAAAGCCATGCCATACACAAGTCATGTACCCAACATATCGGTTATGGGCTCGATTATCTTTAGAGCATAAGCCTCCACTTATATCAAAGCACATGAGTTGCATACGCATAGTCAGTGACTAAATCAGGATTTAGGTAAATCACACCATGAACGTCACAAGTGAATTAATTCACAAATGGATTCAGAATTAATTCATCTTGGGTCCAGTCTAATGTATCATTCTACCAATGAATACATCTATGTCTCTACTCGTGGAGTCAACTGCTCCAATAGCCAAGATTAGTCATCTCTCTAATTGGAATTGTAGACGACATAATAATTCTTATTAGTATTTGAATCAAATGCTCACTTTGATTCTTTTATGGGATTACGAACTCATTTAGATTATTTATTGAAGTAAGTTGTCTTTCTCGTAGTGTAAACATTCTTACAATGCCACTTATTTTAGTTTGAACTTAGACAATCAATGAGCTAATATTTTCTTGTCACAACTTTGCTATGCATGCAAAATATAAAAGACAAAAAATAAAAAAGACATAATAGTGAAATATGAAATTATCTTTATTTATTTATTTATTCATTGTTCAAATAAATAGAAAATAGTTACATATTTAGTACAACATGGGCACATTTCCTAACAGGCGAGCCATGGCATGATCTAGTGGAGGACAAGTACGCCTTATAATGAATTGAAGTCCGTCAAGACAGTAAACGGGGAAATCCGTCATGGCATATAAGTGGAGATCACTGTATGATTCGCATGACGAAAAGCTTGACATAACGGTCATGGTGCGTATGGGAACATAAGTAAACATGCTGATAAGAGGTCTAACCAAGATGTGAGGTAAGAGGAACAAGTGGAAGTGCCTTGTACGCGTGTATATGTGTAGAGTTAGGGGGTTTCTCTCAAAGTATATGCAAATATTTATCTGCCATGAAGAGTCCACCGAGGAGATGGACAAGCCAACATGGTTTATAAGAAAGCAAGACGGTTCTCAGATCCTATTTACAAGTGTTTATTGGTAAAGAAGTCACTAGAAAAGTGAAAAGTTCTCCAAGGACTACCTTAAGAGGAATGTTTGTCAAAGATTATCTTAGGTCGAATGTAACACCCCGAACCCGAGACCGACACCGGAGTCGGACACGAGATGTTAACAAACTTTCAAAAATTTTTCCAGACACTGCCCAGTCTGAGTACTAGTCGCTTCAAAAATCATATCTTGAGTTCCACAACTCGAAAATCAGTTTTGTAATTTTTCCCTGAAACTAGACTCATGTCCCCACCTATGTATTTTTTTCTAGAATTTTTGGTCAGGCCAATTAGTACAGTTTATTAGTCAAAGTCTCCCATGTTACAGGGGTCTACTACACTGACCTTTTCCCATTACGACTTGGATATCTCTCTGCACAGAGCTTCAATACTGATGCCGTTTGTTTCTATGGAAACTAGACTCAGAGAGGAATCTGTACATATATGGTACGACCCCTAATTATCTCTGGTTAATTTATATTGAATTTCCAAAGTCGGAGCAGGGAATCCAGAAACCGTTCTGGCCCTGTCCCACAAAAATCTGATTATCTCTTAATATACTGCCCATATGATCTTTTCGTTACTTCCTCATGAAAACAGACTCATCGAGCTTCGATTACATAATTTATTCATCAATTAATTACACTCCTACTATTTTTAGTGATTTTTCAATCTCATGACACTGCTGTTGCCAGCATCTGTTACGAAAGTAACTAGGTCCATTTCATGCCTACCCTTGATCCAACTCAATCGAACATTCGTGCCATTTTCGCATGGCTTAAAGTTTACATGCCAAAGTTCAAACACAACGTAATAGCTTATACATGCCAAAATGTTCTTCTAAGCCAACTAAGAAGAAAGTACCAAAACTTGCTATCCGGTGTGATGACTTCGATGACGGCCTGACCCCGCAAAAATAGATGAGTCCAAGCAACCTATAATGGGTGACAAGGAAACACCGAGTGAGTTTATAACTCAGTAAGTCATAAGCTATGCACTACCATCCATCAATAACATTATCACAAGAGAAAACAAAATGGAATGAGGCTAATTACTCCATCCATTCCGAACCATACCATAGTTCCTCCAACCTATCGATTCAATTTCATATCAATTCATGCATTCACGTTCCATATACTCATCAATAGGACATTGAAGCATTTTCATAAATCAATTTATTTTCGTTACAATCAAACGACTAAACGGCCTTTCACCCATCCTACGATAAATTTTATGTACGTGACTTCAAGTATATTTGTCACATAGGTTCAAACTTACCGAGCTCAACACCAAGTATAAGCATAGCACCTATTAGCCATGTACTCAAGACACTTACCCGATCCGCTGTCCGCGATCGACTCAATAGTGTCGCACACATAGTGTCCATAATGATTCACGAATGCATATTGAGTCTGCACACTCAGTGCTATATAATCAACTCGCACACTTAGTGCTACGTAATCAAATCGCACACTTAGTGCTACATAGTCAAACTCGCACACTTAGTGCCGCATGGTCAATTCGCACACTTAGTGCATCATATTCATTTCGCACACTTAGTGCAACATAGTCAAATCGCACACTTAGTGCTGTACAATTTAATCCCGCGCACTTAGCGCCAATCTCATGGTCATAAATGGTTATACCCGCACGTTTAGTGCCGAGATCAACAACTCAGTACATCTTACCTCTTTTCTTTTCATTCAACAATTTCATCATCACATACGTACATGCATATATATATATGTATATTTATTCATTCCATTCAGCATCAATACATAAACATTATGACCATTTGAAATAATACCAACTACATGCTTAATGACTTACCTCGTGTTGGGTAAGACGGTTCCAACTCGGCTACTCGATGACCTTTTCTTTGCCTTTGCTCGATTCACCTCCTTTAACTCCTTGAGCTAAATCAAACAAATTTGACTCATTAAAGTCTCATTTTGCTAGCTTATGGCCGAATATGACAAGGAGTTTGATGGGTCATATGGCCACCTTTTAGCTCAAATACACAATGGTCATATGCATTTTTAATCACATCAAATGATTCAATACAATTCACTCGAACATCAAAAGAGAACCTCAAGGTACTTAGTCCATATACACATTAGACATTAGAGTCACATATGTACGAATTCACGAATCGAATTCGACATATTGGCTAATTTTCCCTTTAGCCGAACCTTCTAAGTCAAGATAAAGCCATCAACATGCTTACCTTTGGCCGAACATACACATCAACTTAGGTGCTCATTTATGTGGCCGAACACACACATGTCTATGTTAAGGCCGATTGCAACACTCAATACATTCTACAAGTATGGACACTTGCATTGACTAAACACCATTTCTATTATTTTTACTCCAAAGCCGAATGCCTCTCAAGTCCTAAGCTCATGATCCTTTCATCATTAAGCGAGTGTTATAGCACAACTAACATCCATTTTCAATTTGAACACCAACATAAAAATATTAAACATGAAAATCCATAGCCGAAACCTATACATGACATTACTCATTCCACCCATCGAAACAATATTTGTTCAAGACATCAAGCATTTTTATTTGGGTATTACATATATGAGCTTTTAGAATTTATATTTTTAGCAAGATCAATTTCTTTCCTCAACACATTCTTCATCAAAACTTTAAGGAAGTAATCAAATTTCCTTCTTTAATAGCCATAGCCGAATGCTCCATCCATCCATCAAAGTTAAAAATTTTGCATGGTCTAAGTAAGAACCATGATAATTAACCTAAAACAAGCTAAAATTTCACAACTTTAACACGATATACTAACCTTATTAAGCATTCAAATGGCCGAAAGTTCTTTGCCCCTATTCCTTCCTTCAATTCGGCCAAGAAGACAAGGATGAAGCCTTTTTTTCATTTGCTTTCTTTCTTACTTTCACGGCAATGGGGAGGGGAAGAAACAATTACACACATCCTTTCCTTTTTCCATTTCTTTATTCCCCATACTTCTTATTATATTTTATCCTACATACCTCACTAGGCCAACATGTTCCCAACATGTTTCCACCCATAGCATGGCCGGCCACTACATATTAGGGAGGGGGAATTTGACATGCAAGTCCCCTTTTTCTTCCACATGCACTAATAGGTCCTCATGCATTGACCTATCACATTTTAAAATTTTCTCATATAAGTCCTATTGACTAAATTCACATGCAATCGACTAAATCGAAGCTTGAAATTTTCACACATTCATGATTACATATTCTAGACAATAAACATCACATTCAAACCTTTCGGTGACTCGGTTTAGCGGTCCCGAAACCACTTCCCGACCAGGGTCAATTTTGGGCTGTTACATCGAATGTTTGCAAGGGATTAACAAAGGAAGAGGATATCCGTTGAGATTGTCTAGCGTGAGAAGTCTGCTAAGGACCATCTTATAAATGGAAAGTCTACCCTACACGATCTAACGAGGAGATAGTCCATTGGGAACTATTGTGGCTAGGATGTCCATTAGGACTATCTAATTTAGGAAATGTTCATTCGAACTATCAAATAGGGGAAAAGTCTAGTGGGACTATTTTACAAGTATGATTTTGCGAGAAAAGAGTGGAGCTTAACTATCCACCAAAACTTATGTTCTGAAGGTCACATAAAAGGATGTAAGTAAATGGATTTTCCTCTGGAAGGGTACATGCACAAACTAGTTATAAGATGTTAAAAATTGAGATAATACAATTACTTGGTGTTGAGTTCAATGTGGAATGAAGGGATCAGGGTAAGAAACCGTCATTGTGGCGAGATACCTGCAAGTCTTCCAAAGGTAGTCGCTAATCTGCATATTTTCTTACATGGTTTTCTTTTGATGAGTCAAACCAGAAAGGTAGAATGAAAGTCTGAAATAAATCTAGAAAAAGTCAAGACTCAGAAAGGGGTGTTAGCAAGAGTACAATTGTGTCCAAATCAGCTCGATATGTCCACTAATGACTTGACCAAGAGGAACGTATGGGTGCTGTCTACGACAGTCAAACTAAGGAATTCCTTATGAAACTCAGATAGTTTAATTATATGCATTAGTTTTTCCTTGCTACTCGAGACTCTAAAAGTTACTTACCAATATTGTTGTATAGATTCTCACAAAGTTCTTTCAAAATTACGAGAACTTTACCTTGAATGCAAGGTCAAGGAATGTGGAGGGACTAGGCCAGACACCGCCAAGTCCACACGAATGGCGTTGTAGCTATATCATGTATATAGAGGGGCACTCTATCATACCCAAGTTTCTTTAAGGTATCAAAAATTAAAGGAGCGATGAGAGTAAATTGAATAAATAGTAAGCTAGTGGGCTCTAGTGGGAAACTTGATAAAATTTGTGGCTAGTTGGAAATTAGTTGAGATATAATTCTGGTTCTATTGGGTTGGAATCGGCTGATTCCTTAGCAAGGAACATAATGATTAATGACAAATGGTTTAGATCGGGTCCTTGATGGTCGTGTATTGGGGATATATATATATAAGAAATATCTTTCTATAAGGGAGTTCTTCTCATTTTCTGTTTCATTTTCTTCATCTTCTTCTTGAGTTTGCTCCGTAGAAGAGAGGGTTTAAGGGAAAGCTCTACATAGAGAGTTGAAATTGAAGTTTAAGGTTTAATAATAAAGAATTGTGTAACCTGGTAAGATTCTTAACCTTTCCGCCTTCATGGATTTGAAAAAAAAGAGAATGAAGATAAGAATTTATGGGAAAATTCTGAAAGTTTTTTACAAGTTACTAGATATTGGTTTCTAAAGTATGAATTTTTTTGGTTTAATTTTTATTATGGGTGTCATGTTTAGCTACCAGGACGAAGGAGGCTTTGGCATTTGGACAAGCTAAGTTGGCAAGGACAAAGGATGTAAGGTGAGTTTTTGTACTCTACCTTTGGGTGGTTGATGAAAATGTGTTGCTTGAGTGATTTGTGTTGTGTCTGTTCTAAGTTGTCTGAATCCACTGTTGTGTATGATAATGGTGACTGAGTATGTTTTGAATGCATAACCCTATACAAGTATGTGAGCGTTTGTAAGTTTGATTGCTGAATATCTGTAATGCCCTAAACCCGACCCTTAAGGAGGATACAGGAATGGTGAGTTATTAATTTGAGATCACTATCACTCCAAAACCATGTTGGGCACAAACCACAACTTAACCACAGCGTTACTCATGTTCATATATATATATGTCTATTTTTAAGAGACGTGGAACATTGGTCAATCAAAGTTAATTAAATTTAGGCTTTATATAAAACATAATAACTTTATTGAATTTTCATTGGATCTAGAGTTTCAAAAGCATAAGCTCAAATATACAAAATTTATTCTTTAAAAGGATATTGTCATGACAACACCCCAATTCCATACATGATACAAAATACTTATAAATCTCACAGCAGTGATTTATCCTCTAGCGTAGTCTTTGGAGGTCCCTTTACTTTGTCAACAGGCCTAAGCAAGAAAGGTAACTAAGTAAGCTCGAAGAACTTAGTGAGTTCCAAAGGTAAACAGTTTAATAATCGTATACAATTCAAGTAAGCCTTTCCATCCTAGCACAATCACAAAATTTTCCAGTTGGTGAATACCAAACACAAATAGACATTATGCCGGACACTATTCATTTGGCATGTACACTACGATCATGCAGTCATATAGACAACCTTCTTTATGTTAGCCAAACACCCTAGTCCATATTTAGAGTCATATCATTCATTTGTTTCTTTTCTTTTGTCATGCCTTACCAATTTGGTTTGCAATAACACTTGCCCTACCAGATGCTACACAACCATTTTCATGTATCACAATTTGTTAGTTCAATGCTCATTATTGAAGGCATCGCCATGAATTCATTTCCTTTTTCCTTTCAAACCATATGATTCATTTTAGAAGAAAAAGGGGGTAATCGCTTAACATAAAGAAAGGCCTTTACATCTTTCTCACAGATATACCAAACAGAATATTGACAACTTCTGTCTCACTTACACAAACATTTCATTTTCACAAGATAGGTATATTTACCTTAAACCAAACATAAACGAAAGCATGCACACTCATGGAGTAAGAAGGAACTCACCAGAAAAGTGAACCTAGGTTACACAACAGGACCTTTGCCCTTATCTTGAGAGCCTTCAGAAGTATCTTGAGCTATCATATAAAAAGTTCACCTTTTTAGATCGTTTTAATAGAAAACTATGCAAGTTACAAGAACATTAATAGGAAACCTAGAATAAGGAAGTTTCCTTCCTTACACTTTAATCTAACCCAAAAACATGAAACCCTAAGGCCTTATAAATAACCATGAAATAACCTGAGTTTCATAGATTTCTTTACTAGGTGCTAACATCAATGGAGTTGGCTAAGTACAGCTGACCCAAATCTTCCAACAAGCCTTAGGTCTAGGGTTTTTGAGAAAAATGTAGAGAAAGTTTTGGGAGGAAAATATTGTGGCCAAAGAAAGCATAAACTTGCTCAGGAAGTCAAGGATGGCTTTATATAGAAATACACAGAAGGTAAACCTAGTCGGCACATTAAATTACCCTACTACCATTCCTTCAGTACCCATGACTAAGAATTTTCTCTCTCATCTTAAATGTGTGTTCAGAAATCTACAGTAACTTGTCCCATTTTAACTGGTTCTCATCAGGCTGCCTAAATCATTCAATCAAAATAATAAAATAATAATATAACAGACGATTCCTCTAAACTGAGGACTTAGCACTGGGACTTAACTCTAAGAGCTTAACTTGAAAGATTCAACATATTCACCTAACCACTGGAGACTTTGCCCGAAGGTGCATCCATGGATTTCATATACTTAGCCAAATTTAATACCTTACTCACTCAGAACTTACTCTACATATTTTACTTCTATAAACAGTGCCCAACCGCTAGGGCTTCGCTGGGCGAGATGCTACAATATCAAATGGTTATGACATGATGTTTAAATAAATAGAGCATTATCTGTTATGTAGTAAGTACCTTAATTTACGTGAAATGCATGATTATAATGTATGCAGAGTATGGAGGAATTTACCTTGACGAGGTAGATAAAGATAGGAATAATTGGTGAAATAGAGGAATAGGCGGATTGTTATGAGATTCAAGGGAGTTTGGTAGCATCGTGGAATGGTTATCTACTAGTTCACTAAAGCGACACCATGATGACAGTCTATCAACTATATGGAGCGACACCATGACGATGGTTATTGACTGGTCCATCACGGCAACACCTCAAAAGAGATTTACCAATTATTCGAAATCAAAGGTCCATGGGAAAATATGAAACCATGTTGTGTAAGACCATAGCTGCACTATGGCAACATGTGAAGTCTGCCAGGACAATAAACATGACACCATATTGTGTAAGACCATAGCAGAGTTATAACAACATATGAAATCCACCAGGAAAGTAAACGTGACATCATATAGTGTAAGACCATAGTTAGGCTATGGCAACATATAAAGTCCGCCAGGACAGAAAACAAGGAAGCCGTCAAGGCACAAAAAGGGAAATCACTATATTACTCGCGTGTTAAATAGCATAAAAGGATGATTGAAGACAAATTTTACTTGTGGGAAAAAAATGAGCGAAGGGGTATTTATAAACATGATAAAAGTTTCTAAAGTAATATACTCTCTTGGGGGTTAACATTCATTTATAAGGGTTAGGTTTAGGTAAATGATGAAAATTCAAATATAACTTAACGCAACACCTATGAGTGTCAAGTTTCACAGAAAGAATTTATTAGTTTTAGGTTTAGGTTTATGATAAATGGTGAAAATTAAAATTAACAACAATGGGTGTCGAGGTCTTTTTTATTTATTAGGGTTTAACTCCCCATTGATAAAAGAGATAATTGTATATATATTACATATTAAAGGTAACTTGACATCCACGGATACCTACATCCTTATATGTTAAATAAAATTTTAAAATATGAAAGGTAATTATTACATATAGATACATTGATTTGGTTTAAATTTTGTAACACCCTTTACCCGGTCTGGTCGCCGAACCTGAGTAATAAGATATTACAAAAAAATACAATACAATTACATATAATTTATAAATCAAAACCACAATTAAAAATTATTACATCACTGATCAAGTATAACGTGTAATTCAATCAATTTCAGGTTTATTACGAGCTTACGAAAGCTTAAAACCAATCCAGTATCAAATAGGGATCAATTTGAGACAAAAAAAAGATAGGAAAATTTAAAAACAGGGTCACACAGTCGTGTTCCCTAACCGTGTGGAAGGCTGAGGCCATGTAGGGTAGATCACATGGCCGTCTGGGCAAGCCGTGCAATAGCGTAATGCCATATAGGGTTGGAATCACACGGCAGTGTGAACAAACTATGTAATTCACTGATGTTGTGTGGGTCAAAAGTGTAAATATTAAAAAAATATGTCACACGGTCATGTCGCTGGGCCGTGTAGCAGAATGTGACCGTGTGCACCAAAAATCATCCAAAACCTATAGACCACACAACCGTGTCTTATGTTGTGTAAGGCACACGATTGTGTGTCATGTCGTGTGTACCTGAAAATGTCTTCCAATACAAGTTTTCTAACCTTAAATCACTTAGGTCTCAAGTAACCATTAAACCATTTCTCAACTAATTCAAAAGCATCAAAATCATACCAAAAATATCACTTACAAAAATCATCCTAAGTGCCTAACCTATATGCCACAATTGGCACCTCAATCAAAAATTGCAAACATGCCTTCAATGGAAATTCAAAATAACAAACCAATTAAACATTCTTTTAACCATTCAAACCATCTTAGAATTGACTCCATATCATCTAATTAACTATTGCACTAGACCTACCAAATCATTGCAAACATGGCATAGACATAAGCATCATATTTCTATATCTATTTCAAGGCATACCACCTTATAAGCAAATAACATATACATCAACTACTTAACAAAATTTCATTATCATGATCATTTCTATTACACACATGAATATATACATATGATTCTTAAAATGCCAACATAACCCAAAATGAACATTATATAACCATAAGTCTTCTTAGGTACATGCCAAGACCAAAATAGAATAGAAACAACACTAACACTTGAGTCTAGGATTGCTTCTGGATGCTAAGTCAATGATCGAATCATAAAGTACCTAACCTGTGCACGGGAAGCAAAATTGTACACTGAGTATAACTCAGTGGTATTTTTATAATTCAAACATTAAATCATAACATAAGACATTTTAGTAGAATTAGTTAAAAATGAATGATTTTATGCAATTTAACATGTCATCTAACCATTTATCATATTCTTGAATCAAAACAAATACAAGTTCACATATCATTTGACATTTCAATTCATAACATGACACATACCATTTCAATTTCCAATGTACATTTCACAAATACACATTCCTTTCCTCATATCACTTCCATTCTCTAACCATTTGCCATTTCAATATCAATTTCACATCTCTTATAGATTGTTCAAGCACTTGGATTGTGAGGGATTATTCAACATCAACAACATTTCAATTTTAAACATTCTATTTTTATCATTTATTCCCCGTATTAACATCACTCGAACTCGTACGGATACACAGATCCAACCAACACACCAGTTTGGTACCCAGTGCCTCATCGGATAAATCTGAAGCAAATAGTTGAGCCCAACGCTTATCAACAAGTTTGACACCCAGTATCTCATTGGTATAACATAAGCAAATTGGCACCCAATGCCTCATCGGATCGTAGTCAAAGTAACCCTGAACTCTTCCTATCCTATGGCATGCCAACTATATCCGACTCTACTCGAACAGTTAATAGAGCATTCATTAGTCAATTCATTATCATACAATATCTCAATTTATATCAATTTACATCATGTACACATTTATCCAACATATGGAAGAAATAATCATCTCAATATATACTCAATTTCACATTTTTATAAATACACATAGTTTTCAAATATATTCAATTTAGTCCTTATAATCATCAATCATTTCAAATCAATCCAATACATCTCGAGTTAATAAGGATCTCACTTTACATTCTTACCATGCACAAATAAGTCAATATGCAACAATTACTATTTAGTTTGGATTATAGAAACACAAAACGTAAACTCTAAACTATTCGTTGACAACTTTGTCTTTCCCTTTCTTTTTCGAAGAATCCGGGTAGATGTTAGCTACAGATTAAAATAAACATATAAAATTATCAATACAAAACCATTTTCATATTCAATTGTTATTTTATACAACTTTTGCATTTTATTCAATTTAGCCCCTAAAATCAAGACTACCATAACTTTCACATTTAACCTCCATTTTTTATGTCGATTTCACTCTAGGCCTAATTTAACTTCCTATTTCTCATTTCTACCACAAATTTTGAAATTTTTGAAATTTAGTCCCTATTGTACAAAATCATCAATTGACTTTACAATTTAGTCTTTTTTTCAACACTAAACTTAAAATCTATCAAAATATCACAAAAAATTTCAACTATCTCACAATTGTAACATCCACAATATTTAACAGTACCGAAAAATACAACATGGGACAACTAGATTAAGATTTCAAGATTCTAAAAACATAAAAATTACAAGAAAATGACTAAATTGCACTAACTAATTGAATATTTAAACTTTGAAATCCTTGGTCCTCCTATTCTTCTATCTCCCCTAATTCAGTTTTTGCATGAGAATAGATAAAATGTTATTGTTTCCACTCACTTTTTCCACTAACTTGTTTATTATTATGTTTTATAACTTATATATATACATATAGCTTAAGTATTATCGTCCACTTACAATTCGTATTAGTCTTTCACCTAAATTCCCAATTAAAATTCTATAGTAACTCATTTTTACCTTTTTTACAATTTAGTCCCTAGACCCTAAATCAATCCCTAATTCGATAAATTTACCTATCCAAAATTAAATTCACTTCCAAAATAACTTCGTAAATGTTTAATAATATTTACGGGTCTAATTTACGGAAACAAGATTTCGAGACCACACTTTTCAACACCACAAACTTTCGGGTCATTACAAATTTAATTCAACACTGGTGAGTGTCTAGATTTGTTAATCATTACGTAATTATTTTGAATCTATTATGGTGATGAAATATTTTAGTGCAAAGTTATTCAAAAAAAAAAACTCAATACCCACAAGTATCAAGATAGTCCTTAAAATAGCATATTTTGGAAAATAAGTTTCAAGTGAACCTTAGTTAAGAAATAAAAAAATTACTATATTTAAGTTTATAAAAGTTAGATTTTTTTAAAGAAAGATTAACTATAGGAAATATTTTTAGAAATTTTGAAATGTAGCTTTTTATGAAAATTATTTTCTTAAATCATTTTTACACTTAGCAATTCCGAAAATAGAAGTTTTGAAGATTTTATGAATTTGAAATTCATTTGTTTACATTTTTCAATTATAAAGGAATGTGCATTTTTTTTATTCTTACAATTAATATGACAAGTCCATCGTTATAGTTTTTTTGTAGTAATAATAGAGAATCAATTACAAACAAACAGAGACACCATTAGAATTACACAACAAGGAACGATTATATAATTGGATCTGATTAGCACTTTTAGTAGGGGCAACATGAAAAACATGGGGCCCAAGCGGAAACTCTTTCGTTAGACCCGCCAAAATGTGGGGAGCAAAAATCGCTTATCTTGGAATCTACTTAATGACCACTTTCCATTCACGTCTACATAGTTCTTGAATTGGTAAGATCAAATCTCTATTCGCTTGTCCTTTAAGGCCACCATGAATACCTTTAATAGCTTGAGCGCAATCAGTTTCAAGGATAACCTCATTCCACTTGAAATCTCATACTAGATGAAGGCTATTATAAATAACCCAAAGTTCAGCTTGTTTAACACTACATCTTCCAATATTTCTCCCAATCCCTCATAGCCACCTACCATACTCATCTCTTGCCACTGCTGCCGAAAAAGCAACACCCAAAGACGGATTGCAGACACTATCAACATTTATTTTAAAAGAACCAGTAGATGGTGGACTCCTGTAAACTTGAAATTATATAGGATTTTTCTATATATTTTTACCACCTTTTGACTTAATAATTATATTAATCTTGAGTAGTTGTTAATAAATTAAATGGATTTTGCTTACATGTTAATATGCAACATGAATTTATGAAGTATGAAAAATTATGCTTTATTACATGATTTTGTGCATAAATTATATTATTTTCATGTTAATTATTAATATGTGATTTTTATTATGCAGTGGGTCCATGGAAGATGATATTACCATA
Organism: Gossypium hirsutum; assembly: GCF_007990345.1. Classification (NCBI taxonomy): domain Eukaryota; kingdom Viridiplantae; phylum Streptophyta; class Magnoliopsida; order Malvales; family Malvaceae; genus Gossypium; species Gossypium hirsutum. Next base: position 35,013,839 of record NC_053443.1, read on the forward strand.
AGGATGCATGGACATGGACACATCCACCTTATTTGCACGGTAATACCATGCAAAATTGGGCCATAAGGGTGTTAATTTAACCCAGTTAAAATGTGTTACAAAGTGGACATGTCTGATTAATTTTTGGATCATGAAACCGTCAACCAAGGGGGAGTCAAGCCTAATTTTGGCACAAGTATATGGCTGCCCAAAAATTAGCTTTGGGATATTTCATTGCAGGTTCCTACAATTGCAATTTAATCAAAAATTGACACACAAACTATGCCATTGAAACCGTCCACTCTATGCTAATTATAGCATGATTTTATGTTTAAAATAATCGATCAAACCCACCTCCCTTTCCACAATTTGTGGCCGGGGGATTTTAAACTCTATTTTCAGTAAACTTCACCCTAACCTTCACCTATAAATACCACGTTACTCATCCTTCATTCTTCATCCCTTCATTAATAACACATCTCTCATTCTACTTTCTTTTGTCTCATTCCATTTCCCTTTCCTTTTTCCCTACGCCTAACCACTCCATTTCCCTTTCATTCTTTAGCCAACAAAAGCCTTGATAAGACCATCTCTTGGTTGGTCACCTTGAGAAACCCTTAGCAAAGGAGAAACGGGCGGATCGAAGAAACACCTCAGTCAGAAAGGTTTGAAAGGCTGTTGAATTGAATTAGAGTTTACTCTTTTCTCCTTGTTGTTTAATTTAAACATGTTTGCTAAGTGTTTATTGATCTTGCAATAAAAATGGTATATTAATTATGTTTAGCTAGGATGATTATCTTAATTCAATAATATTTGTTTGATTCATGGTTAAAGTGTTTGTGCCTCAGTCGACCATGTTTTCAATTAAAATCAAGATGTATTTCGATCATATATCATTGGATTCATTCAAAGTAGCTGAGCAATCCTAACCAAATGATAGCTTGTAGACACATAATTGAAAAGTGCAATGCTCAATGTAGATGATTAAACCCGACTAAATTAGAGGTTCATAATATTTTTAGTTAGCTCTATTATCTTGCATAGTTTTTAGGTTTATGTGATTAAACTATTTCAAACTTAATTGTCCTTGTTACCTCGCATAAATACTAAGAAACCCTTAGTTTAATATGATTAGTAAAATGCATGTTTCACTAAGTAAAAGATCCAAAATGACTTAATTTGGTTTCTAAACTCATGAAAGACTGAGTTGCCATGGAATGTTTCCCGAATACTGCTAAGCATGATGAAATTAAATTAAGTTGATTAATGTAAGTATCCAAGCCTATACATGTTATTGATTGTTGAAGTTGTGTTTCTGTTGCTAAAATTCATTCATACATTTAGATAATTTTGCATACTTAGTTTAAAATTACATTAGTGATCAATTTTGTATCTAGTTAAATTATCATCATTCAAATTATTGTGTTTTTATACCAAATTGTGAATTTATAATTTAAAAATAATCGATTAACACACACAGTCCCTATGGAGATGATAGCTCATTTTACGTACTTATTACTTAAACGACTGTGTACACTTGCACAAAAACCCCGTTACAAGATTTTGGCACTGTTGCCGGGGACTGTTGCCTTAATCATTCTTTGTGAAATTATTTTTAAAGTTTAGTTTTTATTAAATTTCTAACAATACTAATTTATTATTTATTTGTGATTTGTTTATTAGGTGTTTAAGGTTGAAGTTGTTCCTATACTCGTTGCGTGATCGAGCACGAGCATGGCTGAATTCATTGCCACCAAGTTCAATATCTACTTGGCGAGAATTAGCATAAAGGTTTTTGGTAAAGTATTTTCCACCGAGTAAGAATGCAAAGTTGCAACATGCGATAACTACTTTTAAATAATTGGATGACGAGTCCTTATACGAGGCATGGGAAAGATTTAAGGAATTTCTTCGTAAGTGTCCTTATCATGGGATTCCTCATTGTTTCCAACTGGAGACGTTTTATAACGATCTCAATGCACTTACAAGATTAATGGTAGATGCTTCTACGAATGGTTTGATTTTTTTCTAAGTCTTATAACGAGATCATCGAAATTACCGCTAGTAACAATTACCAATGGTCGACAAATCGAGCAATTTTTGAAAGACGAGTAGCTGAATTGCATGAAGTGGACGTACTGACTTCACTTTCTACTCAAGTATCTTCTATTTCCTTAATGTTAAAACAGTTTACCATTAATGGTTTGAATAATTTTGCAACTCAATCACCAAGTCAGTATGATGTTGTTTCATGTATGTATTGTGGGGATGGTTATTCTTTCAAGAATTACCCTTCAAACCCCGAGTTTGTTTGTTATGTAAGGAATCAATATCAAAATAGAATTGGACAAGGACCACAGTCCAACTTCTATAATCCATCATGGCAGAATCATCTGAACTTTTCCTGGAGTAATTAAAGAAATGGACCAAATAATCATATGCACCATAGACCCAATCAATCCCAATGGTTTAGTCAATAAACTGCAAAACCACCTCAAGATGAGTCATCAAACATTTTGGAGGACGTTTTGAAGGCATAATGGCAAAAAATGATGCTTTGATCCAAAATCAAGTAGCAACACTGAACAATCTAGAGAACCAGATGGATCAGTTAGCTACTGAGCTTCGTAGTAGACCACAATGAGCTTTGTCGAGTGATACATAAAATCCAAGGAGTTTGGTTAAGGAACATTGCAAGGTAGTTGCATTACGAAGTGGTAAGATTTTAGAACCCAAGGAGGTTGTGATTGAAGATGAGTCTATTGAAAAAGAGGAAAGTCAACCAACAGTTGAAGTTCCTACACTGAAAAAATCAAATGCTGAAAATTTTGATGAGGTAAACCCTAAACTAGTGAATTCTAAAAAGCTAACACCTTTTTTTTGTAGATTTACCTCTTCAGAAAAGTTTTCCATTTCAAACTAAAGTTTCATATCCTCAAAAACTTCAGTAGCATAAGCAGAAACAAGAGGTGCAATTCAAGAAGTTCTTTGATGTTCTAAAGCAACTTCACATTAACATCCCGCTAGTGGAGACTTTAGAGAAAATGCCTAATTACGTGAAGTTTATGAAGGATATTCTATCCAAGAAAAGGCTTAGCGAGTATGAGACTGTTGCTTTGGCGAATGAGTGCAATGCATTCTTACAAAACAAGCTACCTCTAAAATTGAAAGACTCTAAAAGCTTTACAATACCCTGTAACATCGAAGAATCTTATTGCAGTAACGCTTTGTGCAACCTTAGAGCAAGCATCAACTTCATGCCCAAATCTATTTTCAAACTGTTGGGGATAGGTGAAGTAAGACCCAAATCTATTATTGTATAATTGTGTATACTTGTGGTACCAATGAGGGTACATTGGTTAGGCACTTAGAATGGTTGAAATAGTATGGTTTGAGCTTGTTTAATGTCATTTACAATATTGTTTAGTGTCCAAGAAAGCTTGAAATAGTAAACTTGACATTTAAGGTTCAATTAGGTGCACATGGCCTGGGACACGACTGTGTGCATTAAGTCAGTGTGTTACACGGCCATGTGTCTCAAGTTAGAGAGTTACACAGTCTGGCATACGGCCTACGACACGGTTGTGTAGCCCTACTCAATGAGTTACACGAGTAGGGACACAGGCTGAGATATGGCCTTGTGTTCCTATTTTGAAAGTTATACGACATGGGACATTCCACACAGCCTGGTCACACAGCCGTGTGTCCCCTATTTTTAAATTTTTCGATTTATTTCAAATTAGTCCTGAACTGTTTCTAAGCTATTTTTAGGGCCTCGAAGGCTCGATTTAGGGACAAAATGCATATGATTGGTTGGTTTTTAATAAGGTTAAACTATTTAATGTTATGATGTTAAATGATTTTTGATTGATTGGTAATGCTCCGTAACCCTAATCTGGCGACGGAGATGAGTTAAAGGTGTTACAAAAAGGAGTTAGAAGTTTCTTAGGTCATGCTAGTTTTTATCGTAGGTTTATCAAAGATTTTTCAAAAATTTCTAAACTTTTGTGTATGCTTTTAGAAAATGATATTGTTTTTTTTATTTTAACAAAGAATGTTTAGAAGCTTTTGAAAATTTAAATAGCCATTTAATCCAAGCCTCAATAATTGTTACACCTGATTGGAACTTACCTTTTGAGTTGATGTGTGATGCAAGCAATTTCGCTGTTAGAGCTGTGATGGGTCAAAGAAGAAAAAAAGTGTTTCATCCTATCTACTATGCAAACAGAACTTTGACAGGAGCCTAACTCAATTATACGGGACTAAAAAAGAACACTTTGCTATAGTTTTTGCTTTTGACCAGTTTCTTTCATATCTTATAGGTACTAAAGTTACAGTGTTTACCGATCATGCAGCCATTAAGTATTTACTCACGAAGAAAGATGTTAAATCGAGGCTAATTCTTTGGATACATTTACTCCAAGAATTTGACCTTGAGATCAAAAGATAGAAAGGGTGTTGAAAATCAAGTACTTGATCATCTGTCGAGGCTGGAACAAAATAAGGTAACTTTTTCACTGGTTCCAATTAATGAGAATTTTCCTGATGAGCATATCTTCGAGGTAAGTTGAATTCATGAAACACCTTGGTTTGCTGGTTTTGTCAATTATTTAGCATGTGGAATAATTCCTCGAGAAATGACATACCAACAAAGGAAGAAATTCCTTCATGATAGTCGGTATTGTTTCTGGGAGGATCCATTTTTGTTTAAACAATGTGCAAATAACATAATCATGAAGTGCGTAGCTGGAAGTGAGATTGGTGAGATTTTGTACCACTACCATTCATCTCTAAGTGGGGGACACTTTGGTGGTTGCAGCAAAGATTTTGCAAGTAGGATTCTTTTGGACTACAGTATTTAAGGATGTGTGTGCATATGTGAAAAACTACGATATATGTCAAAGAACCAGAAACATATCAAGGAGGAACAAGATGCTTTTGACAAATATTTTAGAGGTAGAACTATTCGACATATGGGGCATTGATTTTCTAGGCCCGTTTCTTTCTTCTTATGGGAACAAATATATTTTGGTAGTTGTGGATTATGTATCCAAGTGGGTTGAAGCCAAGGCATACCCAACAAATGATGTTAAGGTAGTCATGTGATTCCTACATAAGCATATATTTACACGATTTGGGACTCCTAAAGCTATAATTAGCAATGAAGGATCTCACTTTGTGAATAAATGGCTTAAGTGGTTGCTTGACAAGTAAGATGTGAAACATAAAATTGCTACTAGCTATCAGCCACAGATAAATGGACAAGTTGAATGGGTGAATCGTGAAATCAAAGGTATTCTTGACTGGGTAGTGCACCCTAACAGAAAAGATTGGTCTCGAAGGCTCAATGATGCTCTATGGGCCTATCGAATTACTTTTATGACATCGTTAGGAATGACTCCCTATTGGCTAGTTTTTGGAAAGGCATGTCATTTGCTTCTTGTGTTGGAAAATAAAGCTTATTGGGCCTTGAAACAATTAAATTTGGATCTCAAGGAAGCTGATGAGAGAAGGATGCTACAGTTTAATGAATTGGAAGAGTTGAGGTTATTTTCATACGAGAATGCCAAGATGTGTAAAGAAAAATCTAAGAGATGGAATGAAAGTTGGATAAAACCTCGTGAATTCAAAGGTCAGAAAGTGTTGTTTAATTCGAGGCTAATGTTATTCCCTAGGAAGCTCAAATCCGGACGGAGAGGACCTTATACTATCTGCAAAGTTTATCCGTATAGAGTTGTAAAATTGTATGACAACCATGGAGGTACATTTAAAGTTAATGGTTAACGTCTCAAGCACTATTGGGATGGTAAAGTTGAGCGAATTAAAATCTCATTCAAGTTAATAGACCCTCAATTTTTATGATCTTACTTTTTAATAAATAATTATAAATTAGTTTTCTTAAATTAGTACATTTAATCAATTCTGCCTAAGGAGATTGGAACTTAAGCGGGACTATTGTGACCCATCCAACCTTTCCTAAGAAATAATTTAATGTAATTTTTTGAGAAGAAATTTTCTAATTAACTTTGAAAATTTTATTTTAATATTTTTTTCATGTTAATGATAATGTTAATTTAATTTAATTTGTTTAATAAAGGGGTCAAATTGGCCCAAGTACTAATCAGCTTATTTTATCTTAAGCAATCTAGTTTGTGATACAGTTGGGCTCAAGGCCTAAAACAAAGAAGAAGAGAAATTTACCCACATTATCGTCTAAGGGTTACCTAAAACCCCTAATTTTGCCAGCACTTTCTCCCTTCCTCTATACTAGCCACCCAAGTCACCCTTGTAGCTAAATTTCCACTACAAGTTTTCCCTAATTCACCACTATATAAACCCATCTCTACCACAATAATTTTCACAACCCTTCAAGTAATTAGCTTAAACCCTAGCCACTCATTCTTTTTCCTCTTAGCCGTCAGTCTAAAACCCAAAAAATTTCCCCAATTTCCATCTCTCGTCACAAAGCCATTGTTATTTGTCGTCGCGAGTCTTTTGTTGGAGCAACCTTATCGCCACCACATGCCTATCATCGCGGCAAACATCTTGCTACCATCCCTTGTCGATTTCTTTTCTCTTCCTTTGGCCAAAATTCTTCCTATTTTTCAGGAAAGCTCATCATGTCTCACAAAAGAACTAGATCTTCTAAGACCTCTGTCGAAAATCCAATTGTGATCCAAGATAAGGAAGCAAAAGAAAGGTTTGGTTCCATCTTTAAAAATCAACCCATGATGCCGGAAAAAGGTTTCAACTTGGAGAGCAATGATAAGATGGTTGTGTCATGGCCAATATGAAAGACAATTGATGCCCTCAATTGGAACTATTTTTGCGATGCATGACCATTGCCCGAAGAGGACTTAGTTTGAGAGTTCTATGCCAACCTAACTATGTCAGATGCTACTAAAGTTATTATTCAAAAGAAGAAGGTACCCCTAAATTTTAAGTCCATTAATGATTTGTTTAACCTACCTGATGTTGAAGAAGTTGAGTACTTTTCCATGATGACAAATATAAATTGAGATTTTATTCAACAAGTGCTTCATGTTATGACAAATCTAGGATCCCAATGGATTATAAGAAAGTATGATAGTCATTCTTGCTGAAGGGAATATCTAAAATGAATGGCTAAGGTATGGTTCTACTTTGTTCAATATAGTTTCATGCCTATCTCACATAGTTCCACCATCTCGATGGAGCAAAATCTTTTGTTGTAAGTAATTATGACAAAAAGGTCTATCAATATTGGGAAGATTATTCTTAAGGAGGTCTACAATTGTGCTAGAAAGAAGACATTAAGTGCTTACTTCCCATCATTGATAACTTCACTTTGCTTAAGGGCCCAAGTTAAAACAAAAGCAAACTTGAAGGGCTCGTATGTTCAAGGTTGCATTACAGCCCATGATCTTAAAAGGTTAGCAGAGAATGTCCATGAGCTAAACCCAAATGAACCAACCAAACTAGAAACTGACGAGTCGTCGAACAAATCCAAACTGGAAGCTGACTCAGTTGATGAGACAGAAAAACCAAAATTTGAAGAAGAACCGAACAATCTAGAACCGATAAAGGAACCAGAAATTTCTAAACCAAGAGAGGAGACGAATGCTGATGATCCCGTTGAACCATGTGTTGATCCTAAGTTGATCGTTCCTATGCCCACTTCTTCAAATACTATGAAGAAATTAAAATTTTCAATTATGGTGGATATGATGAAATTTATGCATAACCAACAACAGGCTTATTAGAAATATGCGAATATTAGAGATGATTCTGTATGAAATACTGTTAAAAATATCTCTAACAATTTTGTTCTTGAGTTCCTAGATTATATCTTTGAGTCATGGAAGGAAGATGAGGATGAAACCAAGAATAAAGCATCAAAGGAGGAAGACAAGGAGGATAAGTCAAAAAAATAAAAAGGGGAACTTCTTGTCTTTAGTATTTATTTCTTTTTGTGTGTTTATTTTTATTTCCTAGTTAGAATTTTGCTTTCGCATAATAAATTGCAAGCATGAATAAAATAAGCTCTATTCTTCTTTGTTAGGAAAAGCAAAGTGATTTAGTAATGTGAATGAACATGTCTAGGATTGGATTGTTGAGAAAGACTTGGTACTTAAGCAGTCTTTATGACTCACCTCTCTTTTCTTACAACCCTACCTAGTGTTCAGTTTTCATTCATTATTTTATTTTTACAATTAGGACATTGCTTCTTTTTAAAGGGTGGTAAAGCAAAGGAAAATATTTTGCAGCATGAATTTTTAAAATTTTCAAGTATGTTTCAATCTTTTTACCTAAGTATGTTAAAATGAATGAATGTTCAGAGAGAATTTTTGTTCATAAGTTTGTTCAAATATAAGCATGATTTCTGATTTTATCTAAGTTATTCTTATGTAATAATGAGTGATGGAATGCTTGTATGCTCGTTAGTCTTATGTAGTATTTGCCATGAAAATTTAATTTCTTTGGAAGTAGACATGCATGAAGGTTTAAGTCTTTAAAATTGACTTAGTAATTTTCTTGTTCCGAAATCCTAAGAGGTATAAGAATCTAAACATGATATAGGCACGTTTTCTTTAGATCTTTTGAGTATTTCAAGTCGACCTTATTAAATTAACCCTTGAAACTTTGCTTTTGAGCTCAATGGCCTGTTTATATTGCAAATTACCTACATTATAAGCCATATTATAAGAAGTTTGCTCAAAGTCTAAAAAATAAAGGTTGAGCATGAGTTTGAAATAAGTTTAAGGGTGTTTCAAAGACCTATTTGTATGAAGGTTGTGACGCAAAAAGATCCAAGATAATGTTAGGGTTAAGATGATTGAACCTAAAAATTCACTTCTCTTTATCCCTACCTTTAGCCTAGCCTTATTATAACCTAATAAAAGACCTATTCATTTTATGATTATACCAACTACATTAGTGGAAAGGAATTTCTATGTTCAACATATGAAGACCACTAATTAAACCTTGTGATTGCCATGTTTAGATTGAGAAGGAAAGTTTATTGATTGGTGAATGTTATATATGACTTTGAAATGCATGCATACTATGACTCATGTTGACAATATGTTGTATTTAGTATAAAGTTTGGAAATAATATTTTCATTTGAGCTACTTATCAATAAAAAGCATTTTTTAGCATGATTTAGTTTATGCATGATTATGTGCAAAGATTGATGCTGCTTTATCATATTGCAAAATTGCCTTAGCAAAAGTTGTGATGTGCCTGAACATTTTTCCTGACGAGCAATGGTTTAAGTTTAGGGTGTGTAAACTTGAAATTATATAGGATTTTTCTATATATTTTTACCACCTTTTGACTTAATAATTATATTAATCTTGAGTAATTGTTAATTAATTAAGTGGATTTTGCTTAAATGTTAATATAAGACATGAATTTATGAAGTACGTGAAATTATGCTTTATTACATATTTTTTTTGCATAAATTATATTATTTTCATGTTAATTATTAATATGTGATTTTTATTATACAGTGGATCCATGGAAGATGAGATTACCATAAGGATGCATGTACACATCCACATTACTTGGACGGTAATATCATGCAAAATTGGGTCACAAGGATGCTAATTTGACCCAATTAAAGTGTGTTACAAAGTGGACATGTCTGATTAAATTTTGGATCATGAATTCATCCAACAAGGGGGAGTCAAGACCAATTTCAGCACAAGTATATGGTTGCCAAAAAAATCATCTTTGGGATATTTCATTGGAGGTTCTTGCAATTGTAATTTAATCACAAATCGGCACACAAACTATGCCTTTGAAATCGTCCACTCTATGCTAATTATAACATGATTTTATGTTTGAAATAATCAACCAAACCACATCCCTTTCCCCAATTTATGGCCGGCCATGCAATGAATAAGATGGAGGGATTTTAAACTCTATTTTTAGTAAAATTCACCCTCACCTTCACCTATAAATACCACACTACTCATCCCTCATTCTTCATCCATTCATTCATAACACATCTCTCATTCTACATTCTTTTCTCTCATTCCATTTCCCTTTCCTTTTCCCTCCACGCCTAGCCACTCCATTTTCCCTTACATTCTTTAGCCAACAAAAGCCTTGACAAGACCATATTTTGGCCGACCACCTTGAGAAACCCTTAACAAAGGAGCAATGGGCAGATCGGAGAAACACCTCAGTCAGAAATATCCGAAAGGCTGCTGAATTGAATTAGAGTTTACTCTTTCCTCCTTGTTGTTTAATTTAAACATGTTTGCTAAGTGTTTATCGATCTTGCAATCAACAATGATAGCTTAATTTTGTTTAGCTAGGATGATTATGTTAATTCAATAATATTTTTTTTGATTCATGTTTGACGTGTTTGTGCCTTAGTCGATCATGTTTTCAATTAAAATCAAGATGTATTTCACTCATACATGATTGGATGCATTCAGATTAGCTGAGCGATCCTAACCAGACGACGGCTGGTAGACACATAATTGAAAAGTGCAATGCTCAATTTAGATCATTAAACCCGACTAAATTAGAGGTTCATAATATTTTTAGTTAGCTATATTATCTTGCATAGTTTTTAGGTTTATGTGATTAAACTATTTCAAACTTAATTGTCCCTGTTACCTTGCATAAATACTAAGAAACCCTTAGTTTAATATGATTAGTAAAATGCATGTTTCACTAAGTAAAAGATCCGAAAGGACTTAATTTGGTTTCTAAACTCATGAAAGACCGAGTTGTCATGGAATGTTTTCCGAATACTGCTAAGCATGATGAAAATAAATTAAGTTGATTAATGTAATTATCCTAGCCTATACATGTTATTGATTGTTGAAGTTGTGTTTCTGTTGCTAAAATTCATTCATACATTTAGATGATTTTGCATACTCAGTTTAAAATTGCATTAGGGATCAATTTTGCATCTAGTTAGATTATTCTAGTTAAATCATCATCACTCAAATTATTGTGTTTTTATACCAAATTATGAGTTTATAATTTTGCAAATAATCAATTACATACACATTCCCTATGGAGATAATAACTCATTTTACTTACTTATTACTTGAACGACTGTGTACACTTGCACAAAAATCCCTTTACAACTCCACCAACAATTCCTACATCGATTACTCATAGGTCCACTAGGCCTACCAGGCCTCTACTTAATGTAACTCACCAAACACCACGAAGACTGTAATATATTAGAAAAATCAAAATAAACCCGTTGGAAAATCGTAAGATTCTTTTGTTTCCAAAGCTTCCAATAGACATACCAAAAAAAAATTGCCACGTCACATCTTGATATTTTAAGCCAAAAATATTCCTCAAGTTTGCTAAAATTCAATCCTACAAAGAGAAAGAAAAAAATTGAGCTAAAAGGCTAGAGGGAATAATATGTTTCCAAACCTCTTGTGCTTGACAACAATCTCTTAATACATGAATACAAGATTCCTCGTCTCTCGAAGAAATCGCACAATAAGTGTCCGTCAAAACTCCTCTTTTACAACATTCCATGTGAGACATTAGGCCCTCCTTAATTACCAACCAAAGAAAATGATGAACCCACTGAGGACCATCTAAAGACCAAACAAGCTTCCATTTGTCATCCGGAGGGTTAAGAGAATTTTTCAAAAGCATACTATAAGCGAATTTGAATGTGTAAACACCATTTCGAGACCATTTCGAGATAAGAGCATCCTGTCCAACCAGAGAATTCAGAGTCGAGATTCCCACAATATAAGAGAGAGTATCACTGTCGAAAAAGCAACATAAATAATCCTAGTTCCAATTTCCATTTGTAGTAACAACCTCACTCAAGGTGATAGAAACATCAATAAAGGACGAGAACAAAAAAATTAATAACAGGACCCACATCCACTATCTAATTATCAATCAAAAATTTCACAAGATTCCCATCACCAACAGACCAAAGTGGCCTTTGGCGTAGCAGAGGCCAAACCTTTGAAAGCGAACTCCAGATGAAAGAACATTTACTACGATAGATGTCGTCTAGATTTACCTCAGTAATCTTGTATTTGGACCGGAGGACTCTAACCTATAAAGCTTCCTTACTAGTAAGGAGATTAAAACCCAGCTTAAGCATAAAAGAATCATTTTGTTCTTTAAGGCATCGTATCCCAAGGCCCCTATTAGACAAGGGTCGGCAACAATCTTCCCAATTAACCCAAGACATCTTCTTTCTAGGATCTATTTTCCCCCAGATAAAACTCCTGACAATTTTCTCAATTTTTGCACAAATACCATGAGGGATCTTCACAGTTTGCATGAAATAATTAGGTATCGACAACAGAACAACCCGAACAAAAGTGACCCGCCCAGCCATTAAAAGCATACTAGCATTCCAACTATCGAACTTCCACCTAACTTTATCGACAATAAAGTTAAAGGTATTCTTTGTGACTCACTTGTGAAACAAAGGCAATCTTAGATACGTTCCCAAATCATCTAAGTGGCGAAAACCAAGAATTCTATAAATGGCAATAGCATTGATAACGTAATATTTAAAAAAAACACCGTAGTTTTCAGCCCATTAACTCAATGTCCTGAAGCCACTCCAAAATAATTAAGAGCATCCTTAATTCTATGCATCTAATCAACATCAACTTCAGCGAACAAGAAGAGATCATTTACAAAGAAAAAGTGTGAGATGGACGGTCCATCCTTCCCTAAAACAATTGGTTTTGGGTTCTTATCCTCAACATTTTTGTGAATTAACAAACCTAATCTCTCCATTCAAAGAACAACAATGTAAGGAGACAATGTACAGCCTTGCCTAATTCCCTTTTTAGGAACAAACTCATTAGAAAACCTTCCATTCCACACAATCTGCATGGAGACCAATGTGATACATTCCATGATGACATTAACCAAGTTCGAAGGAAAACCAACATCCAATAAAGTCTCCTCAATAAAGTCCTAACGGAGTCTATCATATGTTTTGACTAAATCCACTTTGATAGTCATCCATGACTTCTTCTTCTTTTTTTCGGTACGCAACGAGTGCACAATCTCTTGAGCAATTATAATGTTATTTGTGATTTGCCTCCCTGCCACAAAACTAACTTGATTTTGAGTGATAAGGGAATGGAGAATTGGCTTGAAACGGTTTATAATAATTTTGGTAACAATCTTGTAAAAAATGTTAAAGAAGCTTAGAGGACGATATTGCGATAGACATTCATGGCTTGTAATCTTGGGAATAAGAACCAAGAGCGTCTTATTGATAGAATAATTAAAAGGCTATCCAAAAGAAATACCACGAACCCAAGAACACACATCCAAACCAACCGTGTCCCATTGACCTTGATAAAAAAATGCATGAAGACCATCTGGACCCAATGCTTTAAGAGATCCATACTAAACAACACATTCCGAACTTCCTCATCAATAATTTTCAAAGATAAATAATCCCAATTGCTAGAATCAAATTTCAAAAAATAACCATGTAAGGGAAACGGATCACAAGGTGAATCATCCAAAGAGTTGAGAGAAAAGAAAAAATGAACTGCCTCTTCATTGAGAGCCTTATTATCATAGCACCAACTATTGCCAATTGTCAAAGAAAAAATTTTATTAAAATTTACCTTATGAGAGCTTTGTTATGGAAGAACTTCGTGTTACGATCCCCAAATTGAATCCAGTCCAATCTCAACTTTTGCTTCCAAAATAATTCTTCCTCACCAAGAACTTTCTCATATTCAATTCGCATGTTGGTCTCAAGATTTGGAAGAAAGCTAGCCCTTTTGCAATCCAAAGTAACCTGAATCCTTCCCATACGATGAGTGCTTGACCGTTTTCTTTGAATAATGTGACCATAAACCTCATAATTCCATCTTTTAAGATCATTATTGAGAGAAATAAGATTACAGATAAATCCGACCCATTCCCCAATTATCACAGACAAATTGTGAAAAATCCGGATGAGATACCCAAGAAGCTAAAAGGAAAAAAGGCCTAGTGATAAGTGTGACTAGAAGAGTGGATGGATAACAGGATTGGCCCATGATCAGATTTGAGACAAGAGAGATGAAAAGCAGTCGCGTTAGAGAAAGATCAACACCGCTCACTATTCCCAATTGCTCAGTCAAGTTTTTCGAAAATAACCCCTCTTCTCCAAGTAAATTGTAGACCTTTGAAACCAAGATCCTTAAACCATTATTAAGAATAAAATTTCGAAATAACTTACAACCAAAAAAAATATGTCTACCCTCTCTCTTTTCATCCAAAGAAAGTAGGGAATTGAAATCCCCCATCAAAACCCAAGGCTCATTGACGGAACGGGCAACAAGATCCAACCAATCCCACAAGACCTTATGTTTCTGTTTATCCAGAAAACCATAAACAAACGTCACCAGAATATTTTGAACCCTATTTCTTACCCAATCGACATTGAACAAACTGAGGGTCATTTTGGAGAATCTGGACTTGGACACTATTCTTCCAAAAATCCACAAACCCTCAGCAAAACCTCGAGCTTTAATCCTATGGGAATAATCCAAACCAATCTTTGAAATGATTCCTTCGGCCTTCGGACCACTAACTCTTGTTTCAAGAAAAGCAACAATATCAACCTCAAACTCCACAAAATACTCTCTAACAATTCGAACAAACTTAGGAGACGCACACTCTTGACAATTTCAAACATAAATACTTGGTAACATCCAATAATAGTTATAAAAAAACAAGCTAACAGACCCACCTTAAACATCCAAGGTAGCCACCTCACTGGGATCCGTCGAAACCCCCTATACATAATTTAAGTCCATGATTAAACTTTCAGACCTTATTCTTTCAACCACCTTTGACATCGCTTCAGCTACCGATTCACGAGTAATAGCCCTGACCTTAAATTTGTTTCCTTTACCCCGAAAGATATGGGAACCTTTCCTTAAGCGTTTGGTATCTCTACTTTTCAACGCAGCCGAAACAATAGTACGTTCATCTTGTGTCTATGAAGAAACAATAGGAAGCCTATTACCGATGGAACAATCGGGGTTTCTATTTTCAACAAAGTTAATGACCGAATGACAATCCAAGTTCAAAGTCGTTACTCCTGTTTTTTCCACAAAGTCATGGGATTCTCCTTGCTTAGACAAAACAGTATCTCTGCTGGGAATTTCCTTAGTCGGCAAAAAAGAAAATTCTGTGGGGTTATTAATTGTCGATTGGATAGTGAGCTGCTGAATTTTGACTCAGACATTTTAAAATTTAAAGCCCTATGACCCCATTTAAAACAACGGGCCCAGAATCCACCTTAGTAGATCTAACACCCACTCTCGTTTGTGTGTCTAGAGGTCCAGCTATAAAACTAGGCTCAGCCAAGCCCAAATCCGTTTTCCTTTTCAAAACCCTGGTCATTTATACCCTCTTAAAAAATTAGGCCTGAAACAGAAGAGCAGCCCAGTGGTGTTTATGCGTTGACCCGTCTTCACTTAAAGGGTTGGTAGTTTTAATTAAAGATAAAAGTTTTCGACATTGAAAGAAATTTAAACGGATTCTTTTATATCGATGATAAATATAAACTATATAACTATCTAAAAACCCTTTAGTGTTGAAAAGTTACCCATCCTTTAAGAATTTATGTAGCTGCCAAACTTGTCACAGTACCCGTTGCTAAAATACGATTGCATGACAACTTTATCATCACAGCTTAAGACGTTATTTACTGCTAATTTACCTATAGCCATAAGTTCTTGCTGCTAAAATGATGGCACTTGTCAGTGTAAGTACTAGAGTAATGAAATATTTACCGTTGCAAAAACCTGTTACAATGATAGAATCCTAGTCATTATAGATTTATAGCAAGAAAATTATCCGTTGTAATATCCTTTATAGTGGCGAATATTTAATCCATTAATAAGTAAGTCCCTAGCGTCTGAAAACTTATAGTTCTTGGCAGTGACAGAAACCTAATCATCGCTAAAATTTATGGTAGTTGTTATCGATCAGTACGTACCATTTCGATATTAAATTGGTACCAAGTAGTTTATATCCCATTTCAATCAAAATTTCAATGGGTTTCGACGATTGCGATGTATTTCAACCCGTTTCAGTTAATATCGACTTTGTATCGGTACATACCGGCCCATACCAATTGGTACAAAAATTTGACATTTTAAACTAATTTTAAAATTTATCTTAACCATTTTAATTTCTCCATAATTACATTTAAAATTAAAAGTTATTAAATTGAATTATTCAACTTAATTAACAATTTTAAAACTTACATTTATATATAAATATATTTATACGGATATAATTAAGATATATTTGCATGCATATATAATATATAATTTATTTTTTATCAAAAAACATATTATTTATGAAGAAACTAAAACTAAAACTATAAATATATATGTGAAACTTTTAAATGTATATATAATATATCAAGAAACTAAAAATTATACTAGAAAAATGTATATATGAAAAAATATTTAAAAACGTCAATAAACTTAAAACGGTATATTGAAACATGCCGATATTAATATAAATACGTACCAATACCAAGACAAAAAAGGTATGCCCACCAATAAAATACTAACTACCTTGCTAAAAATGGTGAACTCTCATTACTAAATACTTTTTATAGTGACATGATAACTAAACCTGTAAAAACTCTATTGCTCCTAAAACGTTCCTAACAATGATGAGAATGTTACCTCAAACCAAAATTGTCATGGTTTATTGTTAATGCATTATTGAGTGACGAGGTAACTATAGAAACATGAAAATGTTACTTAGGATGACAAGAATTCATATTGAGAAATATTTAAACCACTGTAACAAAATAACTGTAGCAACATAAAAATTCATCTGTCAGCTATAAATATTAGCTTTATTGACGTAACTTTAACCCGTTTCTAGAAAAAAATATTCTTAAACGAATGCTAAAGTTAATAGGCATAAACGTATCTATAGTGACAGAAAATTATACATCAACTAAGGTACTTGACAAAAACAATATACATCATATGAATTAATAATATATTAAACCATTTGGTTAAGAAAGAGGATTTGAAGTTTCTAGAATTCAGACTCTCCACTAGCGTCTTTAGTTATGACTAATTTAGCAAACATAAAAATAATAGAGTAGAAATAATAATAGGGAAGGATACGGAAAAGTAAATGATTAAAAAACACAAGAACAGAAATGCACATCCGCAATTTATTCTATTAGTATTATAATTTATATAATCAAGGTACAAAGATTATGTAAAGATGCTCCACTTGGAAATATGGATTCAACATGCTGAAAGATTCTGATCGATTAACTGCACTGTAGTAATTGTAAATGAAGTCTCGGAAGCACACATCCAGAGTCCACTTTTCCCTGTGTGAACTCATAACGAAATGTCTTTACCAAAAAGTCCACTTATTCCTTTTCCAGGGTCGCTTTGCTTCACTATCGACTCCCCAACCAAAACCTGCCAGATTGCATTTCATGGATTTCAATAACAATTTAACTTCAAATCTCTCACCTAATTTGCAGCACATAGGTCACAGACTTGATCATTTTATTGAATTCAAGGGAAAAAAAAAACCTTTCTTTAAATATAACTTAAACCATTGCCACTTGGCACTGGTCAATATTTTTCTGTATGTAAATACTTTCACTTCTATAACATAGCTATATGCAGCAGAAGGGAAAAAAGATTAATATCAAACAAAGAATGCAACATGCTAAAGAACTTGCATAACTTACTGCTTTAACACCCGCTTCTTGGACATAAGCAACATCATCAGGAGTAAAAAGCCCCGATTCTCCAACAACCTGATGGTTAAAATTAACAAGATTATTTGAACAGTTAATGACATGTTTGCATGGACATGCACTAACTTTATCTTTCAATACATAGATAAATGAATGTTCTGAAGCCTCCCTTACAATTATATCTTTCTTGCGAATCATCTGGCCACGCTCTCCTTCAAGAAGCTTCTTTGTGTTACTGATATCTACCTCAAATGTTTCTGGGAAAAAAAGGGATGAATTTTTAATGCCTCACAAATTGTGATTGCGGTCGATATGGCAGAGATGTTAGTTTCTGATAGACTCTGGTTTGTTACTGTTGTTATGGGATCAACAGATGCTTCAATTGTTAACAATATTGTAATTGATACACTTTGAGCTATTTCAGAAGTTGATTTACATGAAAATTGTTGAATCCTAATACTTAAAGCATTAAAATGTTATATACACAAAATGCAGAAACGTAGGGAGAAAACCAAAACCTGAAAGGCTAAAGGCAATCAAGAATTTAAACACATTAAATTTAAACCTTCTTGAAAGATATAAAGATTTTAAACACATTAAATTTAACATGTCAAAAAGTTAACCTTATGCTTCGTACAATAACACAGGTTATATCATCTTAGTATTGTTATAAAGTAAAAATCATTCAGGGGTTAATGAAATCACATCCTACAACCACATTTAGGTCATGTTATCATAGCCTTGTTTTTGAATTATCCAAAGGCAGGTCAAGTTTAAAATTTTTCAAAGATGTTAGCAAGAACTTCTCTATTGGAATTTACTTTTTCACCTTCTAGATTTGGTGGGTGCAAGGGTTAAAACCCTGCAACTCTTTTCACTCTATCACACGTTTATTTTAACAATTGGAAATAATATCCATGTAAATATTCTAAGTGATGTGATCATATGCATATGTATATAGAGTTCTGAACTAATCTTTAAATTATTTTGAATTCATTTTCCCCCTTCTGCTCTGGCTAGCATTGTCCCCAGAAAACCAGTTTTCAAAATACCAATTTTGAACGCCTGTGATTCGGATCCGATCCACACTTTTATACCTTCTCAAACAAGTCATACAAGTTGGCAACATCAAAGAAACAAGTTTAAACTATGATCAGAATGAGGCAACTCAATTAGCAATTGCAAAAACTTGAAAAACCTTACCAAGGTTACGATTATTGATACCAATAAGTTCAATCCCCTCTATACCAAGAACGCGGTCCATTTCCCTCTCATCATGCACCTAAAGGAAAACAATAAAAAAAAAGAGCATATATTGGAAAGAAAAAATTGTATATGAATAGTTAATAAAACCAAATGTTAGAATCTGGTTATGATGCCATAAGTTCAAATCATAGCATCATACAACTTGTAAAAGCATAACAAGCATTTCCAATTGAAGGGAAAAGAACGGCCTCAAAATGCTCGATAACTATGAAAATTAGCTCCCAAAAGAAATAAGTTTCATGAATCCAAAAATAACCTGAACAATTCAAAACTGATGAAACCATAATAATAACAAAGAAAGCTCTGTCTAACCTCTACAAGAGCTGCCAAACCAAGCATCTTGCAGATTTTAATCATGTATCTGATGTCAAGATCGGGCAAAACAGCAGCAATTAGAAGTATAGCATCTGCTCCTTTAATTCGAGCATAATATATCTGCCATGCATCTATCACAAATTCTTTGCACAATAGAGGACACTGCATTCGTTATGATGGCAAGATGTATACCGATTAACCAAGTGTATATAAAAAGAAAAAAAATCAAGATTATAGATCAAATAACAAATGACTTATCCAACAAACCTTTACTCCAGCATTACGTATTGCCTCCAAATTTTCAAAGCTTCCCTTGATTGAAGAGTAGCAAGTCAGAGAATTAATAAATAGACTAAGCAACTGGATACAAAATCTTCAAAAACAAAAATAAAAATGACTATGTTTACCTTAAAATACTTTTCATCAGTCAAAACACTCAGACAAGCGGCTCCACCCTTCTCATATGCTCTAGCAATCTCAACCTATCACAAGAAACATAAATATATCACAAATTACTCAGTAATAAAAAGAAATAGAATGATACAATAAAAATAGATATGGAAGGTTAGTTCACTCTTTCTCCAAGGTTTTACCTGGATTGAAACATACTCTAAAATATCAAAATTTCCTCCCAACCATAATTCCAAGAAGACAACTTCAATCTTATATAAAAAAAGATATGGAAGGTTAGTTCACTCTTTCTCTAAGGTTTTACCCGGATTGAAACATACTCTAAAATATCAAAATTTCCTCCCAACCATAATTCCAAGAAGATAACTTTAATCTTATAGAGTATCTATACTTGTATTATCTTATAAACCATGCAGGAGGTAGAAAGCTGACAAATGTTTATTGAATAATATCTGATTAATTCATTAATAACATCATAAATATACCAGATGGTGTTTATAAATTCTAACCCTCAAACCTCACTAGCGGGTTTTCATCCGCAGGACATTTTATGAGTCCTCCAATCTCGTTGAGAGAAGAACCTCAATTTTATGACAAATCCAGTCAAATTTTCGTATCAAAATTTCTAGTATCATAAACGCCGTTAGATGAATGATAAATGTACCATTAGATATATTTATTTATAAAAATAAGTATATTATTAAATTAGGATAATTTTCTTCCAAAAAGTATGGACTAGAAATAAAGAAAGGTACTTAACTGGGTCAAAATTCTCTCTGAGAATTCCTCTGCTAGGCGAAGCCTTCTTAACTTCAGCAATTAAACCAGGCAATCCAGTCTGCAAATGTGCCGCTTTAAGAGACCCGACGAAATCTCTAGTTGGAGGTGAATTCTCGATAACCTTCTTCAATGAAAGCAAAGGCTTCTTCTCTTTCATCTGCCAAACCCAAAAAATCATTATATCACCATACAGTTACAAAAAAAAAAAAAGCAAAGACGAATACCTTGACCTAATTAAAATTGTAAAAATTAAAATTAAAAAAATTTACTTGGGAAACTTCCACATCTTTGTGCCAAACTATTTCTTCAAGAATGTTACGAGGAGTGTTTCCCTCATTCTGTAAACGGAATTCGAAGGGACCCACGTAATGCAAAGGCGGACCCGACGGTGGACGCCGCCGTATTCTAATCCCTTGACTCGCTGCGACTTCGTTTTGCAACATTCCAACTTCCCATTCCTTTACCTTCAAAGAATCTTCCTCGTCTTCTTTTCGCGGAAATATCGTCCCCGACTACACACAAATTTTATTTTAGAAAGAAGAGTATTAGATTCAATGTATGTAAGTAAAATGATTATTATTAATAACCTGTTGAGCTCGAATGGAGGGAAAATGGAATCGCCGATGCTGAAGGTCCATTGAGCGTCTGAGGAAGAAATTAGGTCGCTGATTAGGGGAAGGAATAGATTGAAAGGAAATTCCAGGAGCTGTTTTCATTGAAACTAATCCCTCCATTTTTGCAATTGATGGAAACCCTAGCTCCTGCACTTAGATTTTATACACTTTTTACAGTCGAAGTGGGGAACATGAAAGATATATTTGGTATGTATAAATGGTAATTTCTCCAAGATTTTTGTTTATTTTTTTTCTAATAAAGATTTTTGTTTCCTTTTATTATTAATTTCGTCGTTTTACCTGAATGTGTTTTTTTTGGCAATTTACCATTAAAAGCTTATTTTTTTAAATTTATTGAAATGGGCCTGATATTTTATTATCTACTGGAATAGGTCCTTTTCCCCCTAAAGCGCGTCCACGTCAACGCAAAGTCAGGGAACGTGTCAGCAAATCGCGTCCACGTCAGCGCGCTGTGCTGACATGGCAACAAATCGCGTCCACGTAAGCGCGATTTGTATCCACGTCAGCAAATTACGCTGACGTGGACGCGATTTGATGTCACGTAGCGCGCCCTTGGGGACGCGATTTCCCCACGCGTGAACAGTGCAATGATATTTTTTTTACCGTTGCCCCCCCTAACGGTCAAAAAAAAATCTATAAATACCCCCACCCTTTATTTTTTCACAAACTAATTATTTTCTCAATTTGCTCTCAATTTGCTCTCAAATTCCTTCCAAATTTCTCTCAAATCTATATTTAATCTCAATTTGCTCTCAATTTCCTCTTAAATCCCTATTTTTAAATATTTTTAAATTTTTTTTTAAATCGTAAAAATTTATACGATTTCAGCAATGGCCTGAAAATTGACTCGTCTTAATAAGCAGCACATATCCGTCGAGTAAATGAAAATGGTAAGTGTTAAATTTAATTTTTAAATATTATTTAAGATTTTTTTATTTATGCATTTTTAGATAATTATTAATTTATTATTTGTTATAAAAGTCTGTAGATCGGATATTGGAATGCTATATCCGGAATATGCATGCTCCTCTATCACCGTTGGTAGAGAACTACTTGCGGGAAGTGGGTTTTTGGCACGTGGCGACGGCAGGTCGGGGATGCAAGTTAGACCCAAAACTTATCAGTGCGTTGATCGAGAGGTGGAGACCGGAGACGCACACATTCCATCTTCCATGTGGAGAGTGCACTATCACTTTGGAAGATGTCAGTCTGCAATTGGGATTGTCGGTGGACGGGTACCCAGTTACCGGGTCTGTCCAATCTACCGATTGGGGAGTGGTGTGCTACGAGCTTTTGGGTGCTATTCTAGAGAAAATGGACGGAGGTCGGATAGAGATAAGCTAGTTACGAGACACATCCCCGGATCCGGATGATGATTCAACCGAAGTAGAAAGAATTTGATATGCTCGGGCATACATTCTTCAGATAATTTGAGGTTATTTGATGCCGGACTTGTCACGGAGCCGCGTACATCTAAGATGACTACTGAAACTCGTTGATTTTAGAGCAGCTAGTAAATTGAGTTGGGGGTCTGCCGTCTTGGCAGCATTATATCGGGAGATCTGTGGGGCGACGCGACTGAGTAAAGAAAAATCGGAGGTTGCCTGTCACTACTACAGTCATGGGCACGGTTTCGCTTTCCATTTCTACGTCCTTGAGTGGACCACCCATATACATTCCCGCTCATAACGAGGTAAATTTTATATTATATTTTACAATTATTATGTAGATTTTTAAAAATAATAGTATGCTAAAAATTTATTTAATTAGGTGGAATCATCCGGCAAGTCATGCTCGATTACCTACCTCTCTTAAAGATATACGGCTTCTATTAGACCAACAGTCGGAAGCACATGTAAGTATTAAATAAAATTGATATTTCCATCATTCGCTAGTTGATTGGTATTTAATATTTAGTATTTAGTATTATGTATATAACTAATATTTTTATCTTGTTCATATAATTTCAATGGACACCATACGAGGATCCGGCAATTCGGGCAGTAATTCCGGATGAGTTCTTCGAAAATCCAAACACTTGGCATGCGAAAGTCGCGTTGATCAGCTACGCGACCATGGAGATGCACCAGTCAGACAGAGTGTTACGGCAATTTAGATGTAGACAACCGATTCCCGTAGCACCTGAGGTGTTTGATGATCACCACAAAATCGACCTACAGCAACTGCATATGGATTGGCCGAGATTCTGGTCCCATTACATCGAAATGTGGGAAGATCGGTATGAGTATATACCTACTATGGAACCCATCATCGTTCCGGAGTTAGCGTGCGTGCCGGAATACATGCCATGGTTTAGGATCCATGGCAAGCCGTATTTACTATCGGCAGAGGAGAGGCAGCGGCAATTACGTGTCCAAAGGAAAAGACGCGGGCCTTTAAATCCAATACGAAAGGATGATGACGCCAGCCTATCAACGAGGCCAAGACATTCACCTGGCCCATCATCAGCGGCCATTCAATCACCAAGCCCAACGAGAGCACCGACACAGTCACCCGACCCAGCAGTTCAACCGACGATACCCACGACACAGCCTTTTCAGATGATGTCAGGTGCGTTTCCTAGCCCTTTTATGTATCCTAACCCTTATATGTTCCTCTTTCCGAGTCCTATGGCAAGTTGGAGCCAGTGACCCGGTTCAGTTCCATTTCCTGTTACGCCGAGTGGACCACCAATGTATAGTCCAGCGGGGCACGAGGGATCGCAAGAGTGGCCGTCGGGGAGCTCTTCTTTTTACCAATCCCCACCACCGTATGGGTTTCAAACACCGCCGCTGTTGGTGATGCAAACACCTCCACATTCATTATTCTATCAAGGTGGCTCATCGTCCCAACTCCGACAACTAGATGCCCTACCGGAGGAACCAAAATCCCCGTCAGATGAACCACAACCGCCGCCGGAAGCTAGACAAAGGAGGAATCCAGTGCGTAACCGTCGACGGCCACTATATGGCACTAAACCTGGCGGGCACGGAGATTGATATGTATTTTAATATATTTGTACAAACATTTTGAATATTTTGATATTATTTGATGTAATAAAATAGAAATTTTTTTGAGTTATTACTTAAAAACCCTAAACTAATTTATTAAAAATTTATAAATTTATAAATTATAATTAAATGCTTAATTTAATTAACAAACCCTAAACCCTTAACTTAAAAACCCTAAACCCTTAACTTAAAAACCCTAACCCTAACCCTTGACTGGTACTAACAATTAATAATTTGATATAATTTGATAATTTTACTAACAATTAATACAATTATCAATTAATAATTGAAAAAAATATAATTTGTTTACAATTACATTCAACTATTGCGATTAGGGCATGATCGACTTGTATGGCCTGGATTCTTACACCATCCGCACAACTTTTGTTGACTGGCTGTTTCTCGGATATCCATATTGTTACGTATTCCAGTCGAGCAAGGTCGACCCTTTGGTTTGCGACGTAATTCTCTACCCGGTAACAGCTTAAAAGTAGCAAGAGATACGGACGGCCACTTACGTTCATCTAGGACCGGTGGGAAAACGTGTCTCCAGACGTTGTACATGTTTTCTAATTTATACACTTCGTCCACATAGCTCATCGGATCCAGATGAAGATTCTGACAAGCTGTAATAACATGAGTGCATGGATAGCGAAGTGCATCAAACATCCCACAGTCGCAAGTCCTGTTTCGTAAGTGTACACGATATTGCCCGCCAACAACACATTGGTGCGGTCTGTCAAACTCTGTTATGCGAAACCATAAGTTGTCTTGATCGTGACACACTGTGTGCATGGTGTTCGCTCGCACCTTGGCCTTGTTAATTTCTTGTACTACCTTACTGCACCATACATGGCCTCCCTGCATCTGGCCTACATAACTCGCTGCTCGCTTTGGAAATAGCGTCGCCAAACAAAAATATGTCTCTCGCAAAACCGATGTTATCGGTAGATGGCACGTTCCTTTTAGAATAGAATTTATGCATTCAACCAGGTTTGAGGTCATATGACCATATCGTAGGCCGCCGTCATATGCTTGTGCCCACTGTTCGAAACGTATGTTACAAAGGTAGTTCGCCCCTTCTCCGTTAATTGAACGTAAAATTGCCAACATCTCATGAAAACGGTCTTTATTTATTTCATACCCTGTCAAAATAAGTTCATAGCGAATATTACATACCACATCTTCATTTACAACTAATTCAAATTGACAAACGAAATAACACAGATAGAGACTAAATACCCATGTTGGTCACTTGTCGACGTTCGCTCTTAAATGGATATTGCCTGTAGTAGTTTGAAGCAACGTGCCTTAGGCAATATCGATGGTGTGTGCGCTGCCGTAAACTTCCCTATCGATCAAATGCAACTAGTATACCTGTACCCCGATCTGAAATAACACAGATATCAGGTTGGGGGCACACATGCCTCCTTAACCTAGAGAGAAAGAAATCCCAGTCATCAGACGACTCCCCCAGTGTTATTGCAAACGCAATTGGAAGAATTCTCCTACCGCCATCCTGTGCCACTGCAAGCAATAGCCGATGAGTATATCTACCAAACATAAAGGTACCGTCAATTTGTACCAATGGCTTGCAGTATAGAAATGCGTCTCGGCATTGCTTAAAGGTCCAAAACAGGCGTTTGAACACTTGGCATCCACGTAGCAATCGGCTGTTGTAGTATGCATGTTTCATTTCACAGTCTGTGATGGCACTTGAGATGTATCTCTCTAGCACTTGACACCACTTCCATATTTCATTATGTGAAGCGTCCCACCCACTATGCATCTTCTCCAACGCCTTCTGCTTAGCTATCCAAGCCTTGCGGTAAGAGGGCGTGTACCCCATTTGGCTACGAATATTGGCAATTAAGACTAGCATTAAAGTCCTGGGATCTGCCTTCACCGTGGATAGTATCAAGCTAGCTAACATAGTTGAATCCATCTTGGGATGATCTTGTGAAACACCTATAAACGGAGTACATTAAATAATGCAACATTACATAATAACAGTATTATTCAGAAACTGTCAATACTGTACCTGCAGCACATGTATGTGGACCTTTGTACTTTTTAATCTCCCACAACCCTGTCCTTTTCCTTAACGAGGCGTAGATTTTCCATGAACATGTGCCGTCTTGCACCGCACACTTCACCTCAAACTTATCAGATTTGGATTTAACGACGTGGTAGTTAACGCCGTTTTTTATGCTATGTTGTTTCAAAGCACCA
Source organism: Gossypium hirsutum (assembly GCF_007990345.1). Taxonomy (NCBI): domain Eukaryota; kingdom Viridiplantae; phylum Streptophyta; class Magnoliopsida; order Malvales; family Malvaceae; genus Gossypium; species Gossypium hirsutum. The sequence continues at coordinate 35,040,188 of NC_053443.1, forward strand.
ATAAAACTATCCTTGTTGATAAACTGATTACCAACTTCAAGTTCACCTGAATCTAGCCCCGAACTTGTACGATCACGCAACTAGTGTAATAGATCTGAAAACTCCAACGCATCATCTGCAGACAGATCAACATTATACATGTGGGCTGGAGGTGAGTATACTCTGAATCGTGGATTTTCTTCTTCATCTGAACTCATTTCAGCATCTTCAGGTTCTATTAGAATAGGCTTCGGTTCAAAAAATAAGCCAACTTCTGCACCATCGGGCCCGGGCTGTCGAGGTGGATCCATATCGGAGTTATCTTCTAACCCACAATCATCTGCAGCGTACGAGGTCCCCTCACTAGTGGACGTCATGAGGAGTACATCATCCCTTCTTTTGGGCATTTCATAACGTCCTAATTGGATGTAGATTGCTAACCACTAGAACTTGATGTCGTTCCCCAGTACGTATTTCCAGCATCAAACATCGAGCCACCGACATACATGTCCCATCCACCGACAGAGTGTCTTACAGGGGATGTGCATTCTACACTGCTACCAAACATAGGCTGTTCTGTGTTTTGTAACCCACTAATCGAGGTCGGCCAGGGGTTGTGTATACATCTCGAACACCGGTCATAAGTACATCATTTGGCGATGTTAATTGTACATATAACTCAATATAAGGTGCTCTACTAGCACTCTGCACCATTGCCTCCAAGCTATGAGCACCTTTTATGTCGAACGAGTCATATGTCACCGAATCAACAGAAGAACAAAATCGATACGTAATAGACAAAACTTTCATTGGCGTCATTCTGAAAATTTTACGCCTAATTCTTTTACGAAGTTCTGTCAAATCTATGTTCTGGTTAAAAACCAGTCGCACCGTATTCTCCGACAAAAAAACAACACCATTCTTGGTGTGGTAAACCTCACCATCATAGTAAATAACAGCACTAATACGCTCACTCATATTTGAAACTCTAACCTTCTTAGCCTCTCTAAATTGTTTCTGCTGTAACTTATGCATTCTGAGAACATTTTTTGCCTCATTTATAGCCTCAGCCCAAACATGCTACTGTAGCAAAAGCGCGTCCACGTGGGCGCGATTTCACAAATTCTTCTGATAAAGCATCCTACTTGAAGTGTTTTTATACTATTTGCTCAGAAACGTCAACTCAAAATTATTTTTTCCAGGACCTACTGTAGCAAAAGCGCGTCCATGAGGGCGCGATTTCACAAATTCTTCTCATAAAGCATCCTGCTTTGATTTTATCTTAAAAACCCATACACACGAAACATAATCCAATTTTGAATAAATTATAATTAATTTAGTTTTTTTCTCCAAAACCCTAAACCCTAACCCTAAAAACCAAAAACCTAACGTGGGAAAAACGGGGAAAACACGTCCCCAGTGGCGCGTTACGTGGCAGCAAATCACGTCCACGTCAGCGCGCTTTGATGACATGGCAACAAATCGCGTCCACGTCAGCAAAGCACGCTGATGTGGACACGATTTGCTGACATATCCCCTGACTTTGCGTTGACGTGGACGCGATTTAGAGGAAAATGGCCCATTCCGGTAAATAATAAAATATCGAGCCCATTTCGGTAAATTTTAAAAAAAGTGGCTTTTTTTGGTATTTTGCCCTGTTTTTTTATGGAAGATATTTTTGTGCTTTTTTACCTTATTATTATGAAAAACAATTCATATCAAAATGGTACGTGAGTTTAATTAAGTAACAAAATAGTATGTTAGAGTGGTGCCTTTCTCATAAGTGGCATCACCTTTTTGTTAATAATTTTATTTTTATTTTTTTAAGAAATATTATTTTATTTAGTAGTGTCGATTACATAGGTGGTACCACTTTTATACAATAGATATACGGTTGAAATAAGGGTCAAATTTTGACTTGTGATTGGCTCGCCCAAAATGACGCCATTTGGACTGGCGACACAAGTCACACCTCCCTGATAGGCGACACTGGTTCCAGTCATCTGTCCCCTCCGTCGCGCCTGTACACTGTAATTTTTCAATGTTTAGTCCCTTCCAAGGAAAAAAAAAGAGAGAATGAGAGACCTTATAAACATGGTCCCCCTTGTAGAAGAAGGTCCTGCAGTGAGAAAAAAAGAGGGAAAGAAAAGAGAGGAAGGGGAAGAAAGAAAGGAAAAAAAGAAGAAAAAAATATGTATTATTTTAGTAATTAATTTTTTAATTTAAAGGGATTAGTTATTTTTTTATATTGTTTTTTTGTTATTAATTATTATAAATTGTTTGTGTTTGTGTTTATTTTTAGTTTTATGTTTTGTGATTTTTTATGAATGTTATTTTTTTATTATTTGAAAGTTATTTTGTTAGTAATTTATGATTAGGTTATAAATTGTTTGTATTTAGTTTAGTGTTTTGTGAATTTTTATTAATGTAAATTTTTTTAAAATTATTTTATAGTTACTTTTTAATAATTTATGATTAGGTTATAAATTGTTTGTGTTTAGTTTAGTATTTTGTGATTTTTATGAATGTAATTTTTTTTGTTTTTTTAATTATTTTATAGTTATTTTGTTAGTAATTTATGATTTGGTTATAAATTGTTTGTGTTTAGTTTAGTTTTTTGTGATTTTTCATGAACGTAAATTTCTTTTTGTATTTTTTAAATTATTTGAAAGTCATTTTGTTAGTAATTTATGGTTAGGTTATAAATTGTTTGTATTTAGTTTAATGTTTATTGTGATTTTTTTATGAATGTAAAATTTTTTTTAATTATTTGAAAGTTATTTTGTTAGTAATTTTTGATTAGGTTATAAATTGTTTGTGTTTAGTTTAGTGTTTATTGTGATTTTTTTATGAATGCAAATTTTGTTATTTATTTTAAAGTTATTTTGTTAGCAATTTAGGGCAAATTACACATAAAAGCCCTATTTTTTAAAAATTTACCGAAATGGGCCAGATATTTTATTATTTACCGGAATGGGCCATTTTCTCTGAAATCGCGTCCACATCAGCGCAATGTCAGGGGATGTGTCAGCAAATCGCGTCACGTCAGCGCGATTACTTACGTGGCAACAAATCGCGTCCACGTAAGCGCGATTTGCTGACGTGGAAGCAATAATTCATGAACAGTTTATGTTTTTTAGCTTGGAAAACTTTGAAAGGCCATAACTTTTGGCTCGGTTGTCCGATTGAGACGATTTTTTTTATTTCGAATAACTTTTCGAGATCTACGCGCTGACAAACGCCGAAGGCGGTTTCCCGCAATTTTTGTCGAAAAAGATCCTTTTTTGCTTCTAAATTTTGATTTTTTCGGTTTAAAATTTAATTTTGAAACATTCAAATCATTATTTTCCTTATTTATTTGAAGTAAACACCAGATTTTTTTTACAGAATTGTTGTATTATTTTTTCTGATTTGACACATGTATGGAATAGGTCCGATAAATTATTAGAACGTAAGTAATATAATTAAGATAATAACAGTATTTTTATAATATGTCAATTAATTAGTTTAGCTTAGTTGGTTAAGATGCTTGCTCTTTTCCCTTAGTACCTTGGTTCAAATCTTGTTGGTAATAATTTTTGAATCTTTTTTGTACTAGTTGCATTTATTTTTTTAATCAATTAACTCTTTAATATTACATTAATATGTATTATTAGGGGCAAAATACAAAAAAGGGGCAAATTACACATAAAGCCCTATTTTTTAAATTTACCGAAATAGGCCCGGTATTTTATTATTTACCGGAATGGGCCATTTTCCCCAAAATCGCGTCCACATCAGCGCGATGTCAGGGGATGTCTGCAAATCACGTGGACGTCAGCGCGTTTTGTTGATGTGTCAGAAAATCGCGTCCTCTTAGGCACGATTTGTGTCCACGTAAGCAAAGCGCTCTGACGTGGACGCGATTTGCTGACACGTCCCCTGACATCGCGCTGACGTGGACGCGATTTTGGGGAAAATGGCCCATTCCGGTAAATAATAAAATACCGGGCCCATTTCGGTAAATTTTTAAAAAATAGGGCTTTTTTTGGTATTTTGCCCAGTAATTTATAATTAGGTTATAAATTGTTTGTGTTTAGTTTAGTGTTTATTGTGACTTGTTATAAATGTAAATTTTTTTTGTGTTTTAAAATTATTTTTAAGTTATTTTGTTAGTAATTTATGATTAGGTTATAAATTATTTGTTTAGTTTAATGTGTATTGTGATTTGTTATAATGTAATTTTATTTGTTTTTTATTTATTTGATAATTTTTTTGATTTATTAAAATATTGATTAAATTTGTTTTTATATAATTTTATAGGTAGTTTGAAAGAAACTAAACAGGTATGTTTCTATTTTATTTTTTGTCAATTCGTATGTTTTTTTATGTTTAGATAGCTTATGTTTATTTTAATTATATTATTATTGTAAACTAACATAATTTTTTTATGTAGGTAAAATATGAGAATTTATGAGATATTTTTTATTGTGTTTTTTCCCGTGTTTTCTTTTTTTTGTTACTCAAATTCCAAATTATTTACTGTGTCTTTTGCAACAAGCTAAATGAATTCCTTTTTTTTAATTGTAGATTTGCAACAAATGGGTTTTTCGATTAATAATGATGATCATATATCAAGTACTATTAATGAAATGATAATACAATTGTTATTTGTTAGTCACGTCATTTACGGAATTAAAATAGATTATATTAACTATTTTGCTAATTTAATAATGCCAAGGCTCGTACCGTGCATTGAGGGGTCGTGTTAATAGTGTAGGCTATCTGCCAGATGAACGCCTAATGCCATACTTGGAGTTAGCAGGATCCGGATCAGCGTCATTGATCCGGACCTTTGATCTGCGATACGACTTAATATCCGCTTTGATCGAGCGATGACGTCTGGAGACCCACACATTTCATTTGCCGTGTGGGGAATGCACTATCACTTTACAGAATGTTGCACCGCAGCTCGGGCTCTCCATCGACAGGAATGCGGTCAAAGGCTTAAATTTGATCTCTAGGTTAGCTGCCCTTTGCTATAACTTACTTGGACACTAGCCTAATAAGAGAAAATTTACGGGTTTGAGGTTTTCATGGCTAAAGGTCAATTTCAAGCATTTACTGGGTACTGCTAGTGAATGGGAGGTGATGCACACCGTTCAAGCATTTACACGGTTCCGATATATCGTTTGATGATTGAGAATATTCATGACATTTTATTATTTTATCTTACTCGACCCGCGTTAATATAACCATGTTATTAACTGTGTAGTTCATTTAGATGTCGTATTCTGCCCCAAAAATTATGAAGGTTATTCCCTCGTCTACCCATGTCCATTCAAACCTGTGGTGCATTAACACACCCATTATTAATATCTAGACAATGGAGTGGTATCAAGGTGATCGAATACTTCGGCAGTTCGGTTGCATACAGTATATCCCGATACTGCCAGTACAATTGGGGGACATCCATGGGATTAACAAGAGGGGGAAACATGGAAATGATTGGGTGAAAGTGCATGAAGAATATATTACAACGTGGAACAATTGGTTGAGGTAGATACCTCAGATGGATCGTGCTTTGGATTTGCAACCCTCGTTAGAGTACATACAGTGGTACTATGAGATGGGGAAACCATTTTTGTTTGGTAGGCAGTCGATGGTAGTCCCCTCGCACATGACACTACTTGGGCAACCTTCTCATCTCCTTCCACATTGGCATTCTGCACCTGAGCCAGAGCTACACAATGACAGTCCCAAGCACGTACTCTCGCATAGCGGCTGTAGCTCATTGTAAGTCGCATTGTAATCTCTATACAATTGCTCCATTTCCATCTATTTAGCTATTCATGCCTTCCGGTATGATACTCGATATTGGAATCATGCTTGCACTTTGGCAATCAGTACCGAAACTTTAATGGCCGGTATGTCCTTCACTATTGACATGATGTATGTATAGATAGTTTTGGAATCAAGTTTTCGGTGATCTTCTGTCATATGTGTTGAAGTGCATGTGTGAGGCCCAAGAAATTTTCGTATCTCTAACATCTGCGACTTTTGGATAAATGCGGCTCGTACCCGCCAATTGCAGCCTTCCACTGACCTCCAACAGTCCCCAATATATAATGTCGGTTTAGACACGGCGACTTTGTAGTCCACTAATATATTCATGTTATACCACTTAATGACAAATACGCACTCTTCCTTACTTTCAAATCTCTGGCCCAAAAACAACTCCTCAGGATCTGAATCTACGTCCAGCTGGTGAGCAGGTAGTATTTCAGGGTACTCCAGGAACTCGGCTACGTGCATTGCATCGAGGTCTATGAGTGACATTTGTGCCCCAAGGTTATTGTGTATCACAATGCATGAATCTAGTTCCTGACTAAAGACGCGTTAACGTTTCCATTATTATTCACGCATTCGTCGTCAATATCATCTGGGACCTCATCCATATCACTATTGACCTCGTGATCAGAAGGATAAATATTATCGTATCCATTATCACCAACCACATTAGTCTCGGGTGCAGCATTAAGATCGATGTCGATCTCACGTACAGTCGATTGACTATCAACGTACAATATCAGAACCACCATACACGACTCTTGAGCTCCATGTTGTTCACCTAATGGAGTGGGATCTTCAGTTGACTCCACACCAGCTAACTCAGCAAATAACTGAATCGGTGCATTTTGGTCGCTCTGATTCCCACAATAAAGAGCAGCCATTGTCTCCACGTCTTCATCGTCTACAAGTTTCATTTCGGTGAATTTTATGGAATCTGTCGAAACTGGAAACTTGTAGAAAAGTTTTGAGATCATTCTCCCACAATGTCTAACAATTTTTACACTAATCCTTTCCTTCATATCATCAAACGAGACATTTCTATTAAATCTAATTACGATTTGTTGGCGGCATTCAAATATACATCCCATGGTTATTGTCAAAATTACTCTAACGAAATAAACGCATACGAAAAACTGATTATCCATCTTCAATACTAAATCTGTTAAAAAAATAAAAATTCTCAAAAAAATTTTGAACAACAAAAAAATACTTATATAAAAAAATTTAATGAATAAAAAGAGACCAAAATTATAACAATATGCAAAATTTTTCATTTACAAGCTCAACTTTTTCAGTTCTCATTTCGTACATGTACAACCATATTTACTCATTTTTTTCACATTCTCTACTCTCTGACATTTATCCTTACATTTAACAACTTAAAATCATTTCTACATTTTCTTCCATCTTCGATTCTGTACCTTTCTCCGGGAAATTCTCTATATTAATTCTGATTTCTCTTCAAATTCATCTTCTACAATCCAATTTAGAAATTCCTCAGGATCTTCTTCTTCTTCAATCTTTATAAAGGGTATTGAATTTATAAATTCTCTTGGTAATTTCCTAACAACTAATTTATCCATCCATGGCATGTCAAAGACATTTTGCTTCCTAGTTAACTTTCGCGAACCTACACTTTGCCTTGCTATTTTCCTTGCTCGATAAGAGATTATAAACTTCACAAAGTATATAACTATATTCCAATAGGTTTGTGGTACCAATGTCTTCCAAAGTTGGTCTAAAATGATTTGATGCTCACGTTCTATTAATGTCCCTCTAAGGGTCAAGTATTGCACTTTATTCCTTCTAATCAGTTCATGACCCTTCCACAATACTTCTTGCATCTTTTGATTTACAGTAATAAGGTGTTGAACGATGTCTTCTTTTGGTTTCATTCTGTAATCTTGCAATTCTCTCATCATCTTATCAACTTTCTCCCTTTGTGCTGAAGTTGTTATCTCATCAGACAATATCAGATTTATTGCCATTTCTACCAATATCTATGACAAAAAATAATTTTTTTCTCGATTTTCAATTTTTATCTATTTTCCTCTAGTGTCATCACTAACTAATAATTAATTTATAATAGTTACTAACAAAATAACGTACAAATAAATTAAAAAATGTTAAAAGATTACATTCATAACCTAACAAATCACAATAAACCCTAAACAAACAATTAACCTAATCACAAAACTTACTAACAAAATAACTTTAAAATAAATTAAAAATTAATAAAAATTAATATCCATAACCTAACAAATCACAATAAACATTAAACTAAACAAATAATTTATAATAGTAACTAACAAAAAACTTTAAAATAAATTAAAAACAACATAAAAATAACAGTAAACAAACTACACAATACTAACATAATAATTTATCATCATCGTAATCCATTCTATTTAAAAACAAAAAAAAAACAAAAAACCTTATTATTCTTTTTTCTTCTCCCTCTCCTTTTCCTTCTCTTCTGCTATTTTTTTGGAACCCTTATTCACTTATTCATCGGGACCACTAAATAGGGCCCTAAAATTGGACCATTGGTGCCACCTATTAGATAGGGGTCACCAATGTCACCAATAAAATAGGGGTCACTTGTGCTGCCTATCAAATAGGCATCACCCCTTGTATACCAATCCTGTATTAGTAGACGGGCGCATACTAGACCCGAAAATTTGTAAAAGTGGTGTCGCCTATGTAAATGGCACCACTAAATAAATAATATTTTAAAAAAATAAAAATAAATTATTAAAAAAATGGTGGTGCCGTCTATGGAAAAGGCACCACCCCTTTGACATACCATTTTGGTACTTAATCATACTGACATACCATTTTTGCCATTTTGGTATTAATTTTTTTATAATAATTAGGTAAAAAAGCCTATTTTTGGTCATTGTTGGCACGTTAAATATCGTTTGATTAAAAAAAATAATCAACATATAGGGTGTATTGCTTCTAAAAGCACTTTTGAGATAGAAAGCACTTTTGGACAAAAGTATTCCTAAACAAGCTGCTTTTTGAGAGGAAAAGTCTTTCTCCCAAGATAAAAATTGGCAAAAGCACTTTTTTTAGAAACTGTAAATTTTAGCTTCTCCCCAAAAGTATTTTTTTTCTCAAAAGCACTTTTGAGAAGCAATGCTAAATTAAGCCTTAATCTGTCTTAATGACACGATTTTTATGTCTGTTTCATTAGCATGTCTAACAGTTTTTACAGTGGTTGGTCTTGGTTTCTTTTCTCTTTTGTGACAATATAGTGTGATTTTTTTGTTGTCTCTTTGCGTTTGGGTTTAGTGGGTGCTTATCATGGTGATAATGGAGGCCGATCTAGCGATTTTGTCTCTCACCAGAGGAGAGGATGATGCCTTGCACATCACCTCTAGCATTGGTCAGGAGGACATCGGGAATGGGCTATATTTTGTTGGGTGTTTCTTAACTGCTAGTGTCATCCAATTTTAGGCTTTGTGAACTATTTTGGCCAATTTGTGGCACCTTATTGAGAGATAACAATATTGGAATTGGGGGGATAAATGCTACCTCTTTCGATTTTATTACGAGGTTGATATTGATAGGTGGTTGTTGGAAGTTCTTGGACGTTTAACAACCATCTTTTGGTGTTTTACTGATTGCAATTGAGAGCGGATTTATTAGGGGTCCTATTGCATTTTGGGGATTTTTGGGTTCAAATTCATGATCTCTTGGTCAGATTGATGTTCGAAGGAATGGCGAGGTAGTTTGGGGGTTTTCTAGGGTCTTTTGTGGACTTTGATGCGAGGTTTCTCGTTAGTAACTATGGGGGTTTATGTGAGTTCAGGTTTGGATCGACGTTAAGCCGCCCCTGAAATGACGATAGAAGATCACTTTTTGTCAACTAATCAGACCATCTATGCCTGGATTTAATATGATCGATTGATTAGTTTTTGTTTCTTGTGTGGAAAACTTAGTCATATGAGGGATACTTTCAGATTTGAATAATGTATAGGACAGAAGAGATCCTAGTTGAGTAGGATCTATTGTTAAAGGCACTTCCTCTTAGGGTAGTGATAGCGAAGAGTTGTTGGCTGCGAGAAGAAGGTGATGTTCGACTAGGAACTCTTCTGTTATCCTTGAGGGATCAATCGGGCAGGAGGTTACTTAGAGTTTCTTCCAAGTCATAGGGAATCATGACCAAATGAATGCACTTCAGAGGGTCAATTTGGATGGTATTCGTCATGATGAATACGAGAGGGATAGAAATGGTGATCTAGTTAACCCATTCACGAGCGAGGAAGTTTTTTTTGCAATCCGGGGAGGTAAAAAGTGTTTTTGCACATCATAGTCTTCTTTTATTTCTACGATAGTGGATTCGAAGAAGGCATTAAATGAATAGGATCAAGTTCACACTATTGATTCATTGGCTAGCCCTGTGCAGCGGGGCAGTCGGATGCCATGATATTTCTTGGTTGGAATATCAGGGTATAGAGAATCCCCGAGCTATTCAACGCCTTCGGTATATACTGAGGGAGATGAACCCTGATGTAGCTTTTTTTTATGGAAAAAACCTACAAAGTTCGAGGATGAAAAATATTTGGAGAAGTTGTGGCTTTACCAGTGGGGTTGAAGTTTGTAGTGATGGCACTCGAGGTGGGTTGTCATTTTGTTAGAAATTGGGTTGTATTGTCTCACTTTATTCCTTCTCCAAATCTCATATTGATGTTCAGATAGATGATGATATGGATGGTTATTCATAGTGTTTTATTGGGTTTTATGGTCATCTAAAAGAAACATTACATCAGCAGTCCTAGGAGTTACTCCGACATCTGACGTAAGGGAATGGGATTTCTTGGTTGGTTATAAGGGATTTTAATAAGATCACTTTCTCGTCTGAAAAGCAAGGTGGCAGATTGCAAGATGAATGCAGTATAGAGGCTTTTCATTCTACTTTGCAGGATTGTGGTCTCTTCGATTTGCATTTTATCGATCAGTGGTACACTTGGGAGTGGGGAAGCTTTGTTCAATGAGAGATTGGACAAAGGGGTTGCCATTAAAAAGTGGCATCAATTATTTTTGAATTCTACAGTTTTTCACCGATTGCATTCTATTTCAGACCGTTGCTCATTATTACTAGATACAGGGACATATAAAAGTCCTTTTTCGTTTGTGAATGGGCACTTGATAGTACTAGAAAGAACATATATTTTATCCTTACTTATTGGTTAATTTTTCCTCATTTAGTTATCTTTAGCACATATTTTAGCATTTTCAGTTCAGTGAATTGCATTTTATAACTCAGTGGATCTTAGCCTATTTATCCTTAATTTTGTCATGTTTTGGTATAGATGTCGCTGCATGAGTATTTCTAGATTGCGCCCAAAATTGTCGCCGCACCTGATAGTTGTCCAGATAAGAACAAAAATGTGTAAGCTGTCCAGTTTGGTGCAACCAACTTGTATGTACAGAGGCAACATGATTCTGATGAAAGGACACGTGTGCTATTTAGATAAATATGAATATTCACGTGAAAAGGAAAAAAAAGAGGCTTTTTTTGGGGGGTATTATCTTCTTCAACCTATCTGTTGAAGCTTTTTGGCTATGGCAACTTAAGTCTCCTATGGGTGAACCGACATGAAATGGACGCAAACCAGCTCTTGACAAGGAGCCCTGAGTGTGATACAAGAGGGAATAGAGAGATTCAAGTCGAGATTGTCTAGGAATAGTATTCTCCACTTGTTTCTTTTATATTTCTTTTCTAAACGATGGTATTACTTTCTATTTCATGTTTGTACGGAAGTACACATGATTTCTGGGTTAAATGTTATTTTATTCAATTTTGCTTCCACTATTTAATCTTTGGGTTTGAATGTTTTTATCATAGAAGTGTTATTATGGTCATTGACGCTAGAAAATGCAGCGACAGTTCAAGCTAACAAGCTTGACAACTGAAGTTGCTTGAGGACTAGAGGAATTTAATCCACTTGTTCTTAATAGTGTTCCATTGCCATCATCAGAAGGTGTGGTTAATGTGCATGTTTAAGTCTTAGATTAAATATAGAAGTTAAGTTAGGTAAGATATTCATTGAAATTTAATGCATCAACAATCACCTATCCTTTTATACCTTGTGAGCACTTAGCATTCTATTGAATATTCACGTTGGGGATCCCAGTTTATCATTATCATATTTTATCTTATTGTTTTCAAGTTATTGCTTCAACAACTACTCTCACAATTTATCTTGTTCCTATTTATTTATTGCACTGACATTGATAGACAAAAGACAACCATCCTCGTAGGTTTGATATCCGACAGAATCATATCTGTCTACTATACTTGTATCAATAGTGTACCCTTGCACATTATTGCTGTGATATTAAATAGCCGATTAAGTTTTGGCATCGTTACCGGGGATGGCGTTTGTTTGATATTTAATTTTGTTTTTGCACTTTGTTTTTTATTATATAATATTTAGTTGCTACTAACTTGTTTTCTTTTTGTTTCTATTTTCACTTTTTATTTTAGGTGTTTGATGACCCGAAGCAATTCGGAGTTTATTGCCGATTTTGATCCAAAAATTGAAAGAACCGTTCAAAGGAGACTTCAAGAACAAAAGAATATGGCTTTACCAAGAAAAAATAAAGCCATACCCTAGGTACAACACCAAAATGCTAATGATCCACCGTTGCCGCAAGACGCTCAAACACAACATAGAACTATACGAGACTTTGTAGTAGCTGTCTTGGATGACTTATAACCGGAGCTGTTAGGCCAACAATCCAAACTGGGAATTTTGAACTCAAGCCAGTAATGTTTCAAGTGTTGAATTTTAATGGGCAATATGCTAGACTGCCATATGAAGATGCACGAGAACATCTTAAATTGTTTTTATTGATCTGTGCTTCCTTTAGCCAACAAGGCGTTCTTGATGATGCTTTGAAGATGCAATTATTTCCTTATTCCTTGTAGGGAAGAGCTCGTACTTTTTTCCTTGGGCTACCTGTCAGATCAATTACTTCTTGGAAGGCACTAGCAATACAGTTTTTTTTGTTCTTTAACCTGCTGACAATGAATGCTCGTCTCTGAAATGATATTACAGCTTATCGTCAGCTGGATGATGAGAATCTTCACACTGTATTAGAACGTTATAAATCTTTGGTTCAACATTGACCCTTGAACGACATTTGATAGGAAACACAAATTGAAATTTTCTATAATGGGCTGAATTCACACACGAGGAATCTTGTTGACGCATCAGCCCATGATCCTTAGCTGGATTGTACTTATAATGATGCTGTTGGAATTTTTGAGAGAATTGCTCAAAATGATTATCAATATCCTATCTCTAGAGCTACACAAGCAAAAGCTACTCTAGGAGTTATTGAATTGGACACAATATCTGCACTTAGTGCTCAAGTTTCTTCTCTTGCAATATGATAAAAAATATGCAAGAGACTAGTGATGTTGCACCTATAAAGTCGCTCAACAAGTTGATGTTCCTACCTTTTGTTGTGAGATTTGCAGTGACAACCATTGCTATGAAGATTGTCCATAACACGTAGAAAATGCCTTTTATGTCAATAAAATCTACAGTAATCCTTATGGCAACTCTTATAATAATTCTGCACTCAATCAACAATCTTGGAAAACTCAGATTTCTGGGCAAAATGCTGTGACATTTTGATATAGGAATATATCTACTCAAGGAAATTATAATCCAAGACAAATGAATTATGATCAACAATAGCAGAACTACAATTAGTACACTTAGATGTATCCACAACAAAGCCAGATGCATCTACAGCAGAATTAGATGCAACCACAACACTCTTCAATACTGAATCAGTATGTTCAAGGACATCGAAAACAACAGTACACGCAAGCTTTTCATTCTGACTTGTTAGTAGCTCTTGAGGCTTTAATGCGGGAGCATATTACTCACACAAAAGTTATTGTTCAAGGGAATTCATCTTCTATTCAGGTGTTGGAGGCACAATTAGGACAACTTGCTTCGAATTAGAATATTCGACCACCGGGCACATTACCTAGTGACATGGAAAATCCCAGTCCGAGGGGGAAAGACCGCTGCAAGGCTATCACTCTTAAGAGTGGTAAACAAACTGGTGAGCCGACTACAGAATCTACTATAGCACCTCAAGATACTGGCGAACTGATCCCTGGTGAAAAGGTTGAATCTAAAGAGCTTGTCGATGTACCAGACAAAGAATTTCCACAAATTGTCACTCATATGCTTAATGTTTGACCCTCAAAACTGTCGACGCAATCAAAGGTGTCAGCGCAATGAGTTGTATCTCCACCTTTACCTTTTCCACAAAGGTTTAAGGAAAATGAGCAGGATAAACAGTACCAATAGTTCTTGAACACATTGAAGCAATTTAAGTTCAATATTCCTTTAATGGATGTTCTTGTGCAAATTCTAAATTAAGGAAACTTTGTGAAGGAACTCTTGTCCAAGAAGAAGAAGCTCAGTGATATTAAAACTATTGCACTCATAGAAGGATGTAGTGCTATTTTGATAGATAAGTTGCCCCCCAAAATGAAAGATCCTGGGAGTTTTACTATCCCATGTTCAATTGCAACCATTATTTAGGCAAGGCTTTATGTGACTTGGGAGTTAGCATCAACCTAATGCCACTATCTACTTTAAGAAAGTTGGGAATTAGTCACATGATACCTACTATAGTGACTATAATGCCCCGAATTTTGGGCCTAGAAGTATTGAGCCTTGAGCTTAGAAGCGGATAGGAGACTGCTCTTAGATATTTTAGTTGTGCAAGTGAGTAACACAACTACTTGTTTGCTTCAGTGGTTAAATAATTTGGGTGTGTTTGAGAGTGCTTGAGAAGCCTGTGTTCAAGTCTGGCCTTTGGAAAAATTTTAATTTGAGTTCTTAAGTGAACTTGGATGTTAGCTTATAGGACTTATAATAATTAGTGGTTGTTTCATGACAAAAATAGAGAAGGGATCTAATGGCAAGGTGGCGCTACATGTGTGGCAAGGAGTTTGAGGTTCGAGGCATGGCATGCGCAATTGTATGTTTATTTTGCTGCTTGAGCTGGGGAGGTGTTGGAACTGGACTAGAACTCTGTGGTTGAATTTGAATGGGGAGTTGGAGTAAATCAAGGAGAAAATTCAGTGGAGGGATTGGGGGAGTTTTTGAAGGATTTTGAAATGGGAGAAGCGAGAGCCGATTGAGGGGAATTTTGTTTAGGCAAATTTGGCTAGGGAGTGCATTTGGTGCATTTTCGGCAATTGCTTTCTTTTATGCCGATTTGTTTTTTTTTCTCTCTTCTATCGATAGTGCCAAATATTACCATAGACCTTTTTGGGTGTTTTTCCTGTTTCGGTTTTCATTATTCTTTTCTCCCTGTTTCCTATTTTTCTTAATGTGAGCCGAATTTAACTTTTCTTTCACTACCTTCATTCTTTTTCCCTACTCTATCGATCAAACATTTCGACCTACAAGCATTTTGACAAATAATTTTTCCAGCCTCTGAAGTGCCGAATCTGTTCTTCTCTTGTGGGTTGATTGAGTTCAATTTTATCTGGTTGGCCGACTGTTAGGGATAAACCACAAGGGGGTGATATCGATTCATCATCAAATGACTTGGGAAGTATAAGCCGGTTCAGTAAAGGTTCTGCACTCGTGGGCTACTGCGTTTCTCTCCCTCTTCTTCTTCTCTACTTCCCCTCTATGCCCATCCCAATCGTTTTTCTTCAAGGCTCTTTTGAGTAGTAGCCATTCTGAGGGAGGATCAGGAATGGTGCTAGCTGAGAATGGGCACATAGCCCATGCCCTTAAATATAAGCAGCGAAAAGTGTCAACTGTTCGGGATTTTCAGCTGGGGTGCGGCAGGGTGGCTGCACCAATCTTTGGATCAAGTGGGCAACCAAAACCGACTAATCTAGTCAAGGGAGAGGTAATTTGTTGGACAAGTATTTTTCGGTAGAGTCTGTTTTTGATAAGTTGATTGGGATTCGATTAACCTGATTGATAAGTGTTTAATGGATTGCCTTGATTGAATGTAGGTTGGCGTTTTCGTGGGTCATTCACACTTTTCACAATCAGGTGTGTATTTGTATGCGGTATTCGATGATCGACTGCAAAGCTGAAAGTATGTGTTGTTACACTGCTATGACTATAGATCAGCAAAATGTTGTCAAAAATATGGCTATGATGTCACACGAGCGTGCGATCATACGTGTGGTGAATCGAGCCCACGAACATGGGCATTAGTCTGTAGAGGCCACCACGAGTGCTCTCGTGGTCTTGGGCTGTTCTGGGCCTCGTTGGGCCAAAATGGGCTTGTGGGCCACACAGATAAAATGTATGTGATGTGGTAAGTGTTGTTGGAATGTGACGTTTGCATAGCTGGGGTCGTTATGGGCCTCGATGGGTCGAAATGGGTCGCGTAGGCCCAATGGGCTTATAGGCCCACACGGGTAAAATCCTCGGTAAGTGATCCTTGATAGGTTGGTTCATGAGGCTTGTGATGCCGTATATAAATCTGGACTAAATAGGCCATACGAGCGTGTGGGCCCACTTGGGCCCAATAGCGGGTTTTGGGCCCATATACATTGTTCTGGCCATATAAGTTATCTGAGTGGCTCGCAGTGGCGATAGACCTTTTAGGAGGTCGTAATAAGTACTGAGATCCCAATATTTTTAAAATGACCGTAATACCCCTGTAGGGTAAAATGACTGAAAAACCCTTATAGGGTAAAATGACCGTAATGCCCTTGTAGGGTAAAATGATCGAAAAACCCCCATAGGGTAAAATGATCGTAACGTCCCCGTAGGGTAAAATGACCGTAATGCCCTTGTAAGTTAAAATAATCGTAATACCCCTGTAGGGTAAAATGACCAAAAAACCCCTTATAGGGTAAAATAACCGTAATGCCCCCGTAGGGTAAAATGACTGTAATGCCCTTGTAAGGTAAAATGACCAAAAAACCCCTATAAGGTAAAATAACCGTAATGCCCCCATAGGGTAAAATGACCGTAATGCCCCTGTAAGGTAAAATGACCGTAATGCCCTTGTAGGGTAAAATGACCATAATGCCCATGTAGGGTAAAATGACCGTAATACCCCCATAGGGTTAAATGACTGAAATACCCCTATAAGGTAAAATGATCATAATGCCCCTGGAGGGTAAATAACTATTTTGCCCCTCGAGTGTAAATGATATTTTTGTCCCTGATGTAAATGACTGATTTGTCTGTGATTTAAATGATTGATTTTTTTGTGATTTAAATGACTAATTTGTCTGTGATTTGTATGACTGATTCTGAGCATGGCATTCTACATACACGACATACTGCATGGGGTTGTGATACTGTTATGGTGGAAGTACTGTACTGGTGGCTCTGCCACAATCACTGTTACTGGTGGCTTGGCCACATATACTATTACTAGCAACTTTGTTGCAATACTGTTGTTGGAAGCTTTGCTGCGATACTACTGATGGCTTTGTGCCGGTCATATTATCGTTACTGATGGCTTGCTGCGATACTGTTGCTGACAACTTTGCTGCGATGCTACTGACGGCTTTGTGCCGGTCATATTACCGTTACTGATGGCTGTGTGCTGGTCATGTCACTGCTACTGATGGCTTTATTCCAATCATATTACTGTACTTAGGGCTTGTAGCCATTCTGTTTATAGCTTAAAGCTATCCTGTTTACGGCTCTTAGCCATTCTGGTTACTGGTAGTTTTGCTGCGATACTGATTAGTGCCGCAATCGGTGTTGATATTGGTGTGTTGGCTGCGTGGTTCAATTTTATCCCTACATGGTGTGTTGGTTGGTACGGGTGGTGTGCTAGCTGGATTGGGATGGGTTGAATGATTGCGTTGTTGCATTTCTATTACTAATTCCATCACTGTATTGGGCTTAGGCCCACATGTATTTTGTTTCTGATTTTGATACTGTATGGGGATAAGGCCCACACTACACTTTTACTGTTTTGGGCTAAAGCCCACATTGTTTTGTTACTGAAAAGGGCTCAGGCCCAAACTGTTACTACCAAGTTTTTGTAAACCCATCCCGTTTTTAACCTTTCAGGTATTCCCTAGTGTTAGAGGTAGAACATGGTTTTCCAAAACAATAATTATTTTTTTAACACTACGTTTTCACACCTCAATTTCTAATTATCACGTTTTCGTAAAATGTTTGCTTTAAATTAAGCTTCCACAACAATAAGGTTTTGAAGGTAATAACTTTTTAATAAACCTCGATTGAAAATAAACAAACACAAACTATGGTTTTATACAAGTTTTAAATGACAAGAAGTTTGAAATTTCAAGAGGGGTTTTAATGAAAACATGGTTTTCAAAAAACACTTCAATGTGACATAGCAACTAGCAGATCGATCCTTGGCTCAACCTTAAGGGAAAATCAAAGACATATTAGTTTGTGTGGATAAATTCATTTTTTCAACTAATTTTATCATACTTGATTGCGAGACAAACAATGAGGATCCCATAATATTGAGACGACTATTTTTAGTCACCGGATGAGCTCTTATTGATGTTTACAAAGGTGAATTGACCATGCGACTTAATGATGAGCAGGTTACCTTCAGTGTTTTCGAATCTATTCAATGCAAGGATAAAGAAGAATGCCATACTGTCGATGTGCTAGATGATCTAATTGAGGAAGAATTCAATGACCAAAGCACAATACTGAAGTTTGCAATGACATCTGATGATGAATTCTTAGATGTAACACCCCGAACCCGAAACCGACACCGGAGTCGAACACGAGGTGTTAACTGGCTTTAACCCCTTACAAAAATTATTTTCCAGACACTGCCCAATCTGTGTACTAGCCGCTTTAAAAATCATATCTTGAGTTTCGTAACTCGAAAATCAGTTTCGTAATTTTTTCCAGAAACTAGACTCATGTGCCCATCTATGTATTTTTTTCTAGAATTTTTGGTTGGGCCAATTAGTACAGTTTATTAGTCAAAGTCCCCCAAGTTGCAGGGGTCGACTACACTGACCTTTGCTCATTACGACTGGGATATCTCCCTGCACGGGGCTTCAATACTGTTGCCGTTTGTTTCTATGAAAACTAGACTCAGAGTGGAATCTGCACATATATGGTACGACCCCTAATTATCTCTGGTTAATTTATAATGAATTTCCAAAGTCGGAGCAGGGAATCCAGAAACCGTTCTGGCCCTGTCCCACTAAAATCTGATTATCTCTTAATATACTGCCCATATGATCTTTTCGTTACTTCCTCATGAAAGCAGACTCATCGAGCTTCGATTACATAATTTATTCATCAATTAATTCCACTCCCACTATTTTTAGTGATTTTTCAATCTCATGACACTGCTGCTGCCAGCATCTGTTACGAAAGTAACTAGGTCCATTTCATGCCTACCCTTGATCCAATTCAATCGAACATTCGTGCCATTTTCGCATGGCTTAAAGTTTACATGCCATAATTCAAACACAACGTACTAGCTTATACATGCCAAAATGATCTTCTAAACACACTAAGAAGAAAGTACCAAAACTTGCTATCCGGTGTGATGACTTCAACGACGGCCCGACCCCGCAAAAATAGATGAGTCCAAGCAACCTATAGTGGGTGACAAGGAAACATCGAGTGAGTTTATAACTCAGTAAGTCATAAGCAATGCACTACCATCTATCAACAACATTATCACAAGAGGAAACAAAATGGAACGAGACAATTTACTCCATCCATACCGAACCATACCATAGTTCCTCCAACTTATCAATTCAATTTCATATCAATTCATGCATTCACATTCTATATACTCATCAATAGGACATTGAAGCAATTTCATAAATCGATTTATTTTCGTTACAACCAAACGACTATACGGCCTTTCACCCATCCTACGATAAATTTTATGTACGTGACTTCAAGTATATTTGTCACATAGGTTCGAACTTACCGAGCTCAACACCAAGTATAAGCATAGCACCTATTAGCCACGTACTCGAGACACTTACCCGATCCGCTGTCCGCGATCGACTCAATAATGTCGCACACATAGTGTCCATAATGATTCACGAATATTTATTGAGCCCGCACACTCAGTGCTATATAATCAACTCGCACACTTAGTGCTACGTAATCAAATCGCACACTTAGTGCCACATAGTCCATCTCGCACACTTAGTGCCGCATGGTCAATTCGCACACTTAGTGCATCATATTCATTTCGCACACTGAGTGCAACATAGTCAAATCGCACCCTTAGTGCTGTACAATTTAATCCCGCGCACTTAGCGCCCATCTCATGGTCATAAATGGTTATCCCGCACGTTTAGTGCCGAGATCAACAACTCAGTACATCTTACCTCTTTTCATTCATTCAACAATTTCATCATCACATACGTACATGCATATATATATGTATATTTATTCATTCCAATCAGCATCAATACATACACATTATGACCATTTGAAATACTACCCACTACATGCTTAATGACTTACCTCGTGTTGGGTAAGACGGTTCCAACTCGGCTACTCGATAACCTTTTCTTTGCCTTTGCTCGATTCACCTCCTTTAGCTCCTTGAGCTATATCAATAATTTAACTAGTTTAACCACCTTGCTAAATATTTACAATCCAATCTCACATGTATATGTATGTTAGTATATTCGGCTAATAATCTCATGCAACTACCAAAGCCGAATCAACTAAATATACTTATGTATATACACATATATCATCATCGAAATCACCTAAGCTTAGACATCGATTTTTAATTTCAAGTAAGTTGCCGAATGCAACCTTACTAAATTCTCATGGATTCAATATACCATTACCATGAAATCAACAACCAAATTCATAGACAATTTAGGAAAATCACATTACAAATCTCATATTCAAGCAAAGACCATGGCCGAAATGCACATATGACCTCATAACAAAAATATTGAACCTTTGGTTGCCCAATTAGCTTAACATCCATCAAATTTTAAATCAAGAAACTCACCTCATCTATAATCAACCCCCAATGCCCTAAAGCATCAAAACAACATCAAAGAAATACAACCATCCATGGCCGAATGTCATAGCCGAATTGTTTTAACCATGAGTAACATAACAAGCATAGATCGTGTTTATGGATATACCGTGGCCGATTCAAGCTAATCACCTCCAAAATCATCAACCATTTTCGTTGCATATAACATATATAAACATGAATAAGTTTCATATAATCTCTTAACACATTAATTTCTTTCATCAACAACCTTTTGTTTTCTTGATCCATCAAAACTTAAAGGTAAGAAAGAATCAAGTTCTTCTCACACATACCATAACCGAAAGCTCCATCCAACACTCTAAATTCGAAATTTTAGTATGGCTAGGTAAGAAAACGTGATGATTAACCCAAACAACTATTATTTCAAAAGAAAATTTAACAAAATTTACTAACCTCCTCTTCATTCAAAAGGCCGAATGCCTTTGCTTCACCTTCTTCTCTTCTTTTCTTTCTTTAGGTTCGGCTATTGTGGTAAGGAAAAGGATGAACACTCCTCCTTCCTCCCTTATTTTATTCATCCTTTCTTTTCTTTTTAATTCATTTCTTTTATTTCCTACTCCACTTACCAATATTAAATAATAATCAACATAAACTTGGAGGAAGGGAACCATGCTTGGCCGGCCACCTATCAAGAATTGGGCACATTGACATGCAAACCCAAACTTTCTCACCTTGTTATTATTTAATCCTTATAATTCATCTATCATCTTTTCTAACTTCGTCAACTAGGTCCTTTTTGAATTAATTCACATCCTAATGCTAATATTAAGCATTTAATTTCTCATATATTCATTGTCACGCAACAATTTATGCAATTAAAACACGAAAATAAATTTTTGGCTCGGTAATGTGGTCTCGAAACCACATTCCGACCAGGGTCTAATTTGGGTTGTCACATTAGATGATTGTGATAGCATGGTCGAAGTTAATAATATTGAACTCAAGCATGGATGGCAGATTGAATCCTTAGACTTATCTAACAGAACAGCTCCAATTTTAAAGCCATCTATTGACAAAGCTCCTACTCTAGAAGTGAAACCACTACCTACTCATTTTAAATATGTCTTTCTTGGTGCCAATAATACTCTACCAGTTATTGTCTCCACAACACTGGATGTAACTCAAGAAGAGAAATTGGTCCATATTCTTAAGCAACATAAACGAGCTATTGCTTGGAGTATTACTGATATTCGAGGCATTAGTCCATCTTTTTACATGCACAAGATCAAGTTGGAAGATGAAGGCAAACAATCGATTAAGCAAAAAAGAAGATTAAACGAGAATATGAAGGAAGTTGTTAAGAAAGAAATTATAAAATAGCTTGATGTTGGAATTATTTACCCTATTTCTGATAGCAATTGGGTAAGTCCAGTGCAATGCGTTCTTAAAAAGAGTGACATCACTGTGGTTAGCAACGACAAAGACAAATTAATTCCTACATGCATTCCTACGGGATGGTGAGTCTGTATGGATTATCGCAAACTTAATGCCACCATAAGGAAGGACCACTTCCCACTTCCTTTCATTGACCAAACGTTGGATAGGCTTCCTGGAAGAGTCTATTACTACTTCTTAGACAGCTATTTTGGGTACAATCAAATTGCTATTTCACCGGAGGATCAGGAGAAAATAACTTTCAGCTATCCCTTTGGTACTTTTTCTTTTCGTCGTATGCCTTTCGGACTTTGCAACGCACCAACCACATTTCAAAGGTGCATGATGGCAATATTCTCGGATATGATTAAAGATTCTTTAGAGGTTTTTATGGATGACTTCTCAGTCTATGGGAATGATTTTGATCATTGCGCTGACAATTTGGATAAAGTATTGAAGCGATGTAAAGTCACACATCTTGTTCTAAATTGGGAAAAATGTCATTTCATGGCAACTGAAGGTATTGTGTTAGGGCATCACATCTCTAGTCAAGGTATTGAAGTAGACAAAGCTAAACTAGAAATCATTGAGAAATTACCTCCACCAACAAATGTGAAAGGTATTTGCAGTTTTCTTGGGCATGCGGGGTTTTACCGAAGATTTATTAGAGATTTCTCAAAAATTGCAAAACCATTATACTCATTGTTGGAATAGAATAAAAAATCCTTCATTGATGATGCATGTCTAGATGCATTTATTCAGTTAAAGAAGTAGCTAGTAAATGCACCCATTGTCATTGCACCGGATTGGTCTTAACCTTTTGAAGTTATGTGTGATGTAAGTGACTTTACTGTGGTTGCTGTTTTAGGACAACACAAGGGAAAAATATTTCACGCCATCTATTATGCTAATCAAACTCTTACAGAGGCTTAAATCAATTATACCACTACAGAGAAAGAATTGTTGGCAATAATCTTTGCTTTTGATAAGTTTTGTTCTTATCTTGTCGGTGCAAAGGTTTCCGTATTTATTGATCACTCGATGTTGAGATATCTTTTTGCAAAGAAGGATGCAAAACCAAGACTGATACGCTGGATCTTACTGTTGCAAGAATTAAACATCGAGATAAAAGACCGCAAAGGTTCAAAGAACCAAGTTGCAGACCATCTGTCTCGATTGGAAGTTGGCAGCGAAGATGGAAACATACTTCAAATTATCGACGCATTCCTAGATGAGAAGTTATTTGCTGTAGATGCAACCTCTTGGTATGTGGATTTGGTTAATTATCTAGTGTGTGGAAAACTCCCATTGAGTGTCACAGGCCATAAAAAAGAAAGATTTCTTCGTGAAGTAGTGAAGTATCATTGGAATGAGCTGTATTTATTTAAGGTATGCAATGACAACATCATTCGATGTTGTGTTCTAGAAGAGGAGATGCTTTCAATCCTGAAGTACTGTCATGATGCTCCTTATGGAGGTCATTTCGGTGGCATACAAATTGCTACTAAGAATCTCCAATCAGGATTCTATTGGCCTTCATTATTCAAAAATGCCCATAATTTTATGAATCAATGCGATAAGTGTCAGTGCACTGGTTCTATATCCTGACGCAATGAAATGTTGCAGTAGCCAATTATGGAGGTTGAATTGTTTGATGTTTGGGGTATGGATTTTGTGAGACTATTTCCAAGTTCATTTGGAAATCTTTATATATAAGAAGCTGTTGACTACGTCTCGAAGTGGGTTGAAGCTGTTGCAGTCCCAAAGGATGATGCAAAGACAGTGCTTAAATTTTTTTCACAAGTATATACTCACCCGCTTTGGCACACCAAAGGCATTGATTAGTGATCATGGTACACACTTTTATTGGAACCAAGTGGCAATCGTACTGAAGAGATATGGAGTTAATCATAGAATGGCTACTACTTATCATCCGCAAACTAATGCACAAGCTAAAGTATCGAATTGACAAATTAAAAATATTCTTGAGAGGGTTGTGAACCCTTCAAGGAAAGATTGGTCTTCCAGACTGAACAACATTTTATGGGCATTGCGGACAATATACAAAACTCCATTAGGGATGTTGCCATATCAATTGGTTTTTGGGAAAGCATGCCACTTGCCAGTTGAACTAGAGCCCAAATCAATATGGGCAATTAAGCAAGTGAACATAGACTATGAAGCTACTCGAAAGAAAAGGCTGTTGGATATCACGGAACTAAAGGAGATTAGGCGAAATGCCTATGAAAACGTTGCAATTTACAAAGAAAAGCCCAAACAATGGCATGACAGAATTATTTTGTAGCGACAATTTATCGCAGGTCAACAAGTTTTATTATTCAATTCTAGGCTAAAATTGCACCCGGGTAATTACTCTCACGTTGTTCTGGACCTTTCAAAGTTGTCGAAGTATTTCCTCATGGTGCAGTCACAATAAGAGATTTACATGATGGACACTAGTTCAAAGTGAATTGACAATGGTTGAAACACTATTTTGGGAATATTAATCAAAAGCAGGCAAAGATGGTCGAAAAATTTTAATTTTTATTGAATTTATCATTATGTGATTTTATTTTATTTTTTGTTTTTGTTAAAGTTTGTTTTACTTTTTTTACAAGACGCACTTGGGCTTTATTGTCAACGAAAAAAATCTACTCAGAACATTGTCACTACACCCGAGTTTGTGGGTGCAACTATTGATAATTTGGAGCGAGATAGAGCTAGACCGACGGAAGCAGAGAAAGCAACTAATGATGCTGAGGTTGAGCCGAAACCTAAGGAGCAATCTGAGGTTCGTGGGAAGCCTAAAGAAAAGAAGAGAAAGCGCTCCAAAGACAAAAAGCTCAAGAAGTAGGAGAAAAAGAAGAGGAAAAAGAAACATCGTGGAACCATATCTGAGTTAGTTTATTTTCAATTTTTTTAGTTGTAGTGTTCATGCATTGCACGTAGCTGTAATTTTTATTTTTTTAGTGCACATTGTCGTTGCATTTCTATTGTCATTGCGTTTTAATTTTAGTGCATTGAGGACAATGCAAACTTGAAGTTTGAGGGAATGCATATGGGGTTTGGAAATATACCCACATTTCAAAATTTGTTTTAAGTTTAATAAAGCATGCAATGTATATTTGTGATTAATGCAAATGTGTTTGAAAATTTTTGTTACATTCGATGCTTAATTCTTGAATCATGTGAATTATCAATAAATGAGCTGGATAAATTTGACTGAATGTTGTATCTTCAATTATTTGATGAATGATTTAGGTTGCATTAGTAATTGATGACTAGTAGCATTCCTTGAATCTTGAATGAATTTACCTTTTACAACTGCTTATATATATAGTTATGAATAAGAGACACTCCAAAGTGGGTATATTGTGAAATGTTAAAGAGGGAACACTCCAGTGCAAGTATTAGAAAAATGAATCTGGCTAAAGGCTGTTGCTACATGAATGTGTGTTTTACGTACTCCCCGGGGGTATGTTGCACTCCATCATTACTTCTCAGGAACAAGGGTACTGTAATGCAACAATATCCCTTATTCACAAAAGAAAAAAGATAAATAAATTTATGATATTCATAGATACTCAGTATTGTACAATAAATGTTGTATTGGTAGATAGAATTTAGGATTTGAAGTATGAAGCTAGTTTTGTTGAAGTTGCAATCTTATTCATTCATACTTATGTATTGTCAATGTAATATTCTGTCATCTGAATGTGACTCATTCATTAGGGTTTTAGGTGATTCAAGTTGCTAGAATGATCATTGCCTTAGTGAATTCTTATGTAGCCTTTCTAGTTTCTATTTTACTTGAGGACAAGTAAAAACTCAAGTTTGAGGATGTGTGATATTACTAGAAAGAACATATGTTTTCTCCCCACTTATTGGTTAATTTGTCCCCATTTAGTTATCTTTAGCACAAATTTTAGCATTTTCAGTTCAATAAATTGCATTTTATAACTCAGTGGATCTTAGCCTATTTATCCTTAATTTTGTCATGTTTTGGTACCGATGTCGCTGTATGATTATTTCCAAATTGCACCCAGAATTGTCGCCGCACCTAATAGTTTTCCGAATAAGAACAAAAATGTGCGAGCTGTCCATTCTGGTACAACCAACTTGTACGTCCAGAGGCAGCATGATTCTGATGAAAGGACACGTGTGCTATTTGGATAAATATGAATATTCACGTGAAAAGGAAAAAAAAGGAGGCTTTTTTTGGGGTATTATCTTCTTCAACCTATCTTTTGAAGCTTTTTGGCTATGGCAGCTTAAGTCTCTTACGGGTGAACCGACATGAAAGGGACGTAGATCAGCTCCTGGCGAAGAGGCCTGAGTGTGACACAAGAAGGAATGGAGAGATTCAAGTCGAGATTGTTTAGGAATAGTATTCTCCACTTGTTTCTTTTATATTTATTTTCTAAATGATGGTGATTACTTTCTATTTCACGTCTGTACGGAAGTACACATGATTTCTGGGTTAAATGTTATTTTATTCAATCTTGCTTCTACTGTTTAATTTTTGGGTTTGAATGTTTTTATCATGGAAGTGTTATTACGGTCATTGACACCAGAAAGTGCAGTGACAGTTCAAGCTGACAAGCATGACAACAAAACTTGCTTGAGGATTTGAGGAATTTAATCCACTTATTCTTAATAGTGTTCCATTGCCAACATCGGAAGGTGTGGTTAATGTGCATGTTCAAGTCTTAGATTAAATATAGAAGTTAAGCTTGGGAAGATATTCATTGCAATTTAATGCATCGACGATGACTTATCCTTTTATACCTTATGAGCACTTAGTATTCTGTTGAATATTCACGTTAGGGATCCCAGTTTATCATTATCAGATTTTATCTTATTGTTTTCAAGTTATTGCTTCAACAACTACTCTCACAATCTATTGATTGCACTGACATTTATAGACAAAAGACAACCATCCTCGTGGGATCGATATCTGACAGACTTACATATGTCTACTATACTTGCATCGACAGTGTATGCTTGCACATTATTGCTGTGATGTTAAACATTCGATCAACACTTCTAATTTGAGGCATCCTAGTTACCCAAACCTTCTTGTGAGGAAGAAGTTCATCATCTGTGGAGGGAACCTTCTATACGTCTTATAAGGGTGTGTCAGGGTTTATTCGGGTAGGCTCGTCTTCAAAAGAGAGAGAATCGGCGGACACTCAATTCCTTTAAGCAGTGAGTGGTCGATCTTAGTAAGACTGACCCCGATGATGCTAAGTTGGAGGATTTGATATTGACCAATACGTAATTGAATATGGAGATTGATAAAGGAGAGAAATATTTGGAACATAGGGCGAGGGCTAATTGGTTACATGATGGAGATTGGAATATAACATTTTTCCATTGTTTGGCTACATACTGGAATCAACTAAAGTGTATTGAGAGGATCAGAAATTATGATGACAATTTGTGAAGGGGGATGAGGAGATGGGTTGGATGGCTTGCTGGTACTTTTCTGACCTTTTTACATCAATAGGTTGACGGGATATGGCCTATATTCTTTTTGATATTCGAACCCAGGTGACTGATGGAATAAATGAGTTCCTTTGTTTGACATTTATGGAGGATGAGGTAGTTGAGTCTCTTCAAAGTATGTGCCCTACTAAAACGTCAGGTATTGATGGTTTGCTGGCCTTGTTTTATCAGTCATTTTGGCATATTATTGGGTTGAATGTTAGCCAGTTCTGTTTTGATGTTTTTCATAGGGACACGTCTATGCCTGCCATTGGTCATACTAAAATTGTGTTGATTCCAAAGCGATTTGATCCCTCTAATATGACCCACTTTCACCCGATCAGCCTCTATAATGTGTTGTTTAAAATAATTTCGAAGACTATTGTTAACAAACTTCAGGTGATCATGCCCTATTGTATTGACGAGGCTAAAAGGGCATTTTGTTCTAGTTTAATTGATTACTGACAATATGATTGTGGCATATAAGATGCTTCATTCATTCCAGCAGAGGAGAGGTGCACAACGCGGGGGTATGTGCATTGAAATTGGATATTAGCAAGGTATACGATTGAGTTGAGTGGTAATGTAACACCCCTAACTCGTATCCATTGCTGGAATAGGGTTATAGAGCATTACTGTAAGAGCCGTAACATGATAACATACATTTCCAAACAATTCATTAAACATAGTGTAATCATTTCATATTCATGCATATCGTCCCTTATTCGAGCCATTGAGGCCTTAGAAATGATTTGGGACTAAATCAGAAACATTTGAAACATTGAGGAAAAAGTTAGAAAAATTCAAACTGCAGGGGTCACTCGGCCGTGTGACTCACATGACTGAGATAGACGCTCGTGTCTCAAGTCGTGTAACATTTAAAATATGGACACATGGCCGTGTCCCAACCTGTGTTCGTGTTCGTGCCCGTGTAACTCTCTGACTTGTGTCACACTGCCAAGCCACATGCCCATGTGCCGGGCTATGTAACTTTCGAAATGGCCTCACACGCTCGTGTATCAGGTCATGTAACTTTTGAAATGGCCTCACACGCCCGTGTTCCAGGCCATGTGCTAGGTCGTGAAACTGCCTGACTTGTAACCTTTGAAACCTACAGGGGACACACGCCCGTGTGGACAAGATATTGGCCAAAATCAAGCCATTTCCTTCACCTACCTTAAGCTTGAACCTAATCACATTTGCAGATATGACCAAGGCATCAAACCTACCCAAAACATGCACAAAAATGACCAAACCATCAAACATACCAAAACATGTGCATATTTGGCCATTCAGCAACGATTCACATCTAACTTATTTCCATACCAAACTACATCAACACATACCAAAATGGTCATTCAAAACATGCATCAACCTAGTCATATTAACATTAACCATCAAGGCATCAAAATACCATAAATACATCAACCATAATAACACTTATACATACCAAAACAACTAGATCATTAAACACAAGCCCACCTATACATGCCATTATAACCTTGACCAAAACATCAAAATCCACTGATATAATCACTGGATAGTGTGATAGATCTCCGATGAGCTTCCAAATCGATCGAGCTTTCGATAATTTATAAAACATAGGAAAGAAAACTATGTAAGCATATAATGCTTAGTAAGTTCGTAAATCATGAACATAGCGTACCATTTCAATGTAAAACCTTATAAATTAAACATGAATCAGCCCAACATAAGCTTGGCACAAGCCTAAGCATCATCAACAACACAAGTTAGTACTTTAATACATAACTTAACAAAATAATCACATGGTAAGATAGATTTCATGAACATTGTACAATTGAATTCATACTTTCCATAAATATAGTTATACATTTTTTGATCATTAACATTTCATACCTTTCCATAGGTTCATAATATAGTCGATCAAAACACTTACCATTCCTTCCCTTTTCATGCCCGTTGAACCACTTAGAATAATATTGGATACGAGAGAAGCTCACAGTAATTGTGCTAAACATATGGTCAAAACCATTCCTTTCCTTTTCCTTTACATCATTGCTCACTCGAGCCATAAATGGGTCTACTCACACAAGCTGACGGTCAGAATGTAGCTACACGATGTCACTCACATAAGTTGACAAGTATCCGCAAAAAATGCCAGAACTCAGCCATCGGTAGGACATTCAGGACCAACACTCGAAACATGCTAACCCTAATGAAATGTCAATTGTATCCTATATATTCCTAAGGTTAAAACAAGGCTATATAGTTGTCGTAACATCGTTGGAGTCTCAACATTTCTTTACATGATATATATAGCATGATGCATAAATATCAAAATAACATTACCACATTATTTAAACATATGAACTTACCTCGATTACAAAGACGTCGAAATAAAATCACTACTCCGCGACTTTATCTTTTCCTCGATCTAGATCTGTACGGGGCTTATGTTAATCCAAATAAGCAAATTCAATCTATTTAATACACATACTATTCAATTTAATCTAAAATTCACACTTTTGCAAAATTATAGTTTTGCCCCTATTATTTTAACTTCTTTACAATTTAGTCCTTAAGCTCGTAAATTAACATTTATGCAAATTCATCCACATTTAATGCTAACAAAAATACCTAGGGACTTATACCAACCCACACAAATCATCAATTCACAATTTTACCATGACATTTACTAATTTTACACTTAAGTCCCTAACTGATAATTTCATCGAAAATCACTTTTAAAAAGTTTTTTTATTTAATAAAAATGACTCATAATTTATCATCAAACTTCATAAATCATGCAAGAAAATTCATGGTGAAACACTAAACCTTTAAAAAATTTGCAAATTAGTCCCTGGGCTAGCTAGATTAAGCTATAACGACTTTAAAAACATAAAAATCATTAAAAATAGAATAAAAAATCATACCATGCAAGTAGAGAAGTCTAGCCGAATGCTCAACATTCAAAAATGATATTTTTCTACCTTATTTTTGGTGAAGGTATTTAGAAAGATGATACCTTATTTGTCCTATTTTTGTTTTACTTTAATTTATTAATTTATAAAATTAACCTTTATTAATTAACCTGGAATTTACTTAGTTTTATGTCCATAAATTTCCATTAATAATAATGATCTAATTACCATATAAGTCCTATTTTAAAGTTTCATAGCTAATTGATACCTTTAACTTTTAGAACTATACTTTTGCACCTTTTATGATTTAGTCCTTTTTAATTAATTAAACATGCAAATGTTAAAATTTCTTAACGAAAATTTTATATGACCTTACTAATATTTTGTAGACACTAAAATAATAATAGAATAAATATTTACTCATCGAATTTGTGGTCCCGAAACCACTATTCCAATTTCATTGAAAACTGGCTGTTACAAGCAGTTTGTGGAGGGATAATGTTTCGGTTGGGTTTCATTACTAAATATGCGACTCTTACCATTAGTGCGTGTAGTTAGTGACATATTCTATTTTTTTGAATGGAAAAGCACGGGGTCATATTGTTTCAACACGAGGGTTGCGATACGGAGATTCATTAAGCACTTTATTGTTTCTTTTTTGTAGTGAGGGATTGTCTTCTCATTTCAAATTGACTACCCGAGAGGGTTTGATTTGAGGTGCACGGGCTTCTAGGTTAGGGACGATGGTGACCTATTTGTTCTTTACGGATGACTGTTTGATTTTCAAGAAAGCATCGATGGAAGGTGCTAATCGTGTCAGGGAGTTTCTGCGTGAGTATGAGGAGCGTTCAGGGAAAATGGTTAATTATGACAAGTCTCTTATCTATTTTAGCCCAAGGGCGCATGTCTACGAATCTTGAGAAATATCGAGGTATGCCTATGGTGGTTAGGTAGAACAAAAGGTTGGCTTTTTGTCACATTAAGGAGCGGATGAAAGGAGAGTTGATGGTTGGGGCACCCGCTGCTTATCCTAGGGAATGAGGGAGGTTTTGTTAAATCAGTCTTATAGTAAATTCCATCTTACGTTATGTCCTGTTTCTTGTTGCCTAGTTCTTTTTGCAAGGAGTTGGAGTCAATTATTAGTAGGTTTAGGTGGTAGAAGTCCCCTTCAAAATGGGGAATTCATTGGTGCACTTGTAGTAATTTTTGTGACTTAAAAGAGGTGGGGGTATGGGCTTTCTCAACTTGGAAAAATTCAATATCATCTTGTGAGCCAAACAAGGATGACAGTTGGCTTGTGACCCGGATTCATTATTGGATCGGGTCCTCAAAGCCAATTACTATCGGAATGGTACCGTTTTGGATCTTAGTTGGGTAATCAACCTTCAGTTATTTGGCAGAGCATCTAGGCTGGCAAGGGTTGTAGCTAGTTGGTAGGGGATGGTCGATCGATCTCCATTTGGGATCTATGGCTTTTGAATGATATGCCCTGCAAAGTTGTTACCCTACGAGTTAATGATTATATAGTAGTGGCAGACTTAATCGACGAGCATAAGCTTCAATGGAAGGAGGATCTTGTGCTTTCAGTGTTTGATTACCATGATGCTTGGAGAATTCTAACTCTTTCATTGGCACATCAAGTGATAAGTGACAGACTTTGTTGGTGCCCTGAGAGTTTGAGGGAGCATACTATATAGAGTGGATATCATCTCATTTTTTGAGGGTTTCCTAGTACAATGGATGACATATATCAAAAGTGCACCATGATACACGCTATTTTTACAAACAGTTATGGCATGCACAATGTCTTGAGAAAATTAAAATTAGATGGTGGAAATTTTTGCATGACTATGTGCCTACATATTCCAATCTCTATGCCCATCGACTACGGGGTGAATCGATGTGCCCTCGCTATGGAACAGGTGGTTAAACCTCTCTTCATGCGGTTTGAGATTACCCTTTGGTGATAGTGGCTTGGAAGGCCCTCGGATATGATTGGTATGCTACCCAGTTGTAGGATTCTATAGTTGGTTGGCTCAGCTCTAGGTTTTCTCATATTACCTCCGGAAAAAGGACAACAATCCTTGTAACCATTTGGGAGTTATGGTATTCTCGTAACATATTAATTCGTGACCGGAAATGGCAATCAGTCAGAAATTGTTACCTTTATTTTGGACTATTGACCGCCTTCTAACATACTAACATCTAGAGTGTAATTACTGCAACCAAATATAAGTGTTAGACTATTTTCGCAAGTATACGAGTCAAGTTGTAATATAGTTATACAATGAAGTATGGAAGTACTTTGAGGACCGTACCCAATGGAGGTGAGACTAAACTAATCCTAATTTCTACATTAATGGGTCTAGTTAGTATTTTAATTAAACTATATTACGATAAATCCTAAGGTAGTGATAAAATCTATTTTATTAAACTAATCAAGAACATAAAAAAAATCAGGAAAACATATTATAAATTTAATCATATAAAAATGACAAAAGACTAACTCGCTTTAGTGTTCATAATTAACTCCTACTTTGGGTTTTACCCAATCAACTAGTCATTAACCTAGCGGCGCTTCTCAGTCTTCCACTAACCTAATGAGCAAGAACTACTTATGTCTCGACCTCAAAGTCTAGACCAAAATTGGGTAAGGTTTTCACGGATAGGCAATACCAATTTCTGGCTTACTCTCACCTATATGACTTCCTAGGGCCGTTAAGCTTAGGATTTTAAGTTCTTCCTCTCCCGACCAGTTGATCCACTAAGAAACCCTACATAAAAGCTAATTAGTCCCATATCCACACATTAATCTCCCATTATTGGATTAGTTCCCCATGGATTTAACACACACCATTAACTCGATTGAAAATATAAATATAAAGAATAAATCAAGAAGAAAGATAAGAAAATCCTGATATATTGATAACAACCTGAATGGTAATCCGTCGAATAGCTTGATGGGTCTATAATCTTATTTTTTCGAATAATGAAATAAAAACTAAACTACGATTACAACTGAAAGTAAACCTAAAATATAAAACTAAGTAAAAGAAGGAGAATTAAAACTTGGGAAAAAAAACTATCCATAGACTATGCAGAGCAATCCTATTTATAGAGCTAGGGTTGGTCTTCAGTCCTTGACCTAATTCAGCTAAGTAATCTTTGTTAAAGTTTTTTGTGTGGACAGAAACACCCTTGACTTATTAATTAGCCTGGTCACACCGGTGTCGCGACACCCTCTGACCCGTATCGTGACATGGTTGGCAATCTATTGGCTTAGGTGTGTCTTTAAGGTAGTGTCGTGACATCAAAAGCATTTTGCTCTTTGGATATTTCTTTTGCTGTGTTACGACATCTTAGCTCCGTGTTGCAACATTGCGGGTAGTCTACTAACTTTGTGCCTCTGAATAATGTCCTGCGCACTCATTGGACATGTTAGTCTACCTTTAGGCCTCTTTTGGCCCACAAGGTCAAATAAATAATTGAAATTTCTCATTTTATGATTTAAAGACTAAAAATGAAAACTAAACAAAACACAACTAAATTGCTTTCCTACGAGCTTATTAAGTACCAAAAATCGTTTAATTTGATACAACGAATTACGATAGATCAAACTCCCCCACACTTAAGTCATTGCTTGTCCTTAAGCAAGAAAAAATTAAAACAAAAACATAAAACAAATGACAACCATTGAGCAAGTATGATACAAGGATTAGTTTAGGAGCGAAACAAATAGAAGTAATCATAAATACACATAATTTTGGCATGATATGTAAATGACTTACCACTATCAATCTCAAACACTTAAGTTCAATATATTACAAAGTATAAAAAAAAAGATCATCAAATATATTGATCCATCAATAAATTACATAGGGCTTTTGATTATACTAGTAAAATACAAACAACTATTATTATAATTACTTAATACAATATCCACTCACAAATAGATTTACCTAGGTCGCATAATAATTTTTGGCTTGTAATGTTCTGAGGCTTAAGGTTGGCATGGATTTGGTATGGAATTGAAGAACATAGTGCATCAAAATGGGTTCAAGCATGAAATTAGTTTGGCACATCGTATTGTTTCCTATTCACCCCCTTTAGTGTCCCTTTCCTGCTCACTGCTTTATCTCTCCTTCTCTCACATTCCTTATTTCTCCATATTGGAAGTTACAATGTAATAATAGTAACAAAGGTCAACTTATGAGTTTTTTTGCACTAATGACTAAGTATTTCTATGTTTGTGACCTTGTTTTTAGGTTACTTTGACTTTTTCAATACTTTCTTACTCATAATGCTTTTCTTACTGTTTTTGCTCTTTTTATACTCGTTTTGACTTTTTTTTGAATTTTTCTTTATTCGCACCTTTTAAGCTTTACCTATAATCACTATATTTTTAAGCTTTACCTATAATCACTATATCAAACTGCTTCTTTCAATTTGACTCTATTTTTACAAAACCACCATTATGTCTCTACCTATCTCTCAATACGTATGGCCCGATGTCTAATATTTGTGTAGTTTAGGGACCAAAGAAAAAGGATAAGTAAAATATATATTTGGGCTTCGGTTTTTGTATGAAGTTTCTTCAAGAAGTGATTTCTAACTCAAATATAGGTACAAAAGGTCGATACATAGGGTTGGTTTTTTGGCTTTCGGTTTATACCAAATAGTGCCTTAGTTCATCCCTAAGTATATCAATACTCATGAATTTAATCGACTAAGTAATCACAACTCTAGTCACCTATTATTCATACTAGCATGCTCGTTTCTCTATATTTCCCCATCATTTGGTATACTTAATTACTTAATGCCTATTTACAATGTAATATATATAACTAATTAGTCTAATAATTGATAATTTAAAATATTTCACTATCATGTTAAATTTATAGGAAATACAATCAACTTATATACATGCTTCTAACTAATCACTTGTACTGTCACGGACTTAGAATTTTTACCTCACAATCCATGCGGCCTTAGGCAGTTTCTTTGCTCCCAAAAATGCCTAAGTCATCCTAACTCCCACAACTGAGGATTTAACAAAATTCCTCCACAAAAACCCACACAAGTGAAAGCAACTCAAAGCCACACAAGAATAAAATAAGAACAAAGCCGCAGAAAGCTAAGAACCCAAGAGAGAGAAATTTGAGTGAATGCTCTCAAGATTCTTATTACTCAAAACTCAAGGGATTTACAATGAGGGGAGAGGCCTCTATTTATAGTTGAGCCTCTCCAATTTCAACGGTACATATCAAAGTACATCAACGGCTACGATTAAAAGCTATCTACAAATCAAAACTCTAAGATTACAGAATCATATGTTCTAAGATTACATATCATATCTAAGATTTCATATCTTTGAAGATTATGTTTCCATATGTGTCAAGCTTTGTAGATGGACTTTCAATCTCTCCAAGCAACGGGCCAGTCTGATTAGGCCAAATGACCTCCTTGGAGCTTAATGGATCACGTAAGTGTGCCATGGTTGCGGGCTCCCATGCGCAACCCATAACATTCTCCCCCACCAAATCTAGTGATGCCCTCATCGCGTCCTTTGCATAGAACTGAACAATCTTGTCTTGGAATTGCCACAAAGCTTTGGAGGGTTCCCAACTTGTCTCACTATCGGGAAATCCCTTCCATCGCACTAAGTATTCATGTCGCGACTGATTGTACTTCTGTCTGATCACACGGTTGCCTCGATGCTTTCAACTTCTTGATCATAGATGACCCTTATCCCTATTGGTGCTCATTCGAACTTGCCTTGATTTGGGTATTCTCCATCTTCATGGAATGGCTTAAGCATACTTACGTGGAACACTAGGTGGACTTTGAGGTTTGCAGGCAACTCAAGCTTGTAGGCCACTTTGCCTACCTTTTTTACAACTCGAAAGGGTCCTTCATACCATCGCACAAGCCCCTTGTGCAAACCATTATGTCACAAAATCAAGTGTAGTTTGGCAAGGACTGAGTCACAAACTTGAAATTGCACATCCATTCGATTCTGATCCGCCCACTTTTTGTTGCTCTTACTTGCCTTGTGTAGACAAGCTCTAGCTAAATCATTTTGCTCTTGCCAATCTATCATAAATCGATAAGCTGCTAGATTCGGTCCCACATAGCAAGTTGCAACAATATTGGGTGTAAGTGGCTAATGCCCCGTCACAATCTCGAATGGACTCTGGTTTGTCGCCCCACTTCGTTGCAAGTTACACGAAAATTGTGCTACATCCAATAGCTTTGGCCAGTCCATTTGAGTGGCACTCACATAGTGCTGAAGATACGTCTCCAACAATGCATTCACTCGCTTTATTTGCTTGTCGGTTTGCGAATGCATGTTAGTGGAAAAGTTCAAGTCTAAGCCCATTAACTTGAACAGCTTCGTCCAAAACTGGCTCATGAATCTCCCATCTCGATCACTGATGATAAACTATGGCACTCCCTGATATTTCACATGTCTAAGGAACAACTGAGTTGCCTCCTCAGTAGGGCACTCCTTGGTTGCGGGGATAAAGGTTGCATACTTCGAAACGTTGT
Source organism: Gossypium hirsutum (assembly GCF_007990345.1). Taxonomy (NCBI): domain Eukaryota; kingdom Viridiplantae; phylum Streptophyta; class Magnoliopsida; order Malvales; family Malvaceae; genus Gossypium; species Gossypium hirsutum. The sequence continues at coordinate 35,077,348 of NC_053443.1, forward strand.
CCACCACAACAAAAATGCTTGCAAACCCATCAGATTTAGGCAAACCCACAATAAAGTCCATGGATAAACTCTCTCATGGATGCTCCGGAATGGGAAAAGGTTGTAACAAACTAGTAGGAGTCTTCAAATCGACCTTATCTTGTTGGCACACCAAACAAGTTTTCACATAGGTCTCCACATCATCACCTATGTGAGCCAACAAAACCAATCCTCCAAGAGAGCCAAAGTATGGTGCATACTTGGATGGCTAGCCCATCTTGAATCATGACATTCCTTCATGACTTCTGTATGCAAATTCCCATGTTGAGGCACATATAGACATTGCCCTTGAATGTATAGCAATTCTCCCTTGAGCCAAAACTGCCTCATTTTTCCATCTTTGGCAAGCTCAATCAAATTCTTGGCTGTGGAAACAAAAATAAAAGCATAAAACATAAATTTCCTATGTTACCCCCACACTTTAAATAGAGCATTTTCCTTAATGTGTAGCCCTCAAGAATATAGGAAATAAGTTACCCGATTTATCATGAAATTAATGTAGCTTTACGGTAGGTTTCTCCTTTCTTGCTTATTAATGCTTGTAAATGTAGTGACACACACAGACACACACACACACACACACACACACACACACAAATTTTATCTTACTCCTAAGCAAAAAAAAAAAAAAAACAATCCAAGCTAATTGTTTATATATCCAAAAAAATACAATTTTAATCATCAAATCGGGGTGGTTGCCACCCCTCCATCGGGGATTTTCCCTTTCCCAAAATATAGCCTCAAGAGGATCCCCCACCCGACGACTGTGCATGCCAAGTTGGGCTGTGGATGACTGGCCTGTTCTACTAAGATTGTTGCAGTTGAAATGCCGCATCATGATCGCCATCATTCTCTTAGGAATCTTGCTAAGTAGCCTCCTCCTCCCTCTCATCTTCCTCATCGTCATCACTCCCATCTTCTTCCTCGCTTCCTTATACCTCAGATTGGTGATGGAATATTATCGGCCCGTATTTATTTGGTGGCAAATTTGGTATTCACATTACCATTTGGCTTGTGAATTCTTGTCCTTCCGTGCCCATATCCTACATCCATTGTATCATCCATTTTGAGTCTGGAATGTTGTTTCTTTCTACCCCTTTCGATGTTGTTGGTGTTGTTTTTCTTTTCAAAGAGGCCAAAACATCCATCTTCTCTTTTCGGTGTTTGTTCTAACCCCAAATTTGTTTTCTCTAAAGCTCCGTATATTACGTGTATAGTGAATCTCCAATTATGCTTTTAGTCAGCTTCATGAATTGCTCTACTGTGGTCATTAGAAGTCCAACCTTTTTGCACAGGCTCGTCACTAAGTGAGGGAAGAAAACCCCAACTTTCTAGCCACTATGCACCTTTTCATATAGTGGTAGATCCACGTCCCGATACATACCTATTTTTTCTACAAGATAACATAGAACAAAACTGCTCGAAAATTATTTACATTAAAGACATTTAGAGCAAGTGCAATCCTAGTGCATAAAAATTGCATCCACGTCTTTATGATGGGAAACATTATTGCTTAAGTAAAGAAAGTGGCAATATTAGTGTCGAGGCGATGCTTCTACTCACCTCTACCTTCTATTAAATAGTTTATAATGTTGTTCATATTAATATCCTTAAAATATTCTAAATCACTATTTTTAGCAAAATCATATTCATAATACAAAGCATTATAAAATTCACAAATTTCCTTAGGGGTGACATGCACATCTTTGTCCCATACTAGGACATGCTCCTAGACGACATTGTATGGTCTCCTAGACTCTTGGTCCCTAAACGATGCATAGAATTCCTATACTACCAGATTACAATGACGTCTTTGGGGGTTACACAAAAATGCTCCCACTTATGGTATCAGACCAATGCCCATAGCTCCTTACACAAGACCATTAATGGTTCGAAGCCCTTCTCTTATATGAACGTCTTTCCTTAAGGTTCTAGGAAAAAAAAATTGACATACAAATTTGGGAAGTTAGAGGGGTTTGCGCTCACCGGTGTCTCCTGTTTATTGGTTCATCTAGATTTCCTAGGAGACATTTTTCTAATATTCTTAACTAGATGACCAAATGACCCAGTAATGAAGTAAGTAATGTAACAGTAGAATAGGCAAAGAAACCTTTAACCTCGTTATACCGAATGCTTGTCGTTTTGTGCATGAGCTTGTTGCGAACTCTTTATGGATATCCTTCACAATAAGAACAAAAAAAGAAGAAAAAAAAGAAAACTTGCAGCAAAGAAAAGAAAGAATGAATGAGAATAAGGGTTAAAAGGGCTTATGAGAAGTTAAGAGGTTTTAGAGTTAAAGAATGTTTAGGATCAATTTTAGAGGGTGTTTTGGTTTAATAGGATTGTGTTTTTAGGTTAAAAGTCAAGTGAAAATAGGATTTTGGTCGACAGGTTACGCAATGGGTTGGATTCACCCTGTAGATTTTTGCAGCGATGTCGCGACACTAGGGTTCCATGTCCTGATACCCCTATCAGTTTCCCATTGTCATGACATCGGGGTTTGATGTCGTGACATAGAATGAAGTTTTGAGATTCTGAGGCCACTATCTCCAATGTTGCGACACTAGGATACCCCTCTAGCGGCATTGAGTTGAATTTTGAAATTTTCCATGTTTGTGCTTGGTGTTGCGACACGGAGGTTCCGTGTTGCGACATCAACCCTATTCTGGTCTTATTTCTTGAATTTCAAGGTGCTCGGTTGTTAGAGTATGCCCAAAGATCAATCATGAGATGGTTGTAATAACATACTTGATTTATCATGTTTATTAATATAAGGCGTTACCATTATTATTTTAGTTTCTTTTCTGTGTGTATAAATAAACTGTTTTATAATAATGTCCTAAGAATAATATGATTATTCTTAAAAGTTCCTTAGTCAAGTATTATTGTTGGATAGGACAACGATAATGAATTAAGACTAACATGTAGTTGGTTGATGATAAAGAGTTGCCATTGATATGGAATGTCAGAATCGATGCATGAATATGTGTGTTAGAGAACAACATATTAGACTGACCCGTTATGAGTATGTTTCTTGGATTATTATGTAATTGTCACAACATTACTCATAGTGATTAATATGTATATGATCCTCAGACTTGAGATCATCATAATCCCAACATCGTGAGTTGTATATTTTGATAAAATCAAATGTACACCGTAACTGGTTGTTCTATAAAGGCTAATATTGGATATACCACGATCTATGTAGAGGGATATGGTTGATCGAGATAGGATAAGCCCCTCATACATAATGGGAGTAATATCTTAGGCCATTTGATTAAGTGAGACTAGAAATGCATGGCCACGCTCAAATAAGTTGATATGAGATGTCATAATGGACTATGCAAGTGTGACTATTCCATGACTTGTGTCCAATCCAGAGATAAAGGACTTAAGGATTATTGTATAAAAGGTTAATCATAAAAAGGTTATATCGAATCATGATTTCTTGTGACTTAGGTAGCAATGATGCATTGCTAGATGCCACTCATTGTTTGTAACATTGGAATCATTCTAGTATTACTGCTAATGTTACAGGAACCTACAGGGTCACACCCTTTAGTTGAAATGAACGTAGAGGCCGCGGTCACGATAGATTGCGGCTTGGTTCGATAGCAGATCAGATTACTCGTTGTTGAGGCATTGCTGTCTACTCAGAATAAACATTTGGTAATGTCGTAACCCTTATCACCTCGATTCGTTCCTCACACATGGATTCGTGGTTAGGATCGCCAAATTTTTTATTTTTCCGCTGCGTCATAGGGGTGCCGGTGATCCAACACGGTACATACATATTCTAATTCTAAAAAATTTTAAGAATATTAAATTCTATTCTACCTACTTAATCCTATTCATATTCAATTACTAATATTTAAGTTTATTAAATTACAATAAGTTACAGCAAAATTAACATAGTTTGTTGATTATCAAATGTTGCTGTCAGATTCATCTGTTAGCTCCGTTAGCTTGTACTTAAACGTTCTGTCTCTTGGTTGTCTATTTGAATTTGTCCAACGTCAGTCATGCCACTCAACTTTGTTTTACTTGTCTCGTCCTTTGAACTTACTATTTCGTTTTGCATTTATTATAAAATACATCTTATTTGACTTAGGGTTGTTAGGGATTTTTATAGATATATTATAACATTTATTCCCTAACTTTTCCTTATCTCCCTCCTTCTGTAGGTTACCATATTTAAGTACTTCAGTCTTACCATTGACTTTCATCATTAATTCGTTATTTTCTAAGTCAATGGTGGACCTAGATGTGGCTAGAAAAGGTCTTCCTAATAGAATGGGGATCCCACGATCTTTCTCGAAGTCTCGAATTAAAAAATTGACTTAGATGATAAAATTATGTGCCTCAACCTACATATTTTCAAGCACCCCTTTTTGTTGCACTGAAGACTTGTTAGCTAGCTGTAGTGTGATATGTGTGTTTTTGGGTTCCCCTAACCCGAGTTTCTTATAAATTGATAAGGGTATTAGATTGATACTGGCTCCTAGGTCACATAAGGCCTTACTAAAGTTGATGCCCCTTATCTCTATTAGAATTGTGAAACTCCACAGGTTTTTTAACTTTTGGGGAATCCACTTCATAATTATCACACTACAATATACGTCTAAGTTAATTTGGTCTCTCTTTTTAAGTTTCCTATGCCTAGCCATTATTTCTTTTAAGTATTTAACATATATTGGGATTTTCTCTATTAATTCAATGAGAGACAAATTAACATTAAGCGATTTAAATAAGTTTAGAAAACTTACAAATTCTACTTCATCCCGTCTCTGTTTGTCTTCTAACCTTGAAAGGAGTGGTATCTTCATAAGGACGAGTTCTGTGTTCTGCTCAGCTACCGACTCAGTTATTGGCTTGGCTACCGTTTCTGGCTTTGTTTCAGTGGCATCTCATTAAGGGATTTCTTCTTGAAGATCATAGTCATCTTCTTCATCCTCCTCTAGAGTATAATTATTCGGGCTACTCAGCCCTTTACTTGAATAGAACGCTATTGCTTTCACTTGTTCAGTCCCTTCTTTTCGATGATTATTTTCAAAATTGCTTGGGATGCTTGTGCCAATTTTCCTTTTGATGTCTCCCATCATGTTCATTGATTGGATCATCTGATCTTCAAGCTTAATCAATGTGGTTCACATTTGAGTGCATTTAGACTGCATTTGTCTAACATTCGTCTGCATTAACTGCATCTCACCCTCAATTCGATCTAGTCTTTGACCACATATAGTATGATCATTGGGGTTGGCCCTTTTCTGAGGTTTATGCAAATATGGAGGTTGGTAAGTATCATTTTGTTTACTTGGATTAGAATTGTTACCTTCTCCTTGATTACCACCCCATCTCAGATTTGGGTGGTCTCTCCAACTGAGATTATAAGTGTTTGAATAGGGATTTCCACCCTTATTTCTGATGTTATTTACATTCTTAGTTGGTTTTTCATGGTACTGGCCGATTGGTCTATTTGCATCGTGCATCATGGACCTACTGGATGTCGAATTTAACTTGTTAAGCTTGTACAAAATTTGCTGATACTTATCTTCCTTGTGGACAACTTTGGCCATGGATGGTCTTGGACCATAAGTGAATCGCTCGTTTGGCCATTTAAAAGAATTCATCACCATATTCTTGATCAATTGGTAGGCATATTCATATGTACGATTCATAAAGGCTCTTCTTGCGGCTTTATCTAGTCTTAACCTTGAGTGTGCATCTAGCCCGTTATAGAACATTGTAACCTCAACCATTCATGTAGACTATGGTGAGGGCGTATTTGAATCAACAATTTAAATCACTCCTAAGCTTCGTGAAAACTTTCTTCTTCCAGTTGTTTAAACATTGCGATCTCTCTCCTTAATTAGACTATCTTACTAATAAGGAAAAACATGTAGAAGAACTTTTCTACAAGTTTATTCCATGTCATCATGGATCTTGGTGCTTGCATATCTAACCAAGAGAAAGCATTATCTATTTAGGATAAGGGGAACAACTGAAGACGAATAGCACTATTAGTGACCCCGTTAAATTAAAGGTATCACAAAATTGGAGAAACCATTTTAAATGTTGATTTGGGTCCTCCGTCAGAGTTCCTCTGAACCGTAAGTTATATAGAATCATTTGGATCATGGCTGAATTGATTTCAAAATGATTAGCTATAATAGTCGACCTTGTGATACTGTCTTGGACTTCATCGAGGGTTGAAAGTGCATAATCTCTCAACGTGCATTCCTCTCGAGCCATGGGTGGCTCTATCAGTAATTATTGTGGTGGTGGTAGATCTGCTAAGTTATGGTCGTCGAAGAGCAGATTATCACGTAGTGGATCAACCACAATAGATAGGTTATTTTGCATCTACTGTTGTTACTGCTACCAACGATTTATACATACAATTTTTTTGGACCAGTGATCGGCTCTATAGGTGTATCCCTACTCTGAATCATACATTGAAATCCAAACAGTAAAAGAAAAAGTTAGCATAATAAATGAATAAAAATAAGAGAAATTACAAATTATATCTCTAATTTAAAAATTTCCTAACTATCCTATTAAATGCAAAAATTAAAATAAATTCAGTGGCTTTACCTCCCCGACAACGACACCAACAACTTGACCACCTCCGAATATACTAACGTATAGAGTGTGAATATTGCAACCAAATATAAGAGTTAGATGATTTTCGCAAGTATATGGGTTAGGTTGTAACGTATTTATACAACAAATTATGGAAGTACTTTGAGGATCGTACCCAAGGGAGGCGAGACTAAACTAATCCTAATTTCTACATTAATAGGTCTAGTTAGTATTTTAATTAAACTATATTATGATGAATCCTAAGGTAGTGATAGAAGCTATTTTATTAAATTAATCAAGAACATAAAAACAATCGGGAAAACAAATTATAATTTAATCATATCAAAATGACAAAAGGCTAACTAGCTTCAGTGTTCATAATTAACTCCTACTTTGGGTTTTATCCAATCAACTAGTCATTAACCTATTAGGTCTTCTCGACCTTCCACTAACCTAACGAGCAAGAACTACTTATGTCTCAACCTCACAGTCAGACCAGAATTAGGGTAAGGTTTTCATGGGTAGGAAATACGAATTTTTGGTTTATTCCCACCTATAAGAATTCCTAGGGTCATCAAGCCTATGGTTTTAAGTTCTTCCTATCCCAACCAGTTAATCCGCTAAGAAACCCTACATAGAAGTAGAGGTGAATTTGAGGGTTTGGCAGGGGCCCTGACCCCCCCTAAAATTATAAAATTGGATATTTCTTATTTAGCCCCTTAACTTTTGAAAAGTTTTCCCCTTTAAATTGTTGTTTGGCCCTCCTTCAAACATTGAACATTAAAAAAATATTTCTTTTTTTTAAAATTTTTTTTCCATATCATATATTTTAACTTTTTAACTTTAAATAAATACTTCTTTTTTTATTTCTTTTTCCATATCATATATTTTAACTTTTTAACTTTAAATATTTATGTAATATATTGCAACTTTATTTTTTGAGATGATAGTTATTCACTTTTTAATATAACATTAAATATGAATTTAGGTTAAACTTTAATTTGTTAACTAGTGAAAAAGAAGTCTATTTTCCTAATGCTGTTAACAACTACTATCATCAACATTTTTCCTTCAAACGCGACATTGAGTTTATCTTCTAAGGTTTTTTTCATCTTTTTACAATTTTACAATTGTTTTTATTGCATTTTAAAGTTTCTAGTTTAATTATTTTATTGTTATTAATTTTTTTATCTTTTAAGATATTGTAGTTATGAAGTCTAAAACAATTGATTCGTTTTTTAAAAAGAAAAGTATAGAGACAACACAATTACCTTCAAAAGCATCACAAATTGAGGTACTACCTTCATCGTTCGCTCCTTTAAACTCTGATGCTTGTCCTTCTAAAATTGATAGAGTTGAAGATGAGGCACTTGACTTGTCTAACTTAGAACGTGAACTTGTGTTACGTAAGCAAATATATGAGCATCCAGTTAATATGCGTGATGAAATTCGAAGATCTTATATTAAGGTTGGACCATATCAACATATTCTTTCAGAATATCCTGCTTCCAATTCAAAAAGGCATCCTCGTTATTTTCAACCATTATGGTTTAAACAATTTTCCTGGTTAGAATATTCACCTTCTAAAGATGCAGTATTTTGTTTGCCTTGTTTTCTTTTTAATAGCAATTTAAGTAGTCATTTTGGATCAACTGATTTTACTCATAGTGGCTTTAATAATTGGAAAAAGGTAAACGATAGATGCAATTGTGCTTTTTTGACACATGGGAAAAGATCCAAATTCACTGCATAATAATGCAGAATGAGCTTTTGTAGATTTAATGAATCAAGCTCAACATATTGAAGTATCACTTGATAGGCAAACAACACGACAAATTGTAGCTAATCGTTTACGTCTGAAAACTAGTATAGATGTTGTTCGATGGTTGTCATTTCAAGGGTGTGTTTTAAGAGGTCATGATGAAAGTTCAGGATAAAAAAATCATGGGAACTTTCTTGGATTGTTATCACTATTAGCATCTTATGACGAGAAAATTAAAGATGTTTTATGTAACACCCCGAATTTTGGGACTAGAAGAAATAGGTTTTGAATAAGGGAACAGTTAGGAGACTGCACATAAATATTTAGTTATGCAAGGAAGTGACATAAATGAATGTCTGTTTCAGTGGCTAAGTAATTTGGGTGTATATGAAAGTATTTGAGAAGCCTGGGTTCAAGTCTTGGCTTTTGCAGAATTTTTGGTTTTGCTCTTAAATGAATCTAGACACTGGAATATAGGCCTTATAAAGATCAGTGTCTATTTTATGACACAAAAAGAGCTTGTGGTCTAGTGGCAGGGTGACATGTGGTGTAACTGTGAGGTCTAAGGTTCAAGTCCTGGGTTGCACATTGGAGTATTTATTTTGCTGTTGGAGCTATGTAGGAGGTGGAGTTGGACTGAAACACAGCTAAGGGGTGTTTGAATGGAATTTGAATGGAGTTCTTAGGGGAGTTGAGGAGAAATTTGTGGAGTGATTCAATGAGGGATAAGGGGAGAGATTTTAGGAGAACTTCAAGGGAAGTGAGGGGAGAGGGGAGTGGTGCCAAAAATTGGACTTGTTACTCAGGAAAATTCAGCTAGTGGGCATTCTGCTCATTTTTGGCTATACTTTTCATGCCGGTTTTGTGTGGTTTTCCATCTCCCGTCTTTTAGGTGCTGATATTTGTTAAGTTTTGGGGTACCTCTTGGGTTTGTTTTCTTTTAACTGCTCTTCTGCTTTTCACCTATTTTCTTTTTGGCCGAATATACTCTCCTTCCTCATCTTTTTCTTTTTCTTCTTTCTTTTCAGTTTCTCTCCTCTTTGATTGCCGAATACACCTTTCTCCCCTTCTGTCCTTTTAAATCTATCTTCTCTACCGTTCTTTGTCTTGCTTCACTGCTTTTATTTTGCTTTTCTGGCTTTCCCTTCTTTCATCTTTTCCTTTTATTTTCTAGTTGCCAAATCTCTCCTTTCTTTTGGGGGGCCGATCGTGTGTCTCGTATTTCGTAGTTTGATTCCCTTTCTCGCGTTATTGGTAAGGGTAATAGTTTAGTATTACCTTATTACCTATTAATTAAGTGATTACCCAGTTTCGGTTGGTGCCTAGGAAATTTTCAAAGGGTTGTGATTACTTTTGGATTGGCGAACTTCCTTCTTCACTCGATCAAAAGTTGTGGTAAGTAACTATTGTGATAACTTGTGTTTATTTGATTGTTTAACTGTGTAACTGATTAATTGGAGATTGTTGGTTAAGTGTAGGCTTTATAGGCGTGGGAGGTTTTCTCAGCAAATAGAATCCAGGTGTGTAATGACACCCGCCTTTACTGCAAATCGGCAAAAGTCTAAAAGCCAGAAATGACGACGTTCGAGGCCATATGAGCATACAAATACTCGTCTGGTAATCTGAGCCCACGAAACATGGTGTTGGACTGTAGAGGCCTCCATGAGCATTTTCATGGGCTTAGGCCGTAATGGGCCACGTTCGGCCGAAATGGGCCGTGTGGGCTCAATGGGCTCATGGGCCCTACACGAATGAAATCCATGAGTTGTGGCAAATGCTAGACTGGGCTATGTAGATCTCATAGCCGTGCCCACTTGGGCCGACTAATGGGCCTTGGGCCCATTTACATTCTTATGACTGAATTACCCCCATAGGGTAAAATGACTGAATAAAATGATTAAATTACCCCCATAGGGTAAAATGATCGAATTACCCCTATAGGGTAGAATGACCGAATTACCCTCATAGGGTAAAATGACCGAATTACCCCATAAGGTAAAATGACCGAATTAGCCCCATAGGGTAAAATGACTATTATACCCCTAGGAGATGAAATGACTGTTATGACCTTATGTTATGACTGATTTGCTCTATGATATGTATGAATATGATTGAGCATGACATTTTGCATACACGTACGATATTATGTCACAACATATTGCATGGGGAGGGGTTGTTATATTTGGAGGAAGTGTATCGTACTGATAAGGTTGCACGGGTTGCCCAAGATGACTGTGGACCTACTGATGGCTATATGCCATTTATTTTATTGGCAGCTTTGCTGCGATATTGGTGTGTTGGCTGGGTAGGTCGATTTTATCCCCACATGGTGTGTTAGTGGTACGGAGTGGTGTGTTGGCTGGATTGGGATGGGTTGCATAATTGCACTGTACCGATACTGTATTGGGCTAAGGCCCACACTAAACTGTTACTGAGTAGGGCTCTAGTCCAGACGGTCATTGCTCATTGTATACTGATTGTCTGATAGGGGATTACACACTGAGTTTCGTAAACTCACTCTTTCCTTTTAACCGTGCAGGTAATCCTCAGTCTTAGGCGATTTGGTGCTGCGAGGGACTCAGAGGTGGCCACACAACTGCAGCTGTTCTACACTTTCTTTTATTTAAAATTAAATTTTGTGTTGGGTTTTTTTTTATGTAATAAGGCCATTTATGTTTGTTTAAATTTTTAATTGGGCTTTTGCTTACTTATTTTAAATTGCTAGTTTAGCAGAAGACGAATTTTTAAAATAATTACTGTTTTCAAAGACACGAAATTGAAACATTAGAGTTTTCAAAAGCTTCCGCAATTTTAGATCAACGTTTTATAACAATAGCAGATAACAAGGTAAACGTTTTTGACTAGATGATTTGTTAAATAATAATAAAGGGGTTTTTAAACCTAGAAATGAATTTTTACCAATGAGTTCAATTTTCGCTAAACACCTCAATGTGACATTACCAGATTTGGCCATAACTCTTAGCCTGGGTTTGGGGTGTTACATTTTCAAAAGTGCTCCACAAAATGCTAGTTATACTTCTTCAACAATACAAAAAAAGATATTGCAAATTTATGCCAGTAGAGTTCATAATGTAATTCGTGAAGAAATTGGTAATAGAAAGTTCAACATTATTGTGGATGAAGTGAGAGACAAGTAAAAAAAAGAGCAAATGACAATTATTTTGAAATTTGTTTATAGATAAGGACAGGTAAAAGAATGATTTTTTGATATAGCCCATATTATAGATACTACATCATTGACTTTGAAGAATGAAATTTTTAATGTTCTCTTGCAACATAGTTTTTACATACAAAATATCTGAGGTCAAGGCTGTGATGGAGCAAGCAATATGCGTGGGGAATTTAACGGCCTGTAAGCTTTGATTTTGAATGATTGTCAATATGCTTATCATGTTCACTGTTTTGCTCATCGTCTTTAGTTAGCACTGGTTGCAACAACTAGAGAAGTGGTGGAAGTGCATCAATTCTTTAAAGACTTGTTTGATATTGTTAATATTGCTTTTGCTTCTTCCAAATGGCGTGATGAATTACAAAAAGCCCAAGCAGCTGAAATAACTCGTTTGGTATCCATTAATGAGTTAGCAATTGGAACAAGAATGAATCAGATTGGCACTTTACAACATCCTGGTGAGACTCGATGGAGCTTCCAGGTGGATTTACAGAAAAACGCGTCTAGCTGGAAATAATTTTTTCCACATCAGCACTAAAAGTGGCAGTTAAAAGCATTTTTGTGAAATCGGCCTAGTTTCGTAATTTTTCTAAAAATGACCTAATCCGATAAATTTTTTAAAAAACAATTATTTTTTTAGTAATTTAGTTGATGAAGTGAATTATGAAATTGTAGAAGTTAATACTTTTTAAGGTTTAAAACTTGCAGATATAAAGAGCGGGGCACTTTTTTTTTCAACCAAAGGTTTGTTTATTTTGCTTGGTTTTATAACACTTCCCAATTTAATTCAGTTGCTCATTCAACTTCCATGTTGTGAATCATAATTTGTACATACATTTTACCAGAAACATATGCTTTACGAGGTTCGTGCTAAAAATCAGAGTCCTGGGGCTTGGATTCCTCTAGGTTTTTTTTATTGTGTTTCCCTTATTTTTATATTGCACCATTTAAAAAAATACCTATATGTTTTTTTATTAATGGATAATTTCTTTTTTTTTCTTTCTTTACTTCCTGACGAAGTCGTTCTAAGAGGAAATTGGAATTTGTTTTATTTTGGGTTTTAGTTTAATTTCTTGTGTACCATGTATGATGAACATGATCATCAAATTTTCATCCATATGATTGTGCCCTTTGAGGGTTTGAAGGTCTTAGGACTTGGCAGCATTTGTTAACAAATCATAGGTGTCATTTATGTGAACTTTATTGAAAAGTAATAGTCGAAGCAATCAACTATTTGCTTTCTTTTAGGGTAATTAAGCTCGAGCAAGTAGGTAGTTAGTATTTCAATTCATGCACTCATTAATACATAAACCTCGATAATTATCTCAATAATAGGAGTGGAGTTGTTGTTAATAAGTTTGAGATCAAGGCTCTTTTTAAATATTAACTGTACCTTAGCTGCGAATATGAAAACAATAAATTACAGTGATAATTACCTTAGCTGTTAGTTCACACGAATAATTAGCGCTCTCCTAAATGAGCAGGCTGTTGTGGCTGTAATGCATTCATACAAAATAGGAAGGGAATTATGAAATGTAACCAGTACATTAAAGAAGTTTCCATAATTCTCTCCTTCATCCTTACCAAGTTTGTTTTGGATTTATAATTCTAAGAGATAAAAGGAGCAGACTGAGTCACTACCCAATTATTTGTTTGATTTAGCAAGGGCAAATTAATTATGAAAGACCCTCAGTAAACCACAATTTTAAAAAAATAATTTAAAGGACAGAAGCTTGTAACTCTTAAACTTGGGATGTATTTTTGAGATAAGTCTCATTAGTCATTCACTATAGCAAAATAGGTTTTTAGCGGCGTTTTTTGGCCCTATAGTGGCGCTTATAAGCGCCGCTAAAACAATTTGTGGTGTTTTCATAAGCGCCACAATAAATGTTGTTAAAAATAATGCCCCTAAATTTTGCGGCATTTATGTGGGCAAACGCCGCTATAGAATATGACCTTTAGTGGCACTTCTCATAAAAACGCCGCTAAAAAACATGATCTTTAACGGCGTTTTCAGTAAAAGCATCGCTAAAGATCATGTTCTTTAGCGGCGTTTGTGGGAAAAGTGCCGATAAATGTCATGTTCTTTAGTGGTGTTTGTGGGAAAACGCCACTAACTTTAGTAGATTTTTCCAAGCCAAAAATTTAGTTTCTCCTAATAAATCAATCAAAGAGTTAGAAACGAAATATATAATCAAAAAAATGCAACATAACTTCGCATTATTTGCATTACAAACGACGAATTAAACCATTATATTTAAATATGATAACTATATAAAATAATTCAAATTTTATTAAGTAAACATACCATAATCTCTGTAGCTTCAGTAGTCATAGGAGATCCATCTTTCATTCTATGTGTAATGTCAAAAAGCTGAAGGCGTCCAACTTTTTGACCAGACGACAGATCCTACAATATAGTAGTAAAAATATTATTTAGTAGAAAGTAATTAATATTTGACACACAATTAATAAATTCAAAATACCTCGTCATCAGCTACACAAGCAAAACTTTTCGACCCTGCTATGTGCATGAATTTTTGTTTTTGCCTACTTGTATTTCCAACTCGCTCACAATCCTATATTATGAAATTATTATTACATATATAGTAAATACTATAAATCAAAATAATTATAAGAGTTTGGAAGTACGTAATACCTCTTCTTTCTTTGAATTCCAAAATCTAACTTTATCTTCCCATTCATTCTCGACAAGACATTTCGTAATTTCTCTTCAAAGCTTATATTTTTTTTAAAATATTTCTTCTTTAAAGTACTTTTATGGTCTCTCCATTTCTTTCCTAATGCCTTCTTCACATAATTATTCGAGACCTCTAAAGCCAATCTCTCCTGCAAATAACACAAGTTTAGAAAGTAAATATAAATGAAACTTAAACCAAAGTATTATAAATTACATTCACGTTATTACCTTAATATTATCGATAGCTTAAATTTTTTTACTATTAGACATATGATGCCATGACTCGTAGTTGATTGGTAATAGATTGGCATTTCATGCTATAATGCCTAAGTATCCTACTAAAAGTCGAGCTTCTGATCTAATAGGCTGACCATGATTGTTTCTAGCTACTTTGACATGCTCGACAAAATTTAGATCGTAGAAATCTTTTAATAGCGTACGTCCTCGAGTTTTGCGCCTCCCACCACTTTCAGCTAAAACAAATGATATATGATAATATAAGAATTTGTAACAAAAATCAATAATAAAAGTCAATATGCAAATAAATTAAAAGTTAACATTACTTTGAACTTTTGTAGGTTCATTAGTTATATTCAGAACATTCGAAGATCCAATAGTAGTCTGATTTTCACTAGTTGTTTCGTCTGACTTTGAAGGATTTTGAATAATACTTAGATCCCACAATTTTCTTCTAGGCATTTTATCTGCAATACACATAAAATAGTTGAAATACTTAACAAGATAAAGATTTAAATTATAATATTAAGTATAATTAAAAATCGTAAAATCTCACTACATCATGATTCGTAAATATCTTCATCCACAACCTGGCGAACCCATTGAAATTGTGTACTAGTACTAGGGATAGTTTCATTTAAGTTTTTTTATGGAAAAGACAAAGTTTCTGATCTTTCGTCGATGTCATCTCTACTTCCGTTGCCCATGTCAAACAAGTCTCTAGGGGTGTTACGGAGTACAACGTACCAACCATCATCAGGTGGATCTTTCGGGTAAAAAACTTGTTTAACTTGAGAAGAAAATACATACGACTCATCTATCAATTGTTTTCCAGTGTGAATTAGTCGAGAGAAGTTCACCATTGTAAAACTAAATTGATCTTTTTTAATTCCACGCGCAGTGTTAACATTAGCCCAATCACATCGAAATAAGACAACCTTCTGCTTTCCATAGTAACCAAACCCAATAATTTCCGTAAGAAGTCTCTAATACTCTAAATTTCCCTCAAGAGTATTACTGTCCTTAGCACTAACATAACTTGTAATTGAAGAATTAACAATTATTCCACAATTTTGAGTCATCCTTAATCCTTCACGAGATTTTGTATGAAACCTGAATCTATTAATGACGAAGGCTATTGTAACACCCCAAACCCGGCCTGGACATTATGGCCGAATCTGGAGATGTCACATCATAGTGTGTTTGAAAACCGATGCTCGTGTTGAAAAACTGTAACTTTGCTTAAAACATTTTCCGTCTAGATCTTGTCGTTATCTTTTATTAATCCTAAAGTAGTTATTTTTATTTAATCGTTAGTTTGCAAAATACTATACGTTGCAGAAGCTTTTTAAGACAGTTTATGTCCTTGTGGGTATTTTGCTAAAGCACATGCATTTCTTTTAAAAAATCATGTTTTATCTACCTCTAGCAGATGCAAAACATAAAGCAGTATGAAATCCAAATTTTAAGCAAAAACTCATAGCGGCAATTATTAAAGAAAAATACCCCAAATAAAGCTTTAAAAATAACCCTAATTAAATACGAAACAATAAAAGGGAGTCGTGTGGCCACAGTTGAGTCATTCGCCGCTCCGATCTTCCTAAGTCTGGGGATTACCGGAACAGATGAATCAGAAGGGTGAGTTTACAAAAATTCAGTGTGTAATCCTCACATAAACAAGCAGACAATATGCAATCATAGTCTGGGCCTAAGCCCATTTCGGTAACAGTTTCAGTTTCAGTTAAGGCCTTAGCCCATTACAATACAGAAGCAGTCATGCATTTGGGTCTTGGCCCATTATAGTATCAATACTCAGCACAGTAACAGATATGCAGTATCAAATCCTACCCAGCTATCCTCTACACTCCAACTCCGTCCAACCCTACAATCCATGTGGGGATATAATTAACACACACATCCCTACACTCCAAAAAGTACCAAATCCAGCACTAGATAGTGGTTTGCAGCTGAACTGCCTTTAAATTAGGCTCGAGGCTTTTCAGTGCACTTCCTCTGAACAATATAAACCCATCCCCATGTAATGCATCTTACAATCATGTCATGTCAAATCATGGTATCATACATGCATTCAGTACAGTTTTAACAACATGCTCAATATACAGTCATAAATATGTATATATCATACATGGATATAACAGTCATTCAATCAATTAGGGGTCTAAGTAAGCTTATCGACCCTACAGTAGGTTCATAGTGGTCTCGGGCGACCCGTGCAACCTTAACATCAAAAAGTGAAAAATGGGCCCACATGCCCATGTTTTCAGCCCGTGTGCGCCCACACGGTCCAGAATGGCCTTAGCTATATGGGTCACACGGCCTGGCCCAATACGTTCAACACGCATGTGTGGTTCACCCGTGTGGGCCCAAGTGCCCAAGTGGCCCACACAGCCTAACTCGGCCCAGCCCATGAATCGCACATGGCCAGTCTCGTCGATCTCACGCCCATGTTCGGTCACATGGCCTACCACACGGGTGGCCACACTTCTGTGTGGCGTCGACAGCCCCACTTTTTGAATTTTCACCGTTTTCCATTTTTGAGAGTTGTGTTTACACACCTGTTATGGTTTCGCGGTAAAACACTTCCGAGCTCAGTAGTTTCTAAATTTGATCATTCACTTTAATCGTTAGTCTCAACTCATGAAAGAACTATAACACCAAATCGAATATACTTTCATTTCATATGCTGATACCTACCTTGACACTCCAAACGAATATACTAACACTTTACAGCAGAGGGACCTCAATCGAAACGATTCCTTGCTGTCAAAACAATAGCGACATCCAATCAGTATTTAAATTAGACACAAAACAAGGTGTCGAATTTTTACTTGCCAAAATAGTGGGGAGAACCAAACCACAAGAACAATCAATGATAGAAAAATAGAATGATAGAGTGGAGGAGACAAGAATCAACAATATGAAGGGGGACGGAAAGAAAAAGAATCGGCTTAAGGATCAACAATTTGATAGCAACTAATAGGAATAGAAAGGAGGTGGCCGTAAGAAAAAGAAGTAAGAAAAGATGGGTAGGGAAGTGTGCAAAACCGAAAAGAAGAAAAAAACAAAAAGAAGTAGCAGAAACTCACTATCAATATTCGGCAGAGGAAGAAAAACAAATTGACAAAAAATTAAGAGAAAACAAAAGCTAAAGCCAAATTTTGGGAAAGGAATCAGTTTCGACACCACTACTGATCACCTCCCTTGATCCACTCCTAAAAACTTTCCTACTATCCCTCCACAAACCGTATGCAGTCTCACTATCTCAGACACATACAATTTAGCTAGCTTCTGCAGAGAGTAGTCAGTACGAACCGGAATGAAATGGGTGGACTTGGTGAATCGATCCACGATGACCCATACAAAATCCTTCTTAGTGGGTGTGAGGGGTAACCCACTAACGAAATCCATAGTTACACGCTCTCATTTCCAAAGAAAAATCTTGACTTGCTGTAGCAAACCCAAAGGTAACTGATGTTCAGCCTTAATCTGCTGGCATGTCAGACACTTAGCCACAAATTCAGTAACCTCTTGCTTAAGACTTGGCCATTAGTATAACTCACGAAGGTCACGGTACATCTTATTTCTGCGTGGATGCATACTATAAGGGCTACTATGTGCCTCTCTCAGAATAGTCTGCCTCAATTCAGTATCTTTCAGTACATAAATTCTCCCACAGAAATAGAGTACCCCTTCGCTATTCAGTCCAAAATCCACAGTATTCCCACTCTCAATTTGTCGAAAGCGAAGACCCAAAGACTCGTCCTCCAACTATTTACCCTTAATCTGCTCTATCCACGTCGGTTTAACTTGAAGTTCGGCCAGCAAACTACCATCATCAAATAAACTGAGGCGAGCAAACACCGCTCTCAAATCAGTCACAGCCCTATGAGTTAGTGTGTCGGCCAGCACATTAGCCTTACCAGGGTGGTATTCAATCGTACAGTCGTAATCCTTAAGCAACTCAATCCATCTATGCTGCCTAAGATTTAGCTTCTTCTGAGTGAGGAGATACTTAAGGCTCTTGTGATCCGTGTAGATGATACACTTTTCACCATATAGGTAATGACTCTAGATTTTTAATGCGAACACCACTACGACAAACTCTAAGTCATGCGTTGGATAATTCGCCTCATGAGTCTTAAGCTGACGAGATGCATACGCTATGACCTTACCCTCTTGCATCAAAACACATCCCAAATTGACATGTGATGCATCATTGTAGATAGTAAACTCTTTTCAAGACTCTGGCTGTATCAAAATAGGGGCCTCAGTCAATACAGTTTTGAGCTTCTCAAAGCTCTCTTGCTGTGCATCAGTCTAGTTAAACGGCACACCCTTACGTAGCAGCTTAGTCAAGGGCGCTACAATTAGTGAAAAACCCTCTACAAATCATCGATAATACCCTGCCAACCCCAGAAAACTATGAATATCAGATACAGTCTTAGGCTGTTGCCAATCCAACACTGCCTCAATCTTTTGAGGATTGATCGTAATCCCCTCAACAGAAACCACATGGCCCAAAAATGTTACTTCTTGTAACATCTACAGAACCACTCTGAGGTGTTCATTATACTCATCCTCAGTCTTTGAGTACACCAGTATGTCGTCAATAAAAACCACCATGAACCGATCCAGATAGGGTTGAAACAATCAATTCATTAGATCCATGAAAGCTGCTGGTGCATTCGTCAGTCCAAATGGCATCACTAGGAACTCGTAATGACCGTATTGAGTCCTAAATGTTATCTTGTGCACATCAGTCTCCTTAACCCTCAACTGATGATATCTCAATCAAAGATCAATCTTGGAGAAAACTAAAGCACCTCGGAGTTAACCAAATAGATCTTCTATCCTCGGTCGGGGGTACTTATTCTTTATGGCCAACTTGTTTAGTTGTCGGTAATCAATACACATATCAATACACATACGCATGGATCCATCCTTCTTTTTCACAAACAGAACTGGTGCTCCCTACGAAGATAAACTAGGGCAGATGAACCCACGATCTAGTAACTCTTGAATCTGAGCCTTAAGATCCAAAAGTTCTTTTGGTACCATTCTATAAGGGGCGATGGACACCGGAGCTGTACCAGGAACGAGCTCAATCCCAAACTCTACTTCACGATTCGGAGGTAACCCATGTAGCTCTTTAGGAAAAATGTCCAGAAAGTCCTTAACCGTCTTGATATCTTGAACCGAAGAATCCCCAGAATCTAAAACACTGATGTAGGCCAGATACGCCTCACATCCCTTATGAACCAACTTCTTAGCCCTCAATGCATAAATCACATTCAATAAGTAGTTTCGACATTCTCCAATTACGATCACCTCGCTGTCCTCCTCAGTTATTAGTACAACCTTTTTTGTGGTATAGTCTAAACTCACTCGGTGTTTGACCAACCAACCCGTCCCTAGTATTAAATTGAACTCCCCAAATGGGAGCTCCATTAGAGCAGCCTGAAAGGTTACCCTTGGCACCTCTAAAGGAACGTCTCTAAACAGTTTATTTACCTTCACCGATTATCCCAGTGGAATAAGTATAGTGACCTCACTCGTAATGCTCTCAACCAGTATACCCAAGTTTTTAGATACGATACAAGCTATATAGGAGTGAGTGGATCCTATATCTATTAGTGCAGTATAATATACATTATAAATAAAGAACGTATCCGTAATGATGTCCGGAGCATCTCCATTCTCTTGGTGATGAGCAGCATAAACTAAAGCCGGCTGCCTCGCGTTAGTATGTCCAGTACCTCTGCACAGTGCTCTCTGAACACGGCCCAAACCATTACCACCTCTGGCCTGGCCCCATCCTTTTGGTCGCTGATGAACTAATCTTGGTGGCTATGCAGTATTATTACTCGGAGCTTGCATCTGATCAGACCTTCGTGGACACTCTCTAATACGGTGCTCTAGAGAACCGCACCTCAAACATGCCCCAGTTTTTTTCCAATACTCACCCTGATGGTGCTTACCACAGTCAGTACACAGGGGCTGTCCAGTAGCAACAATGGAAGCCCCAACTCTGATCAGCCCATCAACTCTAGCCTTTTTCTTAGGCCTCTGAACGGAACTCGAGGGCTCTGAATCCCTCTTATTCCTGTCTCTCTCTGTCACAGTTCTGGCGCTCAGTGCGTTTCACTTCTTCGGTGATCTTCGCCGTATCAACCAGTGCAACAAAATCTTACTCCCTCTGTGGAGCTATGAGAACCCTTAGATTATCCTTAAGGCCATCCTCGAAGTGAACACATCACTCATACTCAGTTGCCACCATACCACGCGCATAGCATCTCAGTCGTAAAAACTTGGCCTCATACTCGGCCACTGATCTGTCACCCTAAGTTAGATTCAAGAACTCCCAGGTCATTCGATCGGGCTAAGTGCCCTCCTTATCAGTGAACCACCACTGATAAGCCTCATCACGTAGCAGTAATACAATACCCTTCAACTTCTACTCAGGGGTGCAGTCCAAGTCGTCCATAATCCTCTCTGTGGCCTCAATCCAGTATTCTGCCACATTAGGGGCAACTCCAGCAATACCCCTAAAAAGCTCAGCTCCATTAGACCGGAGTCGTTTCGTAATCGACCCGCGACCTCCAACTCCAATATTGGGCCCCACGACCCTCTCTAAAATCTTTAACATTGCTTGAGATAGTGCGTCGTCTCCAGCTGTACAATCATGAGACCCAGTCTCAGTCACGGGTGAAGTCGGTGTCTCACTTGTATCCAAATTAGGCAAGTTGCCAGAAAATGAGGACCCAGCTCGAGCACCTCTACGACCTCTACCACGGCCTCTTGTACCCCGTCCGCGAGTACCTATTGTGCTCATTGCCTATTCTTGTTAATCTGTATTTACAATTTTATGCATCAGTTTACAGTTCCAGTGTTTATTAACAGATGTTTTATGAAAACAATATCAGAAGTGTAACCTTTGTTTTCGTACAATGCAGTGTCTATCAATGTCTATCAGTTTTACTACAGTATCAATATACATTAATTTGAGTGTTTTCAGTATAGTCTATCTATAGTAGTCTCAGTATATACTACCTATAGCAATTTCAGGATATACTATCAAAAATAGTTTCAGAAAACTTACTAGATCGGCACCGGAGACTCGGTGTACAACACTTTCAGTAAAAACATTTAGAATTCAGTCCTCAGAAATCACGCCTTAAAAACTCATATCCACAGTCAAGTTTTGCAACCTGGTTCTGATACCACTAAAGGTAACACCTCAAACCCAGCCTAGACGTTATGGCTGAATCTAGCGATGTCACATGATAGTATGTTTGAAAAGAGTTGCTCATGTTGAAAAATCGTAACTTTGCTTAAAACATTTTTCGTGTAGATCTCGTTGTTATCTTTTATTAATCCTAAAATAGTGATTTTTATACAGTCGTTAGGTTGAAAATATTATACGTTGTGGAAGCTTTCTAAAACAATTTGTGTCATTGTGGGTATTTTGCTAAAACACATGCATTTCTTTTAAAAACCCGTGTTTTATCTACCTCTAGTAGATACAAAACATAAAGCAATATGAAATCCAAATTTTAAGCAAAAACTCAGTAGCCATTCTTACAGAAAAATACCCCAAATAAAGCTTTTGAAAAAATAAACTGATAGACACTGTATACTGAAGCAGAAGCAAAAGTTCAAGGTCTTAATAAGCTAAAGGGTATTAGGGCTAGTAAGGATGGCCCGAGAATTAATCATCTCTTTTTTGCTGATGACACTCTTTTGTTTGTTAGGAATAAGAAAAGCGAGGTGAAGAAGTTCACAAGGATCCTGGAGGCGTTCGAGAGGATGTCTGGTCAACGGGTCAACTTGGACAAGTCCATGGTTTATTTTAGCCCAAGTACAAATGCTGCGAGCCGTGCTATGATTGGAGGTATGCTCAAGATGAAGGTTGAGACTCAATTCGATGGTTACCTGGGGCTGCCTCTTCCGATGGGGAATAAAAAGTTTGTGGCTTTTAAAAACATTATTGACCGGGTCACCAATAGGACCATCACTTGGTCTAAGAGCCTCTTATCTAATGGTGGCAAAGAGATTTTCATTAAATCGATTCTACAGTTGATTCCTACGTACACCTTATCGGTCTTTTTGGTCCCTAAGGGTGTCCTCGAGGAAATCCAAGCTATGATCAGCCGTGTGTTGTGGGGTGGTAAAAATATGAACAGAGGCTGGCATATGTTAGGGTGGGACAGCATGTGTTACCCTAAAGGCATGGGAGGACTCAGCTTTAGGTACCTTCGTCATTTTAATGTGGCGTAACTGGGCAGACAAGTGTGCCACCTCATGTGCTGCAGGGATACGCTTTGTTATAAAGTTCTCAGTGCTAAGTATTTTCCGGAGGGCGATGTTTTACGTTCTAAAAGGACTGACAAGCCTTCTTTTATGTGGAAGACCATCGCGAAGGTGGCCAGCGTTCTGTATGATGGCTTTGGATGGAATGTGGGGAATGGGAGAAAGATTGATTTTTGGAATGAGAACTGGGGTTTTGAGAGTTTATCGGGTGACTCAATTTGCCTTCCGAGAAGGGAGGTCTAGGAGAATAGAGTTTGCGAGCTGTTGAACGAGGAGAAAGATGGCTGGAATGAGAAGAGGGTGAGGGAGATTTATTGCGATTTCGTGGGGGACCAAGTCTGTAATATCCCCATTCTTCAGGATGGCCCAAGCAACTCTCGTATTTGGTTCCATAGCCCCTTTGGCAATTTCTCCACTAAGTTTGTCTATTCGTGGTTGACTCTTAGGCATGTGGGGCTGGGGCCCCACCGTTTCTTTTGGAAGATGGTGTGGAAGATGCGAACGCTGCCAAAGATTAGAATTTTTTGCTGGCGTATTGGGCTTGATATTCTCCCCACGTGTGAAAAAATTTCCAGTATTAGAAGGGACTTCAACCGTGACTATCCGAGGTGTGGAAGGGATAAAGAGACACTGATCCATGCGTTGAAAGATTTCCCTAGGGCTCGGGTGGTGCTGGTGCATGGGGGTTTGAATAGTAATCTATTGGACAGTAACCACTGCCGGGGAGTGGACTAGATCGAAGAGGTGGCCCGCTCGTTGGATGTTAAGGCTCTCTCGGACTTTGTTACGATCCTTTGGAATATTTGGAACAGCAGGAATAACAAAGTGTTTTGAAATTTGGAGGAGGAAGCTAAAGTGACGTGGGAGAGGGTTGATGCGTTAAGCCATGAATTTCGCATTTTTAACTTGTTGAAGGAGCCATCTCTGCCAAAGCCTGCAGTAAAAGAAGGATGGCGGAAGCCGAACCAAGGGATGGTTAAAATTAACTTTGATGCTGTAGTGAAAGATCGGAAGACTAGCTTTGGAATTATTGCTCGTGACCATGAGGGTTTTGTCATGGGGGTCGTGCTGGGGTGTTAAACTGAAACTACGATGCGGAATGGGCAGAGTTGTACGCGTTGGAGGAGAGCATTAATTTGGCTAGGGACAATTCATGGGCCATGGTGGAATTTGAATCTGATTGCGCTAGCCTGGTTAATCACCTCAAAAGACCGAATGTTGACTTGTAAACTTTGGGCCACCGCATTCGGGATTTGCTTAGTAATTTGAACACGCACTTTAGTTTTAATTTTAAGTGGGCCCCTCGCTGTTGTAATAAAGCTGCTGATCAGCTTTGTAGTTGGGCTCTGACTAATAACTGTACTGAAACTTTTGATATGGATTACCCGAGGGAAATCCATAATATTGTATTAAATGATGCTATTAATTGAGGTGGCCTTTGTGCATTTTATTTCAAAAAAATAAAAATAAAAATAAAAATAAACCTAATTAAATATGAAACAGTAACAAGGAGTCGTGTGGCCATAGCTGAGTCCTCCGCCGCTCCGATCTGCTTAAGTCTGGGGATTACCTAAACAAATGAATCAAAAGTGTGAGTTTACGAAAACTCAGTGTGTAATCCCCACATAAACAAACAGACAATATGTAATCATAGTCTAGGCCTAAGCCCATTTCGGTAACAATTTCAGTTCCAGTTACGGCCTTAGCCCATTACAATACAGAAGTAGTCATACATTTGGGCCTTGGCTCATTACAGTATCAATATTCAGTACAGTAACAGATATGCAGTATCAAATCCTACCCAACTAGCCTCAACACTCCAACTCTGTCTAACCCTACACTCCATGTGGGGATATAATCAACCCACCCATCCCTACACTCCAAAACGTACCAAATCCGGCACTAGATAGTGGTTTGCAGTTGAACTGTCAGTAAATTAGGCTCGAGGCCTTTCTCCGAACAATACATAAGCAGTCATGCATTTGGGCCTTGGCCCATTACAGTATCAATACTCAGTACAGTAACAGATATGCAGTATCAAATCCTACCCAGCCAGCCTCTACACTCCAACTCCGTCCAACCCTACACTCCATGTGAGGATATAATCAACCCACCCATCCTTACCCTCCAAAAAGGACTGAATGTGGCACTAGATAGTGGTTTGCAGCTGAGCTGCCTGTAAATTAGGCTCGAGGCCTTTCACTGCACTTCCTCCGAACAATATAAACCTATGCCCATGCAATGCATCTTACAATCATGTCATGTCAAATCATGGTATCATACATGCATTTAGTACAGTTTTAACATGCTCAATATACATTCATAAACATGTATATATCGTACATGGATATAACAGTCATTCAATCAATTAGGGGTCTAGGTAAGCTTACCGACCCTACAATAGGTTCCAAGTCGTCTCGGGCGACCTGTGCAACCTTAACATCAAAACAGTGAAAAATGGGCCCACGGCCTAGAATGGTTTTAGCCATGTGGGTCACACGACCTGGCCCAATACGTTTCACACGCACGTGTGGTTTACCCGTGTGGGCCCACGTGCCTAAGTGGCCCACACGGCCCAACTCGGCAAAACGAATATACTAACACTCCACAAAAGAAGGACCTCAATCAAAACGATTCCTTGCTATCAAAACGATAGCAACATCCAATCAACATTTAAATTAGGCACAAAATAAGGTGTCGAAGTTTTACTTACCAGAATAGCGACGAGAACCAAACCACGTGAACAATCAACGATAGTAAAACAGAATGATAGAGTGGATGAGACAAGAATCAATAATATGAAGGGGGACGAAAAGAAAAAAGAGTCGGCCTAAGGATTAATAATTTGGTAGCAACCAATAGGAACAAAAAGGAGGTGACCGGAAGAAAAAGAAGAAAGGAAAGATGGGTAAGGAAGTGTGTAAAACTGAAAAGAAGAAAAATAAAAAAAAAGTAGCAGAAACTCACTAGCAATATTTGACAGAGGAAGGAGAATAGTTGACAGAAAATTGAAAGAAAACAAAAGCTAAAGCTGAATTTTTGGAAAGGAATCAGTTTTGACACCACTACTGATCACCTCCCTTGATCCACTCCTCAAAACTCTCCTACTATCCCTCCACAAACCGTCCACTTCCCACCACACCTCAAATTCCTTATTTTCCTCTGCCAATCCCACAACTACCGAAATCTTCCTCATTATCCTCCTAAAAATTAGCCACAATCTCCCCACACTCCTCAAATACTCAAAATTTCGGTCAAACTATAACACTCATACGACACAAGCAATAAAAATAAATCCCCTTGGTCGCGTAGAGATTCGAACACAAGACCTCCAGCATATTTACACTCCACTTAACCACTAGACCAGCAGGCTCATTCTGACATATTTTATCAACATTTATTTATAAGCCTACTGATTAGAGATAGGGGTTTATTCATTTAAAAACAACAATTCGCCCAAGCTAAGCCTTGAACTTGGGACCTCACACACACACCTAGAACACTTAACCATTGAAGCTGACATATATTTGTGTCACAAACATACAAAAATAAATATATAAGGGATTTTTGGGGCATTACAGCTATAACCTCCCAAACCCGTCCTAGACGTTATGGCTAGATTGAGAAGGCTACATTAGCCACCAAAATGGCTAAGCTAACTTACGTTACTTTTGAAGACCTTAAATTAACTCATTTTAGAGTAAATCGTAGTTGTACTTTGAGTTAGCTTAAAAACATTCATTCATTAGGTCGTGTATACTTAGGATATATTTTATTGTTGAAGTGTTGTTTTAGAAAAAGTGTTTGTTTGTCACTCTTTTTTTTTTAAAAAAACTCGATGTTAAACTAAAGCAGCGGAAAAACCATTTTCCATGTCATTTTGGAAACTCAGTTGCCTTATCGATTTGTTTTTCAAAAACAGTTCCTTTGCATTGCAGCAGAAACTGGGGAACAATATAAAATTTTACTTAAGCTTGATATCATGCATTATCTGATTATTATGCTTGAGTAATCCATGCATGCAAAAAATTCTCAAATGAAAAGTTACCAAGCCACAGACCAAAAATAATTAAAAAAATACAAACCAAAACTAATAGAAATTTATTAATACTTATTAAAAATAGTTCGAGTTGAAGGTGATTCTCTTAATGCCGAGTCCGATCCTAATTTCGAGGTTTACCTGAAAAGTTAAACACTATTGAGGGTGAGCTTATGAAAAGCTCAGTGTGAGTCAAACAATTATTTAAACAGACAAAACATAAAATACAGTGAAACATATTAACATTAAGAGAAGAATACAGAACCATCACCGGAACTTCATATCATTACATAGCCATTATCAATATCGATTTCAAACGGTGTATGAGCATGGGTCATCATTCATTCGAGTAATAATTATTAATTCCGACACCATTCAATACAACAAAATACAATAGTAGAATAAATTAATAACATCCGAATATGTCATGAATATGATGCAATGCAAAAAGGTTCCTACCAATACCACGAGTTCCCTAGAACTAGCTACACACCACGAGTTCCCTAGAACCCGTCATCCAAACTCCAAAACATTAAAGGCTTAAGCCTGTTGTGGTTAAAACCACCGATAATAATAATGCAAAAAATTTTTCGGGTATCAAATAGTGTGATACAATCGCCAATAACATATAATATTTGATAAAATTGTCAATCCCCTTGGTACTCCAGGTGCAGTGCACTAGCTACAAATAATGCGGACTTAATATGCTGTCGGTACTCCACTGAACTCCTCTATCAACCACAAAATCCCAACCCAATGCATATGCAATATGTCACACAATCTCATACATAATCATATCTCAATACTTTTCACATTCATTTAACACGCTCAGCAAGTCCTCAATAATCACATATTTTTAGTAAATGGAAACAGTGTTCCAATCTTTCAAATTACCATTGTGTTGGTATTAATCAATATCATTCAATTTCACATACTTTACGGATTTTAATTGTGCATAAATAGCACCCTTTTCAGTACACAATGTAACAAATATCTCATGCGTTTAAATCATACATAAGCTTAATATCTCAACACATTAAATCATTCAGTCAAACATTCTCACATCTCATAACTCAAATATGCAATTACAAACTCAATCAAACATCCATACTATCAAACTACCAATTTTCCCAACATGTCAATCTTTTCAGGCTCGAAACATACCTGGTTCGGCCACTCACAAAATCAATAATTTGGCTATTAAGCCAATCCAATCAGCAAGCTAATTTATCAAATATAACATGATATTTAAAATTTTCAAACAATTTTATGATTTCAGGACCCACACCTTATTTTTCATTTCCTCGCAGCACACTAGTGAATCTTCCAATTTTCCTTAATAAATCCTTAAATGAAACAAAACCAAAATTTAGTGTAAATTCAATAAATTTACCATTAAAATAGCCCCAAAACACCCACTTATGATTTCAAACCAATCATTGAAATTATAACTATTTTATGAATCCAAGCTAGTTAGATTCCTTACACTATGTCAATGCGAACCGTACGTACAATCGTTCATCCCCTTTACAGATGATTTTGGGAATTTGGCTCAGCACCTAATTCAATAATATACTAGAAAATCATTAGCTAATTAATTATAAAATTCCCTTATTTAATCAATTCATAACCTTTACCCAACAACTATGTCAAAATAACAAACTATTTACCCTTAATTGCACTTACGCTTCACGATTTGTGAGTTTCGAATGGCTAATCGATCAAGAACGTTTTTACCTAATTCAAATGGGTTTAAAAGATTATTAGGAGGTTTCAAGAACTCAAGTTAAGGCTGGAAAAATATAAGCAAGAACCAAGAAACAAAACAACCCCCTTTCTTGCACATAAGTGCACGCACCACCACCCATGGTGGCCAAAATTGGGACTGAATTTTAAAACGGTTTGAGATCTCATTAAAATCTAGAAAAATACCTTTGAATCATTTAAAATCTCCGAAATTCCAGATCTAAAAAAATATATTTTTAATGGAAAAGATTAATTAATAAATTGAAGAGAGAAGAGACCTTACCTAAGCTAGTCGAGTGAAATGGAAAATGGCACTTTCTTAGCAATGTTCGAGATCGATCTTGGAGTTCAAGATTTCAGATTTGGGGATGATTTTAATGAGGAAAAATTATAGCAATATGGTGGGGAATATGTTAAAAAATTTGGTGGCAAAAAGAAAAAGAAAAAAATGAAAGAGATGGTAGAACTAGGTGTAGGCGACGACAACAAAGGAGGAAAGGAAAAAAAATTAAAATCAAAGAGAATGAGAGGAGGGGAGGAACGACTAGGGGAATGAGGAAGAGGGTTAAAGGATGATTATTAGAAAAATATTTAATATTTATACCTAGGTTAACTAGGCTTGCATGGCCCGCACATTAAAAGAAGGGATTTTTGTGAAAAAGATTAAATTATTTGCATAAGAAGGAAATTGAAGTTAGGACCTCAAGAATAAATTCACTAATGTTTAACCATCAAACCAATAACTAATTCTTGATATAATTTAAAATATTTATTTTTAAAAAAAGGCATGTCACATACTAGGGTTTAAGGCAAAAATTACAAAATAATAAAAATGGTATGAAAGAAGGGATTTGAACTTGGGTTTCAAGAAACGTTATAGTAACACTTAACCGACAAACCAATACCTCATTTATTTCCTAAAAATGCATATATAATTTAAAAAATTAAGACATGATTACTCTCACTCGATTCAAAAGCCCAATTCTACTAACCCTCAATTTTTGGGATGTTACAAAGGCAATATATCTTTTTACTACTCTATTCGGACCTTGGGAAAGCCATTTAACTTCGTCATTGATGTCCTTTCCACTCCAAACCTATTGAATTGAAAGAAAATTGATTAATTATAAATGTTATACGAAAACATTATTATTTGTCAATGAAAGCTTCAGTTGCATATCGTCTACCCTAACCATTCATTAAAAGATTCTGTGAATAACTTATGAATCTCTCGATGTTGTAATCTTCAAGAGCGTGAACGAGATCTCAAGACATGTTTGTACTCACTATGTTAAAAAGTAGATTACTTGGTTAGAAGATAAACAAATTAAAAAGATGGATATTTATAAAATTCTAAAACTTACTTGCATAATGGTTCAATTGAATCGTGGTGAAAAAGAACATATTGATCTACTTGTACCCAAGATCTATCATCTAAGTGTGCAATTTCAACTTTACCGATTGGTTGTCCATAACTTCGAAATAGATAAGTATCAACTAAGTTATGATTAGTGAGCCCAACATTTCTACTTGGTCTATTCAGTCCTGTTTCAACATATTCTAAATATCTAGAGCAGAAAATCATACACTCCTCTGCCAAGTAACCTTCAGCAATTGATCCTTCTGGATAACGCTTCTTACGACAATAAGACTTTAATTTACATAGGAACCTAAACACGATATACAACATTATCAAAAGTTTTAATTAAAGGTATATTCAAAAGTTTTGCTTCATGAGGGAGATGGATTAGCAAGTGCACTATAATAGTGAATAACGAAGGTGGAAAGGTCTTCTCCAAGTTGCATAAAGTCAAGGCAGCTCGATCTTGTACTTTCTTAAATTCTTCAACAATCAAAACTTTGCCACAAATAGCTTTCATTATATTGGATAGTTTAATTATACAAGACATCACCTTTTTTGAGATACAACACTGTAAAGCAATTAACAGTAAATCTTGCATTAAGATGTGATAATCATGTGATTTTAGGGAATATATTATTTGATCTTTAAGACTCACGCATCGAGATATATTTGATGCATACTCATCTGGGACCTTTATATCCTTCAACACCATGCAGAACATTTCTTTTTCTTTCTTCGACATTGCAAAAATAGAAGGATGCACCTGAGATTTTCCATTCGAAAGTAATTAGGGATGAAGATCATGTCGAATTCCCATGTCAACTAGATCAAGTCAACGCTGAATATTGTCTTTCGATTTTCTATCAACATTTAGAATTGTCTCGATGATATTCTCGCAAACATTCTTGTCAATATCCATGACATCAAGATTGTGTCGCAAAATGTGATGCTCCTAATAAGGCAACTAAAAAAAATACTTCTTTTTTTCCACAAGTCTGCCTCATTAGGATCACCCTCTTCATCAGATTCATATCACTCTGTCGGTCAACATCGCCAACATACGCCTCCCTAGGTCTTCTTTTTGTTTGCGTGTTGGGTGGTTGATTAATCTTCCCATAACTGAAATTGATATCTTTTAACATGAACAAGATTTCAGATCCAATGATCTACTCAGGAGTTTTTCTAAACTCTTCAGTACCATCAAATAGAGTCCTCTAAAATCTAAATCTATGATTTCCATCTAACCACCGACGATGCCCCATATAAGAGAACCTTTTCCCATTATATAACCACTTCGAACATGTTTGTGCCACAGAACAAGGACAAACATAACGTCCTTTGGTACTCCAACTAGATAAATTGGCATAAGTTGGGAAATCATTAATAGTCCACAACAAAGCTGTACATAAATAAAAGTTCTCCTTTCTGAGGACATCATATGTTTCAACACCAGTCCATAACTTTTTCAACACTTCAATAAGTGGCTGCATATTAATGTTAATATCATTCCCGAGACCTTTCTCTCTAAGGATAATCATAGATAAGATAAAAGAAGATTGCTTCATGCAAATCCACGGAGGCAAATTGTAAGGAACAAGCACTACAGGCCAAGTACTATACGAATTACTCATGATTTTAAAAGGATTAAATCCATCAGATGCTAGCCCAAGCCTCACATTCCGAGGATTGCTTGCAAAGCTTGGAAATTCACTGTCAAATGATTTTCAAGCTAAAGAATCCGCAGGATGCCTTAATAATCCATCACTGGTTTGTTGATCATGATGTCACCTCATAGACTCGGCTGTCTTTGATGACATGAAAAGCCTTTAAAGCCTTGGTATTAGTGGAAAACATAGCAAAATCTTTATTGGCTTCTTTCTTAACTATGCCTCACCTTTATCCTCATTCACGTCTTCTGCATTCCTATTCATCCAACGAGATTTACCGCAAACATGACTGTTGGTTTTTCTGATCACCCCAATACAACATGTAGTCAATTGAGCAACTATGAATTTTTTCGTACCCAATGCCTAAATCCTTTATCAGTTTATTCATATCTTTTCATGAATGAGAGATTTTTACAAACGGCAACATATCTATCAAAAACTCTAACAGTAGTGTAAAAGAGTTTCTGGTTTACCCTCCCAAACATTTTAAGTGAAAAAGACGAATGCAGAATGACAGTTTTGAAAATTTCGATCCCTCATAAAGTTCTTCATTCATTTCATTAAGTAACTTGTAGAACTTTGCCCCTTCTCCATTTGGCTCTTCATCAGATGCACTTCTTCCCGTTTCGGTAAAAGCATTTCCACCAATATCATAATCATTGGATGCAATAATCAAGTGGAAACGATTGCAAACCATGATTGTGCATATTAAATGCATCCCGCAACATACCTTCTATGTCATCTTCTCTAACAGACTGATGGCAAGCATTATGAGGATAAGCTGGATTAATCGTTAAAGAGGTTCTACGAGGTGTACACTCTCCATGGAAAATCCATTTTTTATACCCCGAATAAAGCCATCAACAATTAGATGTTCGTAGTCAAATTCACGAAAATGCCAATTGATGTTGCCACATTTTTTACAGGGGCAAAGAATCATATTCTCTTGGCTTGCATTTTGAAATGAAAAATTTAAAAAAGTTTATACTCCATTTCGATAGTCATTGCTTACCCTTGACAAATCCATCCAACTCTTATCCATTTCGTAGTTTTTGAAGTCTAAAGTTGACAATAAATTATAGTCCCTAAATCAAAAAATATATATTAGTGGCAACATTTTGTTTGGATACTCCAAATTAGCTATAAAAAATTTACCTTGAAGATTTAATGCATTGTATTTTAATGGGTGTAAACTAATTCAAGTAAGTTGTTTATTTATAAGAATAATTAAGAGTAAGAAAAAACAATAGTGTTGCCCTAATTTCTGTGATTTTTATATATTTTGATCCAAAGTTTTATGTAAGTTGTGATATGATATACATTTTTTATATTCTCTAAATGTTAGAAATTACATTTTTTTATATTCTCTAAATGTTTATATAAGTTATGATAATCATTAACTTTAAATGTTTAAATGTTTATGTAAGTTATGATTATCATTAACTTTAAATATGATTATTTATTTAATTAATCAAAAATTAAATAATTATTCATAAAATTATTATGAAATATGATTATTTATTTAATTAATCGAAAATTAAATAGTTATTCATAAAATTATTATGAAATATGATTATTTATTTAATTAATCGAAAACTAATTAACTAATTAATCGAAAACTAATAGAATTGGTTAGGATGAAGCACCTGCAGTGATTGACATTCATATCATAATCTTTCCACTGGATGATGCTGATAATTTGCTAAATTAGTAATAATGATCAAGTAAACCATACAAGTAATATCCTAAAAAGAGAAAAAAGGGTTACCATATGATACAAGTAAGCAAAGCACTAAGTAACCGGTGAATAAGTAGAGTGAGTCTAGCTTTTAATTTCAAGAAGAAAATAATGGTAAAGTGGTGTTGAGGTGACGTCCTGGATTAAGTCTAGACTATGTGCAGTCATAAATATTTTGCAAATCAAACACCACATAAGACTAGACTATGTGCTAGCCAAACTTTTCAATGAACCAAAAGAATCCATCAAATGAAAATCAAAGCTACATGTAAGCTATAAAGTGTTACACACTTTTCAATTGATATCTAATAGTCATATACCAATGCATAAAACAGTATACTAAATAAATTGATTGTATAAAACAAACAGAAGCTAAAATCTTCCTATAACAGTTTACTGCAAATTAATCCATATACCAATCCGTTCCTCAATATCTAACAGTCATATACCAATGCATGAACAAAGTAAAAGATTTCAATTCTAAAAAGACAGAACAAAGGAAAGGGAAAAAAAGTTAATGATATAACCCAAAAAATAATAATAATAAACCTAAAAAATAACCCAAAAAAACCTAAAAAATTATAGTCCCAACTCGTAAAATTCAACCAAATTAAGAACATTATTTGAAATTTAAAAAAAATAGATATAAAAAATAATAGAATGACATGAAAAATTACCAGATGAGGTTGTTGTTTCTGGGTTGATGTTTATATAGAGCAGATGTTTTTGTGTTGATGCGGGTTAGAATTTGAAAGATGAGAAGAAATTAACAAACAAACTAGACCCTAAACAGAAAAACTTACACATCGATGCAATAGAGGAGTGTCGACGATGATGCGGCAAAGGAGTGCTGACGGTAATGCGGTAGAGGAGTGTCGATAGTGATGCAGTAGAAGGGACAATCGACAGCGATGCAACAGACGGTCGGGGAAAATCTAAGGGATTTGGGGATTTTGATTTAGGGATTTGGGGAAAACTTTTAGGGGAAAAAATAAGAGATTTTGGGGATAAAACTAAGTAGAGCAAAACGACGCCGTTTCGTTTAAAATAAAATGATACTTTGCGGCGTTTATGAGAAAAACGCCGTTACTACTTTACCTTTTGTGGTGTTTTTCTTATAAACGCCGCTACTTCTTTACCTATTGCGGCGTTTTTCTGTTAGCGCCACTAATGTATAATATTTGCAGCATTTTTTGTCCAAACGCAACTAAAAACACCGCTAAAACCTTAATTTCCTGTAGTGATTATATTTTCAGCATTTGAATGTACTTTTGGTTTTGCAAATATATAGTTGTACCATAGAGAGATTGGGTATGCATAATAAAAAATTCTAAGCTTGCATATATATAATATATATGTATATATAATCTGTGTAAAAAGTTCATCCTGAACAATAGTTGTACTGTGGGTACATACTGTATTATTTACTTATTCAGGTGTAATTCTCATTCTCATGTTTATTTTGCATATATTATATTTTTAATCTATCTGTAGCAGAGGTGGGTATATTCTGTGGATAAGAAACGAATAAATGAACTTGGTTTCGGGGGTGAGGATGAACAAACACATAGCAGTACAGATATTACTACTACCAAAGAAGATGAAAAGAAAACCAACTGAGCTTTTTCCCTTTAGTATAGCTTTAGAAACTCTAGTGCAATCGTTTATAGTAAAAATATAATAAATAATATGTAAGACTTTAGAACAGCGGTGTCTGTAAGTGCACGTGTCAAATTTTAATATGGTTTGTACATTGAAATATTTGTAAGTATTCCGAATATCTTACCCAAGAGGATGAAATAAATTATGAAAACATTTTTACAATAATTAATCTAGTAGTAGTAATTAATTCCTATATTACAATGAACCATAAAATAGATTAATGAGATAAAAATAAATAAAAATAAATAAATAAATAAGAAAAAATAAACAACCGACAAAAATCAATAAACTAATCAGGAAGATTAACTCGCTTCAAGGTTTGTAATTAACTTCATATTAGGGTTTTAGGGTGGATTAGCTACCGATTAACCAATTATTATCTCCTGGCCTCTGATTAACTAATCGATTTGTTGATACTCGCTTATCTTCCGATCTCACTTTCTCAACTAGGATAAATTACAATTTACTCGGTTTAACTTATCTCCCGACCTCATTTAGCCTATGATAACTTCCTAGGGTTGTCAATCCTAGTGGTTTAAGCATACAAAATTCATACCAATTAATCCCTCTCGGGAAAACCCTTAATCTTTTTATTAATCACATCCTTATCCACTCGTTAATCTTCCCTAAGGGATTTAGCCACTCATGTTACTCATAATCTTGATCTCAATTGAATAAATCATTAGAAGAACACGATTGATTTGGAAGAGAAAAGAGATTTGAATAATCATGGATGGATATCGAATGGGGAATGGAATAGCAAATCAATTGATTGGAATAGAGAAATAAATAGAATGTAAAAGAAAATAAACTAAAATATTTGAATAATATAAATAAACTCTTGGATCAAAACTGATTCTAAGAAGAAAAACAAAAGAGTTATTAAAATGCCAAAAGAAAAGTAATCTAATCCTACTATTAAACTACTAGGGTTTTTGAAGGCGTCTAGGATGACTTAGTTACATCAAACCCCTAATGTCTTATTTATAAAAGTGCTCGCAACCCAAATTAAGTCTTCGACATGTCCTAGGTCTTTGAATAAGGTTGATTGCGCGTATGAAAATAACTCCGAAATACTTGGGCAGGAAGTTGACTTCTGTCACGCCACACCATGTCTATGGCGCGACACGACACACAATTTCTGCCTTGTGTATTCGTTTTGAGCTTTGACGTCCCAGGAAGCTTATGCATCATTTGATGTTAAACCAAGCTTTATTTGATAAAATGTTTTTGTCGAAACCATTTTTATTTTTGGGAAAAAACAAAAATTAGTTGTCGACTTTAAAAAAACAGAAATTGGGAGTCGCCACCAATCTTTATTAAGCTTATGCATCATTTGTTTAAATGTAAAAATATACATAAAAAATGTTAAATAATTACAAAATAAAAATAAATATACGTATATATATGAATATGAAGAAAACATTCATTAAAAAAAATAAATATGTACATAAAAACAACAAATGTACATATATATATAAATAATAAAAATTACATAAAAAATAATTACATTATGGAAATTAATTAATTTAAGAAAAAATAAAAAAAATAAAAAAAACTAAATTGAACTGAATATGAAAAATATGGGGTAAATCCGCAAATAAATAAAGCCCAAAGGAATAAATTGAACGCACGAATTACACAGAGGGGCTGGAAGATAAAATTTCTCTTCTCCTCTAAAACGGAGTCGTTCAAATAGGGCTAAATTGAAATTAAAAAAATTAAAGGGAAATTAAAAAAATAAAAAAAACTTAATTATAAAATATTTAAAAGGCAGAGGCCCCTCCGTATAAAACATGAGGATCCTAAGGTTGGGTCGGGTCGGTTTCGGGTCGATCCATGTCAAAATGACGTCGTTTCCAATAGGCTATTTAGTTCAAAAAAAATTCATTTTCATCCTTTTTAAAAAAAACAAAAACCTTCAAAAAAAGTTCTCTCCCCTCCCCAGTAGTCCGGCCATCAGCCACCGCGCCGGACACCGGTCTCCGGTGACAGCACCACTGTCTGCGGTGGCCGAAAAAGGGAAAATCTCTTTTTCAAGCCTTTCGAAGCCCCTAAGCCCAAATCTGGGTTCAAATCTTCAAAAAAAAAACAACTGAAAATGCGAAGAAGCCCCGAAACCTTTCGGTTTCCGGCCACCGATCCTCGGGGGTGGCTCCCTCAACCGTCCACGACGGTTTTGACTCGAAAAAAGGTAATTTCTTTCCCTTTTTATTTGCTTTATATATGAATGAAGAGAAAAAGAAAAAAAACAGTAGATTAAAATAAAACAAAATAAAAAAATGTAAAATATAAACATTTGGATTGATCTTTACTCTATTGCTGTTCTGTTATTGGTGAAAATAGTCATGTTTTTTATTGACTTTTTCTCCCCCCTTTTTACAGTGCATTGAGATTGCTTTTATATCAATCGTGACAAAAAAGAGAAATAAAGAAATCTTCTTAGCATCTGCTTGACAAGATCTTTTTTCTTGCCATATCTGCTTTGTTTCCTTTCTCGATGTGCAGGTACGATCGGGTCTTGGCTGCGTGAGGAGCTAGGTGGCTGCGGCGCTTGAAGATTTTGTTAGAAACCCTAGGGTTTCTAACTATTGTTTTGGACCTGGTTAGTTCGGGCCTCTGTTTGGTTTGGGTCACTGTTTGAATCGGGCTATGAAGGCCGATTGTAATTTGGGCCTTTTACCCTGGCCAAAATCGGGTATTACAGCTGCCCCTCTTTGCTCGTTATTGTGTAACAGGAACGGAGCAAAGACTTTAAAAATGCCCAATTTTTCCCGGTCGTGCTAGAATTCGGAACTCTTCTTCTTCAAGTAGCCTCATTCCTTCCTACTGCATCTTCAGAGGTATAGGAACTAGCACTTCAATCTACTCCACTGCAATGCCAGGGAGATAGGATTCGTATGTTGTAGTCTCTCAAGAGAATAAAATCTACTCCACTGCAACTTCAGGGAGATAAGATTTGTAGCTTCAACTTGATCCTCTGCAACTCAAAAATAAATTTGATGCGGTCTACTATACTGTAATTTTAGAGAGATAAGATCCATCATTCTGATCCACTCCACTACAACTTTAGGGAGGTAGGATTTATTTATTTAGTCTGCTCCACTGCAACTTCGGGGAGATAAGACTAGATGCGATCTACTCTCTGTAACTTCAGAGAGATAAGATCCAAGGTTTTAATCCGCTCCACTGCAACTTCAGGGAGATAGGATTATCGACTTTAATATGCTCCACTGCAACTTCAGGGAGATAATATTTGCCATCTTCAATCTGCCTAACTGGAATATCAGGGAAACAAGATTCGCCGTCGTAGCTTCAATCTATTCCACTATACTGCCAAGGAAATAAGATTCACCGTTGTGGCTTCAATCTTTTTAATTGCAATGTTGGGGAAACAAGATTCGCCGTCGTAGCTTCAATCTGTTCCATTGCAACATCAAGGCGATAGGACTAATGTCTTCGATCTGCTTCACTGCCAGTACAGGAAGGCAAGATCTGTTATTTTCAACCTACTCCACTACTGCTCAGGGAGATAGCGTTCATGATGTTCAACCTATTCCACTGCTGACCAGGGAGATAGGACCTACAATCTTCAATCTATTCCACTGCTGCCCAGAGAGATAGAATTCTCAATCTTCAACCTATTCCACTACTGACCAGGGAGATAGGATTCACAATCTTTAACCTATCCCACTGCTGTCCAGGGAGATAGGATTCACAATCTTTAACCTATTCCACTGCTGACTAGGGAGATAGGGCTCTTTAATCTATTCCACTGCTGCCTAGGGAGATAGAATTCTCAATCTTCAACCTATTCCACTGCTGACCAGGGAGATAGGATTTACAATCTTTAACATATTCCACTACTGTCCAGGGAGATAGGATTCACAATATTTAACCTATTCCACTGCTGACCAGGGAGATAGGGCTCTTTAATCTATTCCACTGCTACCTAGGGAGATAAAATTCTCAATCTTAAACCTATTCCACTGCTGACCAAGGAGATAGGATTCACAATCTTTAACCTATTCCACTGCTGTCCAGGGAGATTGTGACACCCCTAAAGTGACCCTAGTCGGAAAGTGGTTTCGGGACCACTAAACCGAGTCATAAAGATAATTAACCGTCATAGTTGATGCTCATTATATGTACATATGCATGTGTGAAAATTTCATGTTTGAATTTTGTTAATAGTAAGTGAATTTTATCAAATAGGACTTATGTGAGAAAATTTGGAAATGTGCTAGGCAAATGTAAAGTGGCCTAATAATGCATGTTATGAAATGATGGGTTTGCATGTCAAATTACCCAAAATTAAAGCATAGTGGCCGGCCATGCTATGGGTGGAAACATGTTGCAAACATGTTGTGTTAGTGAGTTATGTTAGAAAGAATAAAAAAAAGGGGTTAGGATTAAAGTAATGCAAAAAGGTGGAGTGATGAAAAAAAAATGGTCTCATCCATGCCCCCCTTTGCCGTGAATGGAAGAAAGGAAACAAAGAAAAAAAAAGTGTTCATCCTTGAACATCTTTGGCCGAATAGAAGAAAGAAAGGAAGGGAATGAGCTTGGAGAAAAATCGGCTATGAAGGCTCACTAGATTAAGGTATGTTTAGTGTTGCTTTGAAAGTTCATACATCCCTTGGATGATTAGTCTAAATTCTAACTATCTCATGGATGGATTTGGGATTATTAGAGAGTTAGTATTCAACTAAGAGGCTTCAAAAGTTTTAGTTGAAGCCTTGAGACTATTAGCATGTTAGCTATATGGATGTGTTAAGTTACTTGAAATGCTAGATAAATTTGAACTCCCTACCAAATTCTTTAGGCAACCCATGTTAGAAATTTCGGTATTGAGATGTCTAGATCTTTCGGCCATTGTAGCTATGGAGGAATAAAGTTTTTGTTTCTTGTTAAATTGAATGAATCTTGTTGTATGAGTGCTTGAACAAACTATGATTAAATGGATGCATAGATTCAAAGAGGGAAGAAATGGGCTATTATATTTGATGCTAATGCCGAATATGAAGATGATGAACTTGAATAAATAATATTCAGCTAGCATGATAAGTTATGAAATATTAAGTAGATGATATAATTGATTGATGAAGTGGCTAATAGGGATTTCTAATGAAATTGTTGCCAAGGCCGAATGTATCATGAAGTAAATAAAAAAAAAATTCTAAATGTGCATTATGTGCTTATATGTGTATTCGGCCAGGGAAGTTCGACATGAAACTTTGATAGGTTTGAGAGATGAATGACCGAAAGAGCTAGAGGTTATGTATGGATGAATTTTATGCACATGTGTGTGTGTGGCATTAGTAGCTAATGGCATTCGGCATTGTTTAATTAAAATTAGAAATGAATGCTTGAAAGTTAAATAGGTCACTCTAATGACCAAATATGCTAAAAGCTAATATATGGACAAATGATACGAACGAATTGGTTTTTGAAATGTATATGGTTGCCATATATATGTGTTTGATTGAGAAGTAAATTTGTTTGATTTAGCTCAAGAGCCTAGAGGATCAAAGTTGGATAAGGGAAAGGAAAAAAGTGATCGAAGAGCCGTCGTAATCGTTCGGCAACTTCCGAGGTAAGTTTTAAGTGTTTAAATGTTGAGTAAATTCAATTATAATAGGACATGATGAGTTGATCTAGTAAGATATGATATGGCCATGATATGTTCTAAGCTCAAATGGTAAGTTCTTAAGTGTTTGAGCTTGGGAATTTAAGGGTAATTTGAAATAGTCTGCTTCAAACAGCAGCAGTAACGTGACTTTAGAAAATCACCATAAATTTATGGACTTGAACTAGAGGCTGAATGAGGCATGAAATTAAAGCTTAATGAGTCTAGTTTCTTATAAAAGAAACCGTGTAAGCAAAGGAATTTCCGATAATGAGATATTTAAAGTTGTGTGAGACGGTGTCAGAATGACTCCGAAATCCCCTGTTCTGTTTTTAGAAAATCATTATAAATTGTAAAAAAATGGTTATAAGATAAAATTTATATGCTTAGACTCCTTAATGAGTATATTTTCAAATGAAATCAAATACAACACATTTTGAATTCTGTAAAATGAGAAATTTGATTCGTAGTGAAGAGTGGTCAGATTAGTCAAACAGTGAAACAGGGGAAACTTTAAGAAAAATCTGGTATTGATTGGCCAAACCTAAAATTCTGGAAATTTTATGGATGGAAGATATACGAGTCTATATTCAGGAAAAATTAACGGAAAGTGATTTGGAGTTTTTTACCTCCAGTCATAAATAATTTAGTGACTATTGCTCAGGAAAAATAGCTTGTGCTGAATTTGAGATTATGTTGTGAACCTTGATAAACTTGTTTTAGTTGCTCACAAGCTATTGATTAAACCCATACTTGAATTCTAAATCGTGATATTGTAAGTTTATGAGTATTCGAATATGAAATGATAGTATGGCCTAATGGCCGATGTGATGAATGTGAAAGTGTATATATGTGATAAGGCCTAATGGCCGATGTGATGAATGTGAAAGTGTATATATGTGATAATGCCTAATGGCCGATGTGATGATTTTTGGCTATTAAAATGTGTTTGCTGTATTGTAATGAATCTTGATCCCGGTCGAGCTGTAGCAAGCTTCTGACTATGAGAATTTGCAATATAACTTCATTTAGATATGCCTAAATTATTAAGTTGATCAGGTACGTATCATGTACTCGTATTTGAATTTCGATTTGGATTGAATTATAAGGGTATAAGTGATGCAATTTTGAAGGAGTGTTATGACTATAAATGTGATTTTTGTATGTGGCTATGGAACTGGAAGTTGAATGGTCAATAAGCATGTTGTTTTTTGTATTCAAGTAA
Organism: Gossypium hirsutum; assembly: GCF_007990345.1. NCBI lineage: Eukaryota > Viridiplantae > Streptophyta > Magnoliopsida > Malvales > Malvaceae > Gossypium > Gossypium hirsutum. The sequence continues at coordinate 35,119,262 of NC_053443.1, forward strand.
TGTAAATGATATACTAATGTGTATTGCCATATATGTATAGATTCCTCTCTGAGTCTAGTTTCTATAGAAACAAACGGCATCAGTATTGAAGCTCTGTGCAGGGAGATATCCAAGTCGTAATGCGCAAAGGTCAGTGTAGTCGATCCCTGTAACATGGGAGACTTTGACTAATAAACTGTACTAATTGGCCTGACCAAAAATTCTAGAAAAAAATATGTAGATGGGCATATGAGTCTAGTTTCAGGGAAAAATTACGAAACTGATTTTCGAGTTGTGAAACTCAAGATATGATTTTTAAGGTGACAGTGTCGCAGTTAGCCAACTGCCTGGAAAATTTTAAAATGGACTGCGATAGTAAGCGAATTTAGTCTGTGAACCCCTCGTGTCCGACTCCGGCAACGGTCTCGGGTACGGGGTGTTACAGAGATAGGACTCTTTAATCTATTCCACTGCTACCTAGGGAGATAGGATTCACAATCTTTAACCTATTCCACTGCTGTCCAGGGAGATAGGATTCACAATCTTTAACCTATTCCACTGCTGACCAGGGAGATAGGATTCACAATCTTTAACCTATTCCACTGCTGTCCAGGGAGATAGGATTCACAATCTTTAACCTATTCCACTGCTGACCAGGGAGATAGGGCTCTTTAATCTATTCCACTGCTGCTTAGGGAGATAGAATTCTCAATCTTCAACCTATTCCACTGCTGACCAAGGAGATAGGATTTACAATCTTTAACCTATTCCACTTCTGTCCAGGGAGATAGGATTCACAATCTTTAACCTATTCCACTGCTGACCAGGGAGATAGGGCTCTTTAATCTATTCCACTGCTGCCTAGGGAGATAAAATTCTCAATCTTCAACCTATTCCACTGCTGACCTGGGAGATAGGATTCACAATATTTAACCTATTCCACTGCTGTCCAGGGAGATAGGATTCACAATCTTTAACCTATTCGACTACTGACCAGGGAGATAGGGCTCTTTAATCTATTCCACTGCTGACCAGGGAGATAGGATTCTCAATCTTCAACCTATTTCACTGCTGACCAGGGAGATAGGATTCACAATCTTTAACTTATTCCACTGCTGACCAGGGAGATAGGGCTCTTTAATCTATTCCACTGCTGCCCAGGGAGATAGAATTCTCAATCTTCAACCTATTCCACTACTGACCAGGGAGATAGGATTCACAATCTTTAACCTATTCCTCTGTTGTCCAGGGAGATAGGATTCACAATCTTTAACCTATTCCACTTTGTCCAGGGAGATAGGATTCACAATCTCTAACCTATTCCACTGCTGACCAGTGAGATATGGCTGGGTTCATCAATATGCTTCGTTGTCAGTGCAGGAAGGCAAGATCTGCTATTTTTAGCCTGCTCCGCTGCAACCTAGGGAGGCAAGGCTGGTGTATTCGATCTGCTTCACTGTCGGTGCAGGAAGGCAAGATCTGCTATTTTTAGCCTGCTCCGCTGCAACCCAGGGAGACAAGGCTGGTGTCTTCGATTTGCTTCGCTGTCGATGCAGGAAGGCAAGATCTGCTATTTTTAGCATGCTCCGCTGCAATCCATGGAGGCAAGGCTGGTGTCTTAGATCTGCTTCGCTGTCGGTGCAGGAAGGCAAGATCTGCTATTTTTACCGATCTGCTCTCTGGGGAACATGACCTGTATAATGAACCTATTTATGCCTATTGATTTGGATGGCATAAAATGAATCAAATGCTCCTAACTAGACATGTGTGAATGGTGTTTGCATGAATTCATAGTTTTTTTTTCTTTTTTAGAATGATCCCACTTGGGTTGTCATTGCTCGAAGTTTATTAAGGCTTTAACACTGATGTGCTACAATGCCTTCTTGCTTGGCTAGCTTTTCTGAAGAAACAGTTAGTCAGGTTGCCCCCCACTGTAAACCTCGAAGTTCAATCTATTGGGGCGCAAAATTTATACCATCATTCTCCCACTATAACCCAAAGGTAGGAATATATGGCTTTTTCTCGATCCTCTCCTATCACAATTCAAGGATACAAGATCTAAATCTCTCTAGTCCCTTACACCATTCCTAAGGTATCGTACCAAAGGCTCATACATAGATGAAGACTTTCTTCTCTGAGGAAACCTCTTCCTATTGTCTGGTGATCATTGCTTGCTTGTTTATTTAAGCTTTGTCATCATCATGTCATTTGTTCAATCAATGTTTTTGACAACAAAATACAAAGAAAAATTTCTAATTTAGACTCTTCCTTTTTAGATTTCCAACCTTTAAACCTGGTGTGTTCTAAACAATAGTCCTGTTTTAGGTTCTTGTATTATTTAGAAACTTCTAGAGTAATATGCCAAACTTTATTTGTGAAAGTTTTATTAGTCCATTAATCATTATTCCAATGCAACATGCTTGCAAAAAGGGTATAACAATGGATGAGAATACAATCGGTTCTGAGCATAGCTCGAAAGAAATAATAAATAAGGATAGCAAAGAAATTGATTGGGAATGTGTATCTTGGAAAAGAATGAAGTATTCCAAGAATAACAAATTCAATATAAAAATTGGATGCCCCAGAATCGTAGCTTGAGCTTCTCTATACAAACTTTCTGGAGACCATTCTGAGTTTGACATGTGTTTAGGAGATCCACAGTACTCTGCCAATGCCCCAAGATGTTGCCTACTCTTTCCTGATAATTTAGGTATAACAAGATCACCACATGCCCCAATTTGGTTAGAATTCGAGTTGCTCTAATCACCTCGTGCCCCATTCTGATCAATATTTGAGCCACCCTTTTCGGGTTTTCAACTCAAATCTCCTTCGGTCTCAAGGTGCCCTTTGCGGGTTTTCACTTTGGCCTCTCCATTTTTCTTTTCTTTTTCTTTTTATCACTTTCATTTTTTTATTTTGATTTTGACCCCCCTTTTTTTGAATCTGAACTCATAGGATTAGGCATGTCCTTGTTATCCCTTCTGATCGTCGCTTTTCCAGATAAGGCCTTTAACATAAGGTCCTTCCCAACTTGGGATAATGTTCTTTTTGTATAGGAAGGATCTTCTTCAATACCAGGTCTCTCTCAAGGAATTCTCCAGGGCGGACCCTTTTTTGTGAGCTCACATCATTTGCTTTTGGCGCATTTGACCATGATAGATAACTTTGAACATTCGTCTTCAATCGGAATTGGATCCAAAAACTCAGAGAGAAAGAATCTTGTCTTCAATAGGCAAAACCGCGATGGGCCCAAGAGAAAGGCATTGCCCCGGCAGAGTTTTTTTTGGGCAATATGACATTAATCGTGAATAAACTGCAAACTTTTGATATTGTGCTGTTGTTCAAATTTAGTACATTGTCAGATATAACCCTTTTGGCGTTCCATACTGACATATGGATTTCACGAATTTGCTAACTATCGACTTTGTGACATTGGCATAAGAAGTAGCTTCCACCCATTTAGTAAAGTAATTGACGACCACAAAGATGAATCGATGACCGTCAAACTCTTTTGGCGAGACTGACCAAATGACCTTCATGCCCCATATAAGGAGAAGTCATGTATCCCAATGATTCTTTGTAGGGTAAGATCCGTCTCTCGACTTGTTCTACCATCCTTAACAAGTCCGAAAATAGGTTACAATCTATGTCATCTTCAAAGTCATGAGATCCCTCTAAACACATATCTCGCTCAAAAGAAGGTCCGAAATCTGTAGTAATGTCACTCATGACATTGATATCTAGGGACCCATAGTAAATACCAAAGACTTTACAAAAGAATATATGAATTTATGAATAATTATTTGTACAATATAATTATGAATGAAAGAATGATATGGAAGAAAATCCAAAAGAATGAAAGAAGAATTATTTAAAAAGAATAAAAAAGTATTGGCTCAAAAATGAATGCAAAGATGTATTTTATTAGAATAATGACGTTCAGATATGAGCCTTTTTACACAAAGGAATTTCTATCATTTTTAGGCTAAAAACAACAAAAATGTTCTGAACATTACTTTAAATAAGCTTTAAAACTACAGGAATTTCTTTCGCAGTCCCATTACTTAGAACACTCCCAAATTTATAAGGACGGACATCTAACGAGGTCTCTTTTCAATTGTGTCTTTGTATATGACATTGATGTGAACACTTCTTAACACCTCTTCATATATTGCATTCACCCCATTATCAATCATGATTGGGTAGCAGATTTTCTGCATTGATGCGTCATCCAACTTGACAATACCCATGTTGATAAATTTTTCAACTAGCTTTTTGAAGGTAATACAATTCTCTATTGAGTGCCCCGTAATTCTGTCATGGTAATCACATTGTGCGTTCGCATCATACCACTTAGGATACGGAGGTTGTGGAGGTTTTAAGTAGGAAGGGGCAACAACATGTGCATTGAACAACCTTTGATACAGCTCCTTATACGACATCAGTATTAGTGTGAACTAGAGCTTCTCAGTACCTTGTTTCACTCCAAGTTCTTGTCTCAATGAACCTTATTGACTAGCGACCACCTTTCTTGGCTGATTCACCGTAATCGGCTTGCTGTACGTATTTACACTGTTCATCTCATTTTCTTTTGAGGCTTGCCTTCTGTTATTTCCTTCAGCATCAATCTTTCTGCTCCTTATGGTGCTTTCAATCATTTCACCATTCATGACTATGTCAGAAAAGCTTTTTGTACCACTTCCTAACATATGTGTGATGAACGGGGCTTTCAATGTATTTATAAAGAGCATTGTCATTTCTCTTTCCAAGAGCGGTGGTTGAACTTGGACGGCGACCTCCCTCCACCTCTGTGCATACTGCCTAAAGCTCTCGTCTGGCTTCTTTTCCATATTTTGAAGGGTGATTCTATCAGGTACCATGTCTGTTACATGACTGTACTGTTTCATGAATGCTTGTGCTAAATCCCTCCATGAACCAATCATGCTACGACTCAGTTGATTGTACCATTTAGATGCTGCCCCTGTGAGGCTATCTTGGAAACAGTGTATCAATAGCTGGTCATTGCTAACATATCCAGCCATTCGCCTGCAGAACATGGTGATATGAGCTTCTGGGCAAGTTGTCTCATTGTACTTCTCGAATTCTGGCATCTTAAACTTGTGAGGGAATACCAAATCTGGAACTAAGCTCAGCTCTTTAGTGTCAATCCTGCGATAACTTTCAGTGACTTCCATCACATTGAATTTCTCCTCGAGCCATTTGCACCTTTCCTTTAACTACTTTGGTAACTCCTCCTTTAATCTTTCATTTTCAGCCACTTCATCGAAGTCAGGAATGGCAGAGTTAGTAGGGTTGTTTCCGGGGTTAGAGCCCAATCCAGCTTGAAAGTTTGAAGCACCGGTCTGGGACTGCTGAGGCCTGATTGTGACAGTAGGTTTGTGCGGATATTCAGCTTGAGCTCGCACATGTGGAGGAGTAAAGCCTAAAGGATAGAATGGTTCATCCTCATTACCCTCTTTGACATCAGCCATGGGACCCTTTCCCTTATCACCTCCTCCAGTCAACAGTTGGGTTAGCTTTGCCATCATATTATTTTGGGATTCCATTATTTTATCTATCATTTTTTGTTGAATCTTCTCAAGCTGCTCAATCATTTGTTGTTGAAGTTGATCTTGCATTTCTTTTTGGAACTGTTCTAGGCTTTGGTCCATGTCTTTAGTCTTTGATTGAGTACCGTAGCAGTGTTAGGCAAGTTGGTTGGTTTCCAGATTAACTGAGGAATGATTTTAATCGATTAGGATCTTTTAGTGGACTTTAATGTTTATGATGTCATGCAATGCGAATACATGCAATGAATGCATAAAGAGATGTTGATTCTGATTCAATTCCATTTAGAAAACTTTACTAGAAAACAAATCTCTTTACATATAATGGATATTTATACGGCCTTGCCCTCATAGGCGGAGATATTCGATCCTCTTCTTCATTCGAGCGTTAAGATAAATCTCACGAAGTCTTCAAAAAACACGTCTCTTCTATCTCCTTTTTGCTCAATCCAGGCCGTAACTTGTTGCTCACTCATCCTCGTAATGCTCATTGGCTTCTCTTTAAGAAGGTTCAGCAGCTCTCGAATAATCTTTGCCATCTTGAATCCTTGGGCAACAGAGTCATAGTCGTGTAGTCCCCCATTAAATTATCATCCTTCTTTTATCATGTGTTCTTGGACCATATTCGGACAACCATATTGTCATCCACTTTATCAAGAAACCCATTTTCTTATGACAAGCTCTCTATTTAGCAACTAAACGTGAATCAACACCTCTTTTTTAAGATGCAAATGCAATGCAATCATAATAAAAACAATATAAAAAACAAGTTAGTACAAAGTAAAAGCAAATGAATAAAGTACCTACTCGGGTGACCTCTAGGGTTTTGGCATAGTTCCACCTAGGGCAAGTTCCTAAGGTTCATTATATGAGGTTTGGCTTCTAGAGCAAGGGTACTCGAACTAGCAGATTCCTCAATCCTCACCCATTATAGGTTCATATGGACCGAGTTCAGTTTAGGGGAATACATTTCCCTATGGCTGCACGGAGATGAAAATCTCACGAAGACATAGGTACAGATGTATCCCGGAAGCGGTCCACTACCCTGCACAGAGGTGAAAACCTCACGAATGACTAGTTTCTAGCTCCCGCTTAAAGGGTAAAATAATTCAACTCATGTAATGTGTAGTGCAAACAATACTTAAATACATTAAGCAAGAAGATAATGAATGCAAAAAGATATCACGAATTTTTTTTAAAACAAATACTTTCTCGACCATAAAACAAAAATTAATCAACTTTGTGGCTTGACTCTCTTATTTTTTTAAAAAATGTCCCTAGCGGAGTCGCCAAGCTGTCGAAACCATTTTTATTTTTGGGAAAAAAACAAAAATTAGTTTTCGACGAAAATTGGAGTCGCCACCAATGTTTTATTAATGTGTGATTGGATCACCTAAAATGACTTTGGTCTACGAGTTTCTAGAAAAAATGGGTTCGGGAGTCAGTTACGTACGAGGAAGGATTAGCACCCCCGTAATGCCCAAAAATTGGTACCAAGTTGATTAATAAATGTCTTAATGTCGAGAGTTGAAAAATACGATCCTTAATTAAATTAAGTTATTTATTAAAACTCTCTCATTTTGAAAAGGAAAATGTCACACCCAATGCGTTAGGGCACGATATTTTATTTTTTTTCAAGATAAGTTTGTCCAAAAGATTTGTGTGATAAAATTTAAAAGAATATTCAAGTGTTTAAGATTTATGACGAAACCGCAGCCCAATACGTTAGGGCATAATTTCTAAACATCCGAAACATTAAATATTTCCTTTATTAATATATATATTTAAAAAAAATTATCTCGAGAAATCAATACGTGACATCCAATGCGTTAAGACCCAACATATTAAATTCCCAACAACAAGCTTTTTCATTTTTATTTTGATCAAAGAGCAATTCTCGATTATTAGATTTAACGAAGAAAATCGGAACCCAATACGTTAGGGCTCAATTTTCTAGAAAATCCTGAATACAAGTATTATCTTTATTTTGGGAAGTTTTAAATAAAATGATTTTGATGCTTGAATGATATCGAACACAGCCTTTTAAGCGAATAGAATGCGATAAATGATAATATGCAACATTGAGCGATAATTCGTAAATAAAACATACACTAATGAATGATAAATAATAAATGAATTCGAAAGAAAATACATAAACCTATTTAAGAGAGAATTTAAAGGTAATAGCTAAAATAATATGAAATCAATAATATATAGAATAAAAATAATTTATTACAAATTATATGTATATATAAAATAGTATTGTATAAAAACATTTTCATATAAATCTTTAAGACATATAAACATGTAAAGTGAATTTCGAAAATATATTACAAAATAGGAATTTCAAAGAATATATACAAATCATGTTGAATTTACCTAAAATATAAAAAAGTGTGATAAATCGAAATAATAGCAATATATATTGAATTTCAAAATAATGATACATTATAATTTTTAAAAAGGGTAATATATACATATAATTCAATAAACTTATAGCCATAATACATATAAATCGTAAAATAAAATGGAAAATACTAAGCTTAATCATTAAAATAGTATTAGATTCAAAATTAAATATATTTTTTTCAAAAAAAAATTAGTGGAGTAAGAAATCAAGCACATTGAATTAATAAGGATTTAAATTGAACTCCAAACAGAATTAAAGGAAAAAAAATGAAGGGCCCAATTAAAAGGCGCGAATAACTCATAGGGCTCGAATGAGAAAATATCCCCATCCTTTGAAACGCGTCACTTTATTAGGGCTAAATAAATAAATAAATAAAATTCGCAGTGGTATCACCTTCTCCCTTTTTTAAAATCGTAAATAAGTAAAAAATAATTGAAAAAGAAAAGAAAAGAGTAAGCCACCTTTAAAAACTGCCAATCGTTCTCCCTTTTTTTATTGATTTTTTTCCTCCCTCCACAATGAAGGGAGAGGCCTCTATTTATAGTTGAGCCTCCCCAAATCCAACGGTACAGATCAATTACATCAACGGCTAAGATTAAAGGGTATCTACAAATTAAATCTCTAAGATTACAAAATCATATCTTTCAAGATTGCATATCATATCCAAGATTGCATATATCATATCTAAGATTGCATATCCTTGAAGATTATGTTTCCATAAGCTTGTAGATGGACCTTCAACCTTTTTAAGTAATGGGCCATTCCGATCGGGCCAAATGATATAATTTTGTAATGGACTTAGACTTTATTTTATTATTGTGAGCCTGGGCTAAAATTGGGTATTACAGTTTTGATATAACAAATTGAATTATTTTTGAAGTAAAGTTAAAATTGAACAAAACTGACAAAATGATTTGTTAAAATTAAAGTCTAAGGGATAAAACTTTGAATATCCACTTTAAACTCTCAGAAAATCTTTAAACATATTTAAAAGCACATTAAAATTATTTTCAATTAGTAAAATGACTTTTAACAAATCAAATAATTTTCAAACAAGTCAAAATTGTTCCAGGCCAAAAAGTATCGATACCTTTTTGGCCAAGTATCGATATTTTATGAATTATTGATACCCTTCTTAAAAGCGATACTGAAATGACATTCTATTTTTTCACAAACCCTATTTAGTATCGATACCTTTCAATGAAGTCTCGATATTTTCTAAATATCGATACCCCTTTTTAAAAATGATGCTAAAATAGAATTTTATTTCTCACAAAACTTACAAAGTATCGATACGGTATCGATACCTTTTTATATGAATCAAAAAAAAATGTTTTGGTATTAATAGGAAAACTCCAATGGTCACTGAATTCATCATTTATTGCAAAAATTATCAAATGCCTTTTTATATGGTATTAATACTTGGTGTTGTAGGTGAATTAAATGATCTGGTTTTTACATCCCCAATGACTCTATTCATGACACCAACAACATCAACTGTTGGAAATCAATTAGGGGGTATAAATACCAACCTCTAAAGTTCCTACAACAACAAGAAAGCACTTTCAAGCAAAAATAATCAATCAAACAACCTTTGAGCTTACTATTTCCATTTTCCTTTTACATACACTTGTGAGTTTTACTTTTATTCTTTTGCTCAAGTATATTTTATTGTATTTGAGTTTAAATTGCAAAAACTTTGATCTTGTAAGGATTTTTTCTTTTTTTTTCTTATTTGTATTTCCTTGAGAGGGTTTGTGATTTAAGATTTAGGGTAGAAATCTTAAGGGAGTTATAAGGTTAAACCTTATCCTTAAAGGTTATCAAAATAGTAAATTTGGGAAAATCCTTAGTTGTAGAAAGCTAAGGTAGTGGGTAGGCAGTTGGGGTGAACCACTCTAAATTATCGTGTTCGTCTTTCAATTTTCTTTCTAGCTTTCAGAAAAAAAATTTAAAAGCTAATTCACCCCCTCTTGGCAATTTTGATTTGATTTATCGAGCTAACAATTGGTATCAGTGCTAGCCTCTAAAATACAGTCTAACAACTAAGAGAAGATCCTTGAGGTAGCTCAAATCTAATCTCTTCAAATCACACAAGATGACATCTTCTTCCAGCTCCATTATGGTTGGCGAGTCTCAGTTTGTTAAAAAACCTCCTTACTTTAATGGTGCAAATTATTCATTTTGGAAGACTAGAATGACGTTGTTCATCCAAGCCAACAATCTTGTCGTGTGGGACATCATCATGGATGGTCCATCCATTCCTCAAAAGCAAGAACGAGATAAATTAGTTCCAAAGAGCAAGAAGTAATAGAATAAGGAAGATAGGGGAAACATTTAACTTAATGCAAAGGCCATGCACACTCTTTTTTATGCATTTGTTATGGATGAATATAGTAGAGTTTCTTCATATTCCAATGCCAAAGAAATTCGGGACAAATTGGAGGTTACTCATGAGGGTACCGATCAAGTCAAGAAATCTAAGGAGGGAATCCTCACTCTCAATTTTGAGACTTTCACGAAGAAGCCCGAGGAAGACATTAAAGATATGTCCGATAGATTCACCGTCATCATCAATGAGATCAAAACCTATGGGAAAACCTATTCCAATGAAGAAGTAGTCCGTAAGATGCTTAGAAGCTTGCCTTTGTCTTCGGATGCCAAAGTTACAGCAATAGAGGAAGATAAAAATTTGGAGACTCTTTCATTAGATGAGCTAATTGGTTCCTTGCTCACTCACGAAATGAGACTCAAAGGAGTGAATAAAGGAGAAGAAAAAGTTGAAAAGAAGAAGGTTGGTGTTGCCCTCAAGTCCACAATAGAAGAAAGTAATTCAAATGAAGATGTGGATGAGGATGAAAAGATGACAATATTTGCAAGAAGATTCAAGAGGTTTATGAGGTCCAACAAAGGAATAAAATTTCAAAAGAAGGAAGGACCTAAGATTGAATCTACTAAGGAAAAGGACCCCATCATATGGTATGAATGCAATACGCTGGGACACATCAAGTTTGATTATCCTCAATAGAAGAAAAGGGGGTCAAGCAAACAAAATCTTAAGGCGCATGTTGCTACTTGAATTGATGAGGACTCATCTGAAAATAAAGATCAAGAAGTAGCCAATCTTTTCCTTATGACCATCGACAACTTTACGGTAACTTCTAGCTTATCTAATTCAAATTCTTATTCTTTTTTTGAGTTACAAGATGCCTATGATGAATTGGGTTTGGAGTTTGAATTGATGGTTTCAAAATATAAAGAAACTATTTCAAAACTTAAAAATGAAAACAATTCACTCTCCAAAGTCAAGCATGAATTTAAAGGTAAAATAAAATTTATGCAAGCTAGTATAAAAGATTTTGAGAAAAAGAATTTTGACATGCATAATTTACTCACTAAAGTTCATGATGATCATCAAAAGTAACTTGAGTTGCTTAAGAGTGAAAAGACTCACTCTAACAAAGTTTTTGAAAAAGGAGAAAATTCAAAACAAAACTTTGTTAAAATAGCTTTAATTTCTATAAACATAGAAGGCCCAAAACTTTTATCAAAGAAAAAAATATTAAAAGTGTATGGGTTCCTAAAGAACTCATAACTTTTCAAGATAAAAACTTGATTTCTAAATGGATACCTAAAAGGACTAAAATTATGGGAACTAATGCTTATAGACCCAAAAGAATTTGGGTACCAAAAATCAAAGTTTAATTCTATGTTTTTAGGAAAAGGAACATTACTTCAAGGTGGAGAATTCACTCAAAAACTCATGGTACCTTGTTAGTGCATACTCAAAGCACATGATCGGTGACAATAGCTATTTTGTAAATTTGAAGCCTAAAAATGGAGTAGTTACATTTGGTGACAACTCTAAAGGACAAGTAGAAGGAATAGACTCTATTGGTAAAAATTCTTCGACTTTTATTGAAAATGTGCTTTATGTCAATGGTCTTAAGCATAATTTACTTAGTATTAGTTAATTGTGTGATAGTGGTCTCAATGTCATGTTTGAATCTAATGGTTGGAAAATAGTTGACATTGTGTCTAATAAGATTATGTTTGTAGGACATAGGATAAGAAACGTTGGTGTATTTTGAAGATTTGCATAAATCACTCATATGCCTTGTTGCTAAAAACGAAAATAATTCTTTATTATGGCATAGAAAATTAGGACATTCTAGCATGAGCATATTGTATAAACTAGTTAAAACTGACTTAGTAAGAGGATTGCCTAAAATTGATTTTGAATTAGATAAAGTTTGTGATGCATGTGTTAAGGGTAAACATAAAAGAGTTTCCTTTAAACCTATTAATGATGTATCAACTAGTAGAATTCTTCTACTAATTCACATAGACAATTAGGACAACTAGCTTTGGTAAAAAATAATATGCTTTTGTGCTTGTTGATGACTATTAAGTTTATTTGGGTTCTTTTCTTAAGTACTAAAGATGAAGCTTTAGAAAATCCATCACATTTTCGAAAATGAATCAAAATGAAAAGGGTTACTCTATCACTAGTGTTAGAAGTGACCATGGAACTAAATTTCAAAATCTTGGGTTTGAAGATTTTTGTAACTCAAATGGAATTAGCCATAATTTTTCTACACCTAGAACCCTTCAGCAAAATGGAGTTGTTGAAAGGAAAAATAGAACTTTAGAAGAAATGGCTAGAATCTTTCTTTGTAAAAATAATTTACCAAAATATTTTTGGGCGGAAGCCACTAACACTGCTTGCTATGTTGTCAATAGAGTAATTATTAGGCCTATTTTAAAGAAAACTCCATATGAACTTTTTAAAAATAAAAAGCCTAACATTAGCTATTTTCATCCCTTTGGATGCAAGTGTTTTATTTTAAAAAAATGACAAAGATAATCTTGGTAAATTTGATGCAAAGAGTGATGAATGAATTTTTCTTGGTTATTCTTTAATTTCTAAATTTTTTCGAGTGTTTAACAAAAGAACTATAATAGTAGAATAGTCTATACATGTTTTTGATGACTCTAACCCTTCTCCTAGAAATGATTCTTGTGTTGATGATGATTATGCAAATTTTTAAAAAAAATAATGATAAAGATGATCAATCATCAAGTGAGAAGATTCAATAACAAACACAAGAAGCTCTAGAAGAGCTTATAATAGAGGAAAGGGAAATCACTCATCCAAGAGAATTCAACTATGTGAAGGATGGTAAGATATTAAGAGATCCATTAAAAGGGGTAACTACTTGATCTTCTCTTAGAAATAATTGTAATTTTGTTGTATTTATCTCATGCGTTGAGCCTAAAAATATCAAAGAAGCATTACATGATGCATATTGGATATTGGCTATGCAAGAAGAGTTAAATCAATTTGAGAGAAGTAAAATATGGAGCCTAGTTGAAGGACCTTATGATAAATCTACTATGGTACTAAATGAGTTTTTAGGAATAAACTAGATGAGAGTTGTAACATAGTGAGAAATAAGGCTAGACTTGTTGCTCAAGGTTACAATCAAGAGGAAGGAATAGATTATGATGAAACTTATGCTCCCGTAGCTAGGATAGAATCCATTAGAATGTTTTTAGCTTTTGCATGCTTTAATGATTTTAAATTATATCAAACGAATGTAAAAAGTGCGTTTCTAAATTGTTTTATAAATGAAGAAGTGTATGTTGAACAACCACCTGATTTTGAAGATCTAAAATTTTCAAACCATGTTTTTAAAATTTCAAAAGCTTTATATGGTTTGAAATAAGGTCATAGAGCTTGGTACGTAATGTTATCAAATTTTCTTTTGAAATAGGCTTTAGTAAAGGGAAAGTTGACACAACACTTTTTATTAAAAGAAAAGACAAAGACTTATTAGTAGTTCAAATTTACATTGATTATATTATTTTTGGTTCTACTGTAACACCCTATACTCGGCCTAGTCGCTAAGCCTAAATATAGGATGCCACACCACTGTCTCGTCTCATGTACATCAAATAGGGAACTAGATCCAAGCAAAACGATCTTCTTTTGTTAACTCGTAGAAGTTTTAAGTCATCCAATTAGTTAATTATCATTATTACATGTAAATCATTCGTTAATCGATCTTACATACAATTAGAAACATGCATAAGGGCTATTTAGCAACAAAATTCAAAAAAATGTCCGTAGGTATCAATACTGACATTGAGGTATCGATATTTTCTTTAAGTGGTATCGATACCACTTGGAAAAACAATACCAAATGACATACAGTTTTTAGCCAAAAATCTGAATTATCGAATATTATCGGTACCTGCCATAATATATCGATACTTTACTCCCGAGTATAGATAATTGAAATAAGGTATCGTTACCAAATCCCTGTTCTATTTTCCTGTACATGTTAATTCATAGAGGTACCGATTTTATATCTCGAATATCGATACCTCTGCTACTGGAACCAAAAATTAACCAAAGAAGAGCAAATAATTCATTCCAATTAGTTCCTAAGCATCATGTATCAAGTACTTTGTTTATTTCATCATTCAACGACTAAATTATCAGACCAAATCATCAAATCATATCCAAGCGAGAATCATCATACCAAAATCAAAGTCTGTAATCCCAAACATAATGATAATAATGTGAAATCCTCATAAATCATATCAATGTTTAGAAATCCACATAGCTATAATGAGTCTACCATATTGCCTATTTTCCCCAATACGAATATAAATAATGGTTCACCAATGATAATAACCAGTCTTCCTTGGATCACTCCCTCGGAAACCACACTGCCCACACCGTGGTGTCACTAATCTGAATATGCTGAAATGAGTGGGTGAGCCTTAACAAGCTCATTGAATGCAAACAATTTCAACTACGCAAACATATCATCATGCAACACAACCAATCATTTACTCACAAGTACCTTATTCTTAAGTCTAACATCATGTAGTATAAAATCATGCATCGTCTAATAGGTCATTCTCATAACGCATACATACTCATTCAAGCATAGAACATATTCTACACAATTACATAAAATATGATAAGATGACACTTGGATTATGAAACATATAGTGAGCTCTATCATCACACATCGGATACACGGATCTCTATTACACCACATAGACTCATAGAGTCAAACATGTCCTAAAAGTGAAGCATTTAGCTAACACTCTCCTTAATTCCCCTTACATGTCTAGTTGAATGGAGCTTAGCTCTCATTCTCTTATCCCTCCAAACATGTCCCAGGGCCTCAATGACCAAAACTACTATACATATAAGTGAGTACTCACAATCTTATGGCATGCCAACTATATCCAAAACAACACATATTACTTACCGATTATTCGTGCACTATCACTTCATATTAGCATCTTTTGCAAAACACTAGCATATTCATATAACATATATATTACACATTTATTTCATGTATATAATTGCACTTTACACAATAATCACTATACTCACTTATCACATTTCATGCACAATACATAACCACAAGATAATTATAGATTCAAGAAACTTACACTCAGAACTTAGAGTAGGGGTTTAGGCTACATCTAAATTCCCAAATAACACATGACTCATGTTTACGAGTAGCAATTCCATACATTCACCACTTTATGCTTTTGTTGAAAAGCTAAAAGCTCAACTAACGTTTCCCTAGCTCGTAGCAAGCTCTAATGAATCCGAAGCTTTACACACATAAATCATACAATAATCATAGTCAAATAACAACCAAAAATTCACTTAAACCAACTAACACTGTAACACCCCAAGCCCGGCCTAAACATTAGGGCCGAATCTGGTGATGTCACATTGTAACACCTCTTACCCGTATCAACGCTGGAATAGGGTATGAGGCATTATCAGAATAAATACACTTATAGACATATTAATCCGAGTTATAAAATTTTATCCAAATTAAAACTTTCCAATTGTTATTCCTGTGTTGTTAATTAGGGTTTACTTGGCTAAATATACTCACAATCTTTCACTTCCTCATCGTATGAATTTATAAATTTTCACTTACTTGTTGAATTCGTCCTGAGTACCTGAATTGATCCGTATCATTACATATTCTCATATCGTCAAATTTTCATTTTTAACTATTGTAGTATATCAACAGTTCACTATCTGGTAAGCTAATTGTCACATACATACATTAACCATTCATCTCCCATATAGCTAACAAAATTAGCCACAAAGATAGTACAAATTTTCTCTATTCGATATAAACCAAAACCTGTTATTTCTTTTCCAACAAACCTTACTAAATATACACTTTATACTAACCCAAGTGTTTAACCATTCACCCATGACATAAATGTATTTTATCCATTATTGCCGAATATAGATATGTTTCACAAGTCATAATTCACCTCACATAGTAACCGAATTAATTTTTTTATTATTTGTAAAATAGATTACAAAATAAGTTATATAACAAAATATATATACATTTTAAACCACACAATTAAACAAATTTTCATGGCATTACATGATCATCACATATCAAAGACAAATGTTCTTGACATTTCCATCACCTAAACCGAATTAATCAATGCAACTCAATAATATAATCGTCCATACATCATTATTATCACACATATATATATCATGACTAAATTTCTTAAACATTTGATCATTTGCTTTTCAATACCGCAATAGCTCCTTTACTACCAATACGTATTTACCATTCAATTTAACATTTACCGATTATAATCAGGCATATGACCATTTATACACAATTCATTCATACATTTTATTGTCCTCCTCCTCCTCTCCATCCCACATCCTTTATGTATATAACATGCTTAAATAGCATTATACATAATTTCACTATCCACTTATATTTAAATTTAAAGCTATCTAGTCGAGTTACAGTCACTAACTTATTTTTATCTGGAGCTACAGAGCTCCAAATTAAGTTATGTTAATTGTCCCCAAAACTAGACTCACATATCTTCTTACCATAAAATTTTAAGAATCTTTGGTTTAGCCAATTAGTACATTTTATTCTTTAAACATTCCTTTGTTTCATTGCTCGATAGCTCTGACCCCTCTTCACTAAAATTTACTTAACTCTTTGTACAGAATTCAAACGATATTCTTGTTTGTTCCTCTTGAAAATAGACTCATTGAGAAGTTCAAGCATATATAATACAAGCCATAATTTTTTTTACAATATTTGGTGATTTTCCAAAGTTGGAACAGGGGATTTTGAAATCAATTCAACTTTATATCACTAAAATTAAAATATTTCAAAATATATAGCTCTTTTACTTGATCTGTTTCTTTCATGAGAAAATAGACTCATTCAGCTTCAATTTCATATATTATTCAGCCTCTAATTCAATTTCCACCATTTATGGTGATTTTTCAAAGTTGCACAACTGTTGTTGTTCAAAACTGTTTTATTTCTAAATTTACTCTTTTATAGTTTTGATATTTCATACCATCTTACACATGGCTCGATTAAGTATCAAACCCAATATTCCTCATATAATCTTGTTCATTTCATATGTACATTCACTTTCCCAATTTCCCTGTTGAACACTCGAAATATTATCCGTTACTTAGTGGATTCAGCACTTAGCAACAACCTTAAATTCAGTGATACAG
Source organism: Gossypium hirsutum (assembly GCF_007990345.1). Classification (NCBI taxonomy): domain Eukaryota; kingdom Viridiplantae; phylum Streptophyta; class Magnoliopsida; order Malvales; family Malvaceae; genus Gossypium; species Gossypium hirsutum. The sequence continues at coordinate 35,136,795 of NC_053443.1, forward strand.
GGAATTAGCACATAGCAACCCCTTTCACAATCAAAGATACGGTAGAATCAGCACTTAGCAACCACCTTTATTGTAACACCCCAAACCCGAGGCCGTCGCCGGAGTCGAACACGAGGTGTTAACAGACTTCAAACCACTTAAAAAAAATTTCCCAGACAAGCTGCCAGTCTGCGTACTAGTCTCTTTAAAAATCATATCTTGAGTTCTGATACTCGAAATCCAGTTCTGTAAATTTTTCCTGAAACTAGACTCATATGCCCATCTACATATTTTTTTCTAGAATTTTTGGTTGGGCCAATTAGTACAGTTTATTAGTCAAAGTCTCCCATGTTACAGGGATCGACTACACTGACCTCTGCGCATTACGACTTGGATATCTCCCTACACAGAGCTTCAATACTGATGCCGTTTGTTTCTATAGAAACTAGACTCAGAGAGGAATCTATACATATATGGCATGACTTCTAATTATCTCTGGTTAATTTATAATGAATTTCCAAAATCGAAATAGGGAATCCAGAAACCGTTCTGGCCCTGTCTCACGAGAACCTAAATATCTCTTAACATACTGTCTATATGATCGTTTTGTTACTTTCCTATGAAAACAGATTCATCAAGGTTCATTTACATAATTTATTCATTATTTAATTCCAATCCTACTATTTTTAGTGATTTTCCCAAATCTACATCACTGCTGCTGCCAGCATCTGCCTTTAAGGTAGACTTTACCTATTTCATAGTTTCCATGATTCAACTAGCCCTTTTAGCATAAATAGCACAAATTATGATAGAGATTAACCATTCCATACCAAATGATTATAACATTATGCTCAAACATATATAAGCCATTTTCGCATGGCTATATACATTAACCAAAATATTCTTCCGCCACTAGTCTATTTTATACATGCCATAAGATAATCCAAAATATAGCAGTACCAAACAGTGGATAGTGATAGTGTGACTAGTTGCTGACGATCCCCGAGCCTGTAGCTTCGCAATGAGATCTATAAAACAGAGGAAACAGAGTAAACGGAGTAAGCATTACAATGCTTAGTAAGTTTTAAGCAGTGTCAACAGATAACAATCAAATTATAACATAGTTGTTCGTATTTTTATTTCACTCTTCCTTCGGGCATACCATCCCTTTACCGAATATGCACATCTCATCATATACAATAGGCAGATAAACTTTCACATAAAAGTGAGCTCATGTGACATAGATATATCGTATGATTTCACATAACCTCTCACTCTGATCCGATGTCACATAATCATAGGAATAGTCTCATAGATTGCTCTCGTATGCGTCACATAATTACCTTATGATTTAGTGCAAATCAAGCTCACATATAAACTTGGAGTACATACCTGTTTAACCTTTCGCATTGAATATATTTATAAGCAATTCTTATTACGAAGTCTTACCCGGACATAATCTCCACACGAAGTTATCGGGTCTTACCCGGACAAAATCCCCACACGTAGTCATCGGGTCTTTAGAGCTCGGATATAGTACGAGCACGAAGCTTACGGACATTAATCAGTGATAATATTCTCGCATAAAGCCTGCGGGGTTTTAACCCGGATATAGTACTGACACAAATGCCCTTAGGGACTTATCACATTCATCACATCGGCCATTAGGCCCTATCACATATATTTACACTTTCACATTCATCACATCGGCCATTAGGCCCTATCACATATATATACACTTTCACATTCATCACATCGGCCATTAGGCCGTATCACATATATACACTTTCACATTCATCACATCGGCCATTAGGCCTTACCACATATATACACTTTCACATTCATCACATCGGCCATTAGGCCTTATCACATATATACACTTTCACATTCATCACATCGGCCATTAGTCATTATCACATATATACACTTTCACATTCATCACTTCGGCCATTAGGCATTATCACATATATACACTTTCACATTCATCACATCGGCCATTAGGCCTTATCACATATATACACTTTCACATTCATCACATCGGCCATTAGGCCTTATCACATATATACACTTTCACATTCATCACATCGGCCATTAGGCCATACTATCATTTCATATTCGAATACTCATAAACTTACAATATCACGATTTAGAATTCAAGTATGGGTTTAATCAATAGCTTGTGAGCAACTAAAACAAGTTTATCAAGGTTCACAACATAATCTCAAATTCAGCACAAGCTGTTTTTCCTGAGCAATAGTCACTAAATTATTTATAACTGGAGCTACAAAACTCCAAATCACTTTCCGTTAATTTTTCCTGAATATAGACTCGTATATATTCCATCCATAAAATTTCCATAATTTTAGGTTTGGCCAATCAATACCAGATTTTTCTTAAAGTTTCCCCTGTTTCACTGTTTGACTAATCTGACCACTCTTCACTACGAATCAAATTTCTCATTTTACAGAATTCAAAATGTGTTGTATTTGATTTCATTTGAAACTAGACTAATTAAGGAGTCTAAGCATATAAATTTTATCTTATAAACATTTTTGTACAATTTATAATGATTTTCTAAAAACAGAACAGGGGATTTCAGAGTCATTCTGACACCGTCTCACACAACTTTAAATATCTCATTATTGGAAATTCCTTTGATTACACGGTTTCTTTTATAAGAAACTAGACTCATTAAGCTTTAATTTCATGTCTCATTCAGCCTCTAATTCAAGTCCATAAATTTATGGTGATTTTCTAAAGTCACGTTACTGCTGCTGTCCGAAGCAGACTATTTCAAATTACCCTTAAATTCCCAAGTTCAAACACTTAAGAACTTACCATTTGAGCTTAGAACATATCATGGCCACATCATATCTTACTAAATCAACTCATCATGTCCTATTATAATTGAATTTACTCAACGTTTAAACACTTAAAACTTACCTTGGATGTGGTCGAACAATTTCTGCGGCTATTCGATCACTTTTTTCCTTTCCCTTGTTGGACGCCTCTCCTTTAGAGTCTTGAGCTTAAACAAATAAATTAACTCATTTAACCGCTTTGCTACATATATTGGTATCCACATTTTAATGATTTTATGACATACGAAACGACATGGTAAAATTTTCATCTTGCTACTTTATGTTCTTAGCTATTCGGCTAATAACCACATGCAATTACCATACTATCAATAATCTAATCACACATGCATATGCATACTTGGACATTCGGTAATCACCTTTGCTAATTTTAAACTCAACATCACATAAGCTCCCAAGTGATGGCCGAATGCTTCATTTGTTACCCAACTAACCATTCAACAACCTCAACCTCATTACCACCCTTTTATGCCTAATTATCTAAGTCAAGATAAGATCATCAACATGCCTAACTATAGCCGAATGTGCAACATTAATCTATCATTTCTATCTCATTTAACACTTAACATTTACCATATATCGATTCACCAAACTCTCCATCTATTCATGCTCTCATATTCGGTCACCCATACCCATACTAACCATATAACTAATTAAACCTAGGGTTAAACACAAGTGCAATATTGAAGCACCATGGTCGAACCTTCATGAAGTTGCTAAGACCCCTCATTTCTACTCCTCACACACTCTCACATCCAAACCTTTTTATTAAACACTCAAGCTCAATCATCTTCATGCCTCATCACCACAACATCAAAACACCAACCAAGAAAGACAACACCCATGGCCGAATATCATCTCCATCACATAGCAAGATTTAGACCATGGGCTAGGTAGAACTCAAACTAACAACTAAAACATGCATGCATCTCATGGAACATCATCAAACATACCTTAGTCTAGTTACATGCATGGCCGAATCTCTTCAACCTTTCTTCTTCCTTCCTCCTTCAAATTTTCGGCCAAGGTGTTAAAGGATGAACACCCTTTTTTTTTCTTTTCTTTTTCTAGTTACGGCAATTGGAGGGGGGGATGGATGAGACAACTTTGTTTTCATCACCCCTCCCTTTTCATTACTTAATTACTAACCCTTTATTTATTCTTTCTAACATAACACACTAAGCCAACATGTTCCCAACATGTTTCCACCCATAGCATGGCCGGCCACTAGCTCAAATTTTGGGTAATTTGACATGCAAACCCATCATTTTCATAACATGCATTAATAGGCCACTTCACATTTGCCTAGCACATTTCTAAATTTTCTCACATAAGTCCTATTTAATAAAATTCACTTACAATTAACAAAATTCAAACATGAAATTTTCACACATGCATATATACATATAATAGACATAAAATATTATATTCAATTATTTCTGCAACTCGGTTTAGCGGTCCCGAAACCACTTCCCGACTAGGGTCAAATTAGGGGTGTCACAACTCTTCCCCCCTTTAGGGATTTTCGTCCCCGAAAATTTCTACCGATGCATAGTTTAGGATAACGTCCTCTTATTGAATTATATTCATATAAACATTAGCTCATCGATGGCAATTGTAATTCATTATTGATTTCGCATCGATCTGTAAAATCATTTTCTTATCTTAAAACAAATACATAAACATTTCTACAAGTATGCACATATATCTCATTTTCTTGATTTCATAAGTAATAATCACTTAATTTAATTCACAATTGCATCTCAAACACATATTAAGCACATATTAATATGTATAATTCACATCATCAACCCACATATTTGTAACCCATGTTTTCATTCATAAATAGGCTGTAACCTAACCGAAAGTACACATATACTCAAACATCCCAATAAATATCCTTTATAACTTTATCACATCTCAATATTCAACTTAACTCATTTCCAAAAGAAAAGTCAACTTCCACGTACCTGAACATTTAGTTCATTTAGCACATTCAATCATAGTTAACGTTACCCGTATACAGTCGAATAGGCATAAAGCCTAATATAATACTCTGGCATGAGATTTATTCTAGTGCATAACTCGTATATCCAAAATTATCAACATTCATCAAAAATTCTTTCAAACTTTCGAATGTCGAAACTTAATCAAAATAATTTCTTGAACAAGATTAACAAAATAGTGTCCATTCAGCAATAGCACATATAGCTCTTACAATGCCATATCCTAGATATTGTCCTACATATTCTCACATATCGAGCCGATGCCATGTCCCAGACATGGTCTTACACACTATCTCAAATCAATGCCTTCGTCCCAAACGAGGTCTTACATGAATTCCACTTCACACACTTAGTGCCCACTGACTGATCTCGCACTCATAGTGCTCGGTTAAAGGAATTCGCACACACACAGTGCCTCTAATTATTCACATACATAGTGCTCTTATTCATTCGTTAATACATATTGATGTGACTTAACCAAGTCTATAAACATCATGTATGTACACTTTTAAACATATCATCTCATTTAAATTTGAATTCGTATAGTAATGAATACTTAAACTTTGCTCAAATTACCGGCACGAAGCCTACTAGGCACGAAGGCCCGAATACACGTCACCAGCATGATTGCTCTTCGGGATTTAGCACGGATATATCACAAGCACGAATGCTCTTCGGAACTTAGCCCGGATACATCACTAGCATGAATGCTCTTCGGGACTTAGCCCGGATTTAGTAACTCGCACCAATGCCTTCGGATCTTAGTCAGGATATGGTCACTTAGCACAAAGCCTTCGGGACTTAGCCCGGACATCATTCGAATAACCATGCACATTTAACAATAAATCATGACACATTCGTATTTCATTTTCATTAGCAAAACTCAAACACAAGACACTTATCATTCTTGCAATTTCGGCTCAATAGCCACACACAAAGAGCATGATTTTGATTTGCTTAAAACATGATCTAATCAAATCATAATTTAAGCTCTATTACTCAAGAACTTACCCCTTTCCGCTGTCCGAAATCGACTTGGTAAGGTCGCACCCTTAATATAAATAATTGATAGAAAATATATATATAGTGGGTTCGCACACATAGTGCTTAATAATCAACCACGCACACTTAGTGCCATGTACTTTAAACTCCCACACTTAGTGCCATGCATTTCAAGCCCGCACACTTAGTGCCAATCTCACAACCGTGAACACTTATTGCCCGCACACTTAGTGCCAATCTCACAACCGTGAACACTTATTGCCCGCACACTTAGTGCTGAAAACCAACCACTCTATACGCTTCACTGCCTTTTTACATTCGACAATTTCGTCTCTACATACATATACACATATAGCAATACACATTAGAATATCATTTACATTACTTGAATACAAACACAACATGCTTATCGACCATTCAACTTCCAGTTCCATAGCCACATACAAAAATCACATTTATAGTCATAACACTCCTTCAAAATTGCATCACTTATACCCTTATAATCCAATCCAAATCGAAATTCAAATACGAGTACATGATACGTACCTGATCAACTTAATAATTTAGGCATATCTAAATGAAGTTATATCGCAAATTCTCATAGTCAGAAGCTTGCTACAGCTCGATCGGGATCAAGATTCATTACAATACAGCAAACACATTTTAATAGCCAAAAATCATCACACTATCATTTTATCACTTTATGGCATGTATAAATAGACTCACACGTGCTACGTTAGTCCTAGAATTGACTAAACCGTAGCTCTGATACCAATCAAATGTAACACCCCGAACCCGAGGTCGTCGCCGGAGTCGAACACGAGGTGTTAACAGACTTCAAACCACTTAAAAAAAATTTCCCAGACAAGCTGCCAGTCTGCGTACTAGTCGCTTTAAAAATCATATCTTGAGTTCTGAAACTCGAAATCCAGTTCCGTAAATTTTCCCTGAAACTAGACTCATATTCCCATCTACATATTTGTTTCTAGAATTTTTGGTCAGGCCAATTAGTACAGTTTATTAGTCAAAGTCTCCCATGTTACAGGGATCGACTACACTGACCTCTGCGCATTACGACTTGGATATCTCCCTGCACAGAGCTTCAATACTGATGCCGTTTGTTTCTATAGAAACTAGACTCAGAGAGGAATCTATACATATATGGCATGACTCCTAATTATCTCTGGTTAATTTATAATGAATTTCCAAAGTCGGAACAGGGAATCCAGAAACCGTTCTGGCCCTGTCTCACGAGAACCTAAATATCTCTTAACATACTGTCCATATGATCGTTTCGTTACTTTCCTATGAAAATAGATTCATCAAGGTTCGTTTACATAATTTATTCATTATTTAATTCCAATCCTACTATTTTTAGTGATTTTCCCAAATCTACATCACTGCTGCTGCCAGCATCTGCCTTTAAGGTAGACTTTACCTATTTCATAGTTTCCATGATTCAACTAGCCCTTTTAGCATAAATAGCACAAATTATGATAGTGATTAACCATTCCATACCAAATGATTATAACATTATGCTCAAACATATATAAGCCATTTTCGCATGGCTATATACATTAACCAAAATATTCTTCCGCCACTAGTCTATTTTATACATGCCATAAGATAATCCAAAACATAGCAGTACCAAACAGTGGATAGTGATAGTGTGACTAGTTGTTGACGATCCCCGAGCCTGTAGCTTCGCAATGAGATCTATAAAACAGAGGAAACAGAGTAAACGGAGTAAGCATTACAATGCTTAGTAAGTTTTAAGCAGTGTCAACAGATAACAATCAAATTATAACATAGTTGTTCGTATTTTTATTTCACTCTTCCTTCGGGCATACCATCCCTTTACCGAATATGCACATCTCATCATATACAATAGGCAGATAAACTTTCACATAAAAGTGAGCTCATGTGACATAGATATATCGTATGATTTCACATAACCTCTCACTCTGATCCGATGTCACATAATCATAGGAATAGTCTCATAGATTGCTCTCGTATGCGTCACATAACTACCTTATGATTTAGTGCAAATCAAGCTCACATATAAACTTGGAGTACATACCTGTTTAACCTTTCGCATTGAATATATTTATAAGCAATTCTTATTACGAAGTCTTACCCGGACATAATCTCCACACGAAGTTATCGGGTCTTACCCGGACAAAATCCCCACACGTAGTCATCGGGTCTTTAGAGCTCGGATATAGTACGAGCACGAAGCTTACGGACATTAATCAGTGATAATATTCTCGCATAAAGCCTGCGGGGTTTTAACCCGGATATAGTACTGACACAAATGCCCTTCGGGACTTATCACATTCATCACATCGGCCATTAGGCCCTATCACATATATTTACACTTTCACATTCATCACATTGGCCATTAGGCCCTATCACATATATATACACTTTCACATTCATCACATCGGCCATTAGGCCGTATCACATATATACACTTTCACATTCATCACATCGGCCATTAGGCCTTACCACATGTATACACTTTCACATTCATCACATCGGCCATTAGGCCTTATCACATATATACACTTTCACATTCATCACATCGGCCATTAGGCATTATAACATATATACACTTTCACATTCATCACATCGGCCATTTGGCCTTATCACATATATACACTTTCACATTCATCACATCGGCCATTAGGCCATACTATCATTTCATATTCGAATACTCATAAACTTACAATATCACGATTTAGAATTCAAGTATGGGTTTAATCAATAGCTTTTGAGCAACTAAAACAAGTTTATCAAGGTTCACAACATAATCTCAAATTCTGCACAAGCTGTTTTTCCTGAGCAATAGTTACTAAATTATTTATAACTGGAGCTACAAAACTCCAAATCACTTTCCGTTAATTTTTCCTGAATATAGACTCGTATATCTTCCATCCATAAAATTTCCATAATTTTAGGTTTGGCCAATCAATACCAGATTTTTCTTAAAGTTTCCCCTGTTTCACTGTTTGACTAATCTGACCACTCTTCACTACGAATCAAATTTCTCATTTTACAGAATTCAAAATGTGTTGTATTTGATTTCATTTAAAACTAGACTCATTAAGGAGACTAAGCATATAAATTTTATCTAATAATCATTTTTGTACAATTTATAATGATTTTCTAAAAACAGAACAGGGGATTTCAGAGTCATTCTGATACCGTCTCACACAACTTTAAATATCTCATTATTGGAAATTCCTTTGCTTACACGGTTTCTTTTATAAGAAACTAGACTCATTAAGCTTTAATTTCATGTCTCATTCAGTCTCTAATTCAAGTCCATAAATTTATGGTGATTTTCTAAAGTCACGTTACTGCTGCTGTCCGAAGCAGACTATTTCAAATTACCCTTAAATTCCCAAGTTCAAACACTTAAGAACTTACCATTTGAGCTTAGAACATATCATGGCCACATCATATCTTACTAAATCAACTCATCATGTCCTATTATAATTGAATTTACTCAACGTTTAAACACTTAAAACTTACCTCGGATGTGGTCGAACAATTTCAGCGGCTATTCGATCACTTTTTTCCTTTCCCTTGTTGGACGCCTCTCCTTTAGAGTCTTGAGCTTAAACAAATAAATTAACTCATTTAACCGCTTTGCTACATATATTGGTATCCACATTTTATTGATTTTATGACATACGAAACGACATGGTAAAATTTTCATCTTGCTACTTTATGTTCTTAGCTATTCGGCTAATAACCTCATGCAATTACCATACTATCAATAATCTAATCACACATGCATATGCATACTTGGACATTCGGTAATCACCTTTGCTAATTTTAAACTCAACATCACATAAGCTCCCAAGTGATGGCCGAATGCTTCATTTGTTACCCAACTAACCATTCAACAACCTCAACCTCATTACCACCCTTTTATGCCTAATTATCTAAGTCAAGATAAGATCATCAACATGCCAACTATAGCCGAATGTGCAACATTAATCTATCATTTCTATCTCATTTAACACTTAACATTTACCACATATCGATTCACCAAACTCTCCATCTATTCATGCTCTCATATTCGGTCACCCATACCCATACTAACCATATAACTAATTAATCCTAGGGTTAAACACAAGTGCAATATTGAAGCACCATGGCCGAACCTTCATGAAGTTGCTAAGACCCCTCATTTCTACTCCTCACACACTCTCACATCCAAACCTTTTTATTAAACACTCAAGCTCAATCATCTTCATGCCTCATCACCACAACATCAAAACACCAACCAAGAAAGACAACACCCATGGCCGAATATCATCTCCATCACATAGCAAGATTTAGACCATGGGCTAGGTAGAACTCAAACTAACAACTAAAACATGCATGCATCTCATGGAACATCATCAAACATACCTTAGTCTAGTTACATGCATGGCCGAATCTCTTCAACCTTTCTTCTTCCTTCCTCCTTCAAATTTTCGGCCAAGGTGTTAAAGGATGAACACCCTTTTTTTTTTCTTTTCTTTGTCTAGTTACGGCAATTGGAGGGGGGGTGGATGAGACAACTTTGTTTTCATCACCCCTCCCTTTTCATTACTTAATTACTAACCCTTTATTTATTCTTTCTAACATAACACACTAAGCCAACATGTTCCCAACATGTTTCCACCCATAGCATGGCCGGCCACTAGCTCAAATTTTGGGTAATTTGACATGCAAACCCATCATTTTCATAACATGCATTAATAGGCCACTTCACATTTGCCTAGCACATTTCTGAATTTTCTCACATAAGTCCTATTTAATAAAATTCACTTACAATTAACAAATTTCAAACATGAAATTTTCACACATGCATATATACATATAATAGACATAAAATATTATATTCAATTATTTCTGCAACTCGGTTTAGCGGTCCCGAAACCACTTCCCGACTAGGGTCAAATAGGGGTGTCACATTTATATTCAGTGATACGGGGAATTAGCACATAGCAACCCCTTTCACAATCAAATATACGGTGGAATCAACACTTAGCAACCACCTTTAGAGTCAATAATTGGGGGAATCAGCACTTAGCAACCCCTCGGGGAATCAGCACTTAGCAACCCCTTTTTATTCAATGTATTCTGACCTATTCCGAGTGTTCGACCGGAAACCTTGTTTTTCAACATTTTAACACCTTTCCAAACTTAACCACATTTTTAGGATCTATATCGAATATTTATTCTATAATCAATTAAATCTCAACAATATATTGAATAACATTAAAACAATGCATTAATTCACATACAAACTTACTTTGGTGCAACAATATAGAAATTTAGCAATTTAGTCTTTAATATTTTCTTATCTCCGATCAAGGTCGATTCCACTTCTTTCTTGAACTATAATAACACATTTAACTTATTTAACATGCACATTCAACAAAACAGTCTTTAACTCAAACTTTGGTAAAATTACAATTTTGCCCCTAAACTTTTGTATATTGACACTTTTGCCCCAAAGGTCGAAAATTAAACTTCATCTCTCATTCTTATGTTTTATGACATAATGAACATTTTTCATTTCTATGGAAACATCAAATTCCCACTCTAACACTTATGAACATTAGGTATTTTTAACGTTTATGTCGTTTTACTCATTTCACTTAAAATCGCTTAGCAAAAGTTGTTTAACATAATTTTTAGCTTTATATTCTACCATAAAACATCAAAATAAACACATTTCACCTATGGGTATTTTTCCAAATATAAACCCTAGGTTAAATTATTGCTAGAAATAGCTAAAACAAGTTATCGGGACTCCAAAAACGTAAAGAACATTAAAAACAGGGCTTAGAATCACTTACCATGGAGCTTGGAAGCCTGAAAACCCTAACTATGGCTTCTACCCTTGCTAAATTCGGCCTTAGCTTGAAGATGGATAAATTTTTGGCTATTTTGGCCTTTTTAATTCTTTTAATTTCTAAATGACCAAAATGCCCCCAATTTAAAAAAAATCCCATTTCACTTATCTCTTATCCATTTTTTTTCCAACAAGTTAACCAATGGTCTAATTTCCATTTAAAGACCTCCAATTTAAAATTTCATAGCAATTTAACACCTCTAGCTTCTAGAACTCAACTTTTGCACTGTTTACAATTTAGTTCTTTTAGCTAAATTGAGTGCCCAAATGTCGAAATTTTTGAACGAAATTTTTACGAAATTTTTACGAAATAATTTTGTGAAATTGTAGACCATAAAAATATAATAAAAAATAAATTTTTCCTCGTCGAATTTATGGTCCCGAAACCACTGTTCTGACTAGATCTAAAATCGGGCTATTACAAACACACAAGCTTTAAGCTAAGTTCCCATGTAACTCAAACTATTAACATAAAAAACTTTAAATACTAATACCTCGATCTATACTCAACCTTTTTGCCTAAATCCGTTCCGTTCAGCTAATTATTCGTCTATGCGTAATTCACAACCTTCAAACTAGACAAATCTACTCAATTCATGATGTCGACATTTTTCGACATCTTTTAGGCAATTTTTACAAAATTCAATAAAACATGAGAAATCATTAACGAAACTTCAAGGTAAGTTTAAAAACCTTCTAATCATGCTAAAACAAGTTGAAAAATACTTTGAAACCAAGTTTTTACTCAAAATCTCGAAATTCACCATTAATGGCTTGATTTTCGACTTTGATTTAAAACATGCGATTTGAGGGCTAATATTTTAGTTTTAGAGTCTAAATAACACTAAAAACCAATGGATACATGAATGATTACCTTTTTTGAAAAAATGAATAAGTTTTGACGTAAATTTGAAAACCCACGTTTAGAGAAGATGATGAAATCTATGGAAGTTTAGGTGTTTTTCTTGGGGATTTATAATTGTAAATAAATTAGGAGTGATAGGAAATCAATTTATTATAGTTTGGGAATCAAAAATTGAGTTAAATATCAAGGGAATGGCAAGGGGCGACACAAGGAAGAAGAGAGGAAGAAATAATGTGAAAACTGTAGGTAGAGGGTGGTTTTTAGGTTTAATTTTAAAAATTGGTTAAATTGCCACATAAATGCTCACTATTTTGACTCTGTTACAAATTAGTCCTTTCCCTAAAATTAAGGGTTTCTAGAACACTTTTTCAAAAATTAATTTAACAGTTAAGGTGTCATAGTCGAGAACATTATTAAGTACTAACCTTACGAAATTTCGAGCTCATCTATGTGAAAATTCCTAAAATACACCTAAAACTCTTAGGCCCTATTTTGGGGTGTGACATCTACTAATGATCTTATTTGTTAAAGAAATTTCTAACCTAATGCAAGGTGAATTTGAGATGAGCATGATGGAGAACTAAATTTCTTTTTGGGACTCCAAATAAAGCAATGAAAGGATGTCATCTTCATCAATCAAGCTAAGTGCACAATGGAATATTTATTTTTCAAAATTGAGGTTGGATGGATTTTTTAAATATTTATTCACTGACATTTTATAACCTTGTTCGAGCCTTTTATTCAAATTCCAAGCTCAAACATGATGAGTCTAGTGATCTCGTTTTTGCCATCACCTCATTTTTAATGAAAACTCCCATTCGCCTTACTGTCGAAGAGTTTGAAGATTTGTTACACTTGCCTTCCGGAGGTAACTCCAATGAAAAGGGCCCTTTTAATCAAGCTCTTTTCATTTCGTTTGGTTTAGCCTCTAAACTTTCTTTACACGATCGAGCCTTCCACCTTATCCTAACTTGGAATTTACATCCTATTATGAAACATGCAAAGCTTCAAAACATCGAATATTGGTGGCTCGATTCTATCCAAAATAATAGGCAACCCAACCTTGCTCTTATCATGTTTAATGACATTACTAAGGCTATCGGGAGAGGGATGAATACAAATATCACCCATCCTCATGGCACGTATTTTTCGTATATCTTTAGAAAGTTAGGTATTTGTACTCTTAGAGACTCCTCCATAACGTCCAATCAACCCATAAGTTACGGGGAACTTCACCATGCTAGCTATCACTATGATGCCAACTCCGGTGAGTGGATCAAGGGAGGTAATCCAGTTGTCGATGATAACGATGATGAATATGCTTTTGAGCACATCCCTTCACCCGAGCATGCTCCTCCATCAACTTCTTCTTTTCATGCTTCCAATCCTCATCTAAGGTTAATAGTGCCATCTTCAATGCTATCCATTCATTGAGCAATGATGTTCGAGGTCTTAGGGAAGACATTAAAATCGACTATCAACTTTAGAGGCACAAATGGTGTCTCTCTTAGCTCGCTTCCCTTCGAATCCTCCTTTTTCTCCTAGTGATGGTTAGAGTAGGTTTAAGCCATTCATTTCACACTCATAACATTTGCACCTAGATTTCTTTATTATTGCCTATGTCTATATCCAATTTCACTTTATTGCTTTATTGGTATTTTTAGATACATTGATGTTTAGTTCTTAGTCCATTCACTTCTCTATATCTTTTGTGATGGCCTAACCTCTTTTCTCCTTAAGCTTTATTTTTCATTTGATGTAACAAAAAGGGGAGAAGAAAAGGTAAATTGATTGAATATTTGTTTATGCTAACTATATGCAAATATGCAAATTTTGTGACCAATTTTCTTTAAAGTAAAATTGAATGCCATATTGTTTGTCAAATTTTATTTTGGCCTTATATTCAAAATGACTTCTATTAAGGGGAAGCAAATTATTCAAAAAAAAATTTACCAAATGTTTTGTTATATATGAAAGGGGGAGATTGTTAAACCAAGCTTTATTTGATAAAATGTTTTGCTATAACAAATTGAAGTGTTTTTTAATAAAAGTTAAAATTGAATAAAATTGACAAAATCATTTGTTAAAATAAAGTCTAAGAGATAAAACTTTGAATATCCACTTTAAACTCTTAGAAAATCTTTAAACATCTTTAAAATCAAATTAAAATGATTTTCACTTAGTAAAATGATTTTTATCAAATCAAATAATTTTTAAACTAGTCAAAATTGCTCCAGGCCAAAAAGTATCGATACCTTTTTGGCCAATTATTGATATTTTATGAATTATCGATACCCTTATCAAAAGCAATACCAAAATGACATTCTATTTTTCACAAACCCTATTAAGTATTGATACCTTTCGGTCAAGTATTGATATTTTTTGAAATATCGATACCCCTTCTTAAAAAAGATATTAAAATAGCATTCTATTTCTCACAAAATTTACAAAGTATCGATACAGTATCAATACCTTTTTATAAAGTATCGATAAAAATATTTTGGTATCAATAGCAAAACTCTAACGGTCACTGAATTCAACATTTATTTTAAAAATTATTGATACCTTTTTATATGGTCTTGATACTTAGTGTTGTAGATGAATTAAATGCTTTGGTGTTTAAATCCCTAATGCCTCTATTCATGACACCAACAACCTCAACGGTTGGAAATCAATTAGGGGGTACAAATACCAACTTTCAAAGTTCCTACCACAACAAGAAAACCCTTCCAAGTAAAAATCATCAATCAAACAACCTTTGAGCTTACTATTTCCATATTCCTTTTACATACACTTGTGAGCTTTACTTCTATTATTTTGCTCAAGTATATTTTATTGTATTTGAGCTTAATTTGCAAACACTTTGATCTTGAGGGTTTGTGCCTTAAGATTTGGGGTAGAAATCTTAAGGGAGTTGTAAGGTTAATCCTTCTCCTCAAAGGTTATCAAATTAGTAAATTTGGTAAAATCCTTTATTGTAGAAAGCTAAGGTAGTGGAATAGGTAATTGGGGCTGAAACACTCTAAATTATCTTGTTCATCTTTCAATTTTCTTTCTACCTTTCACAAAAAAAATTTAAAAGCCAATTTACCCCTCTCTTGGCAATTTCAGTTTGATTTATCATGCTAACACTTGACCTTGCTTCCACGTCAATTGAGCCTTCATATTTTCATCCTATGCACTCAATTGAACATGTTAGTACTACCTAAGGCCCCTGTCGGCCTATTAGGTCAAAACACTTACAAAATGTGTTAAAACAATACTTATATTACTAATATTTATTCCCAATGCCTAATTACCTGTAAAACAAGCTTCTTAAATGCAGAATTGACCCAAATTAATTACTATATTTGACGGCAGGTCAAATACCCCCACATTTAAGTATTTGATTGTCCTTAAGCAAACTAAACGAAAACAAAATAAAAACCTGAAAATAAACTAAAACTGAAAACAAGAAATAAACATGCAAAGAAAAAGTACTTGAGCTAGCTTGATACATGAGATTGGATCGGGGCATCAACACTAGGAAAGTTTTCCTAAATATATAAGTCTAGCTAGAAATTTAAATGATTCACAATTATTTACACCTAAACAGATTAGTTCAATAATTTACAAAGTAAAAAAGTTGAAGAAAAGGGAACACCCTAGAATAGAATTAGGGTGGATGGCACACCCTAGTATTCCTACTAGGGTTGCCACCCCCTTCATGTCCATAAGGAGTTTTTGGGTCTCTCTCACATCAGGTCCAATTACGAGTACTTCCTAGGCTTTTTGACCTAGCACTTTGTACTGTCATCCAACCCGATTCAGTTTTTCTATTTCCCAAAATAAACTTTAATATTTATATATAAAATAATTTTCTTACCCCTATTTTACCCCAAAATTTTTTTGACTATTTTAACCCTGGTGAAATCTTGATGATTTTTCCCCAGGTAAAATTTTGAGAAAATAAGTTCAATATTTTACAACTCAACATGTTCACTAGGACGGAATGATTTATTTTAAAGTTTGGGCTTCAAAATAGTGTAAAAACATAAACTCATTATTCTAATCATTTTTAAGTAATCCATATAGGATTGCAAATGGATCATTTCCATTTTAATTTCCATTTCCATTTTTGGAAACCTACATTCATTATCAAAAGATTTCATTTCTCCATTTCAGAGAAAACCATAATTATTCATGAATGCTTTTCATTTCTCTTTTCCTATTCATTTCATTAATTTTTATTTTAATACACAATTCATTTCTGGTTTCAACAAGCTAGCGGAGGGACCGATTGGACATATATTATCACATCCCGAAAATCAAATTAGTAGAATCGGGTTATTAAATTGGGGGTTTGAGTCAGATTTCAAAAATTAAGATCGTAAATAAGTGATTAAATTATTAAAGTAGCATAATCGGGTTTTTATTTTATTAACTAGCATAAAATGAAATTGAATTTTGTGGTCTAATTTGAAAAAAATGGATATCAATTGGGTTAGGACCTAATTGGAAAAGAGGAGAAACAGGGAATGGTGAAAAGGGGAAATTGCACAATCTCTTCTACAAGGAGAACACCCACCGTTTTCTCATTCTTTTCAAAATCGTAAACCTATCCAAAAATTTCCTTCAAAATTAACTCATTCTTTTGGATTTATTAACTTCCCAAACACCAAAACAGCCCCAAATTTCAAACAAAAATCGTGTTTTCTTCCCCAAATTTGTCATTATTCTTCTTGAGTTCAAATCTAGAATTAGAGTTTTAGATCATCATTTTCATTGAATTAAGATAATATTGTAAATTTTTAGGGTTAAATGAAGAGTGTTGTTAATTCAAATCGAGTTTTAAATGATTATATTTGGATTTGATGTTTTTAAAGTAAGCTTGGATTAAAAATGAAATATCTCGTAATCTTGAGTAAACTTGTGTTTTCAAAGTGATTTTTGATTCATTTGAACCAAATTAGAACTTATTTCACTTCAATTTGATAAATCATAACCTGATTTTTAATAATCAAACATTTTCCCCTTTTGCATGTTCTTGAGGCTTTAATTTTTCAAAAATTTTAGAACCACGAATTTAGCTGAAATTAATGGTTAGGTATGAAATTAAATGATATTTAGGATGTTTGAAATTGACGTTGAGGATTAGAAATTATATTAGAATGTTTAAACTTCAATTTCAACAAAACTACCAAATTTTTGGTAGTGAGAAAGGGGAGGCTTGAATTGTGTTTTCCTTACAGTTTTGTTGTGTTCAAGGCTATTTTTGATGAGTTTGAGATGTTCTTGTTATGTGTGTAAAGTTTTGAATCAATCGAGAGCCACTACGAGTAAGTCTAAAAGCAAGGAAAAGCTTGTTTGAGCTTTCGGCTAGTAAGCGAAAGCGTGATTAGTGAGTGTCCAGAGTCACTGGTGGTATGCGCCATTCGTAGTGTTCATTAGGAGCTTAGGATTAACCTAAAACCCTATCCTAAGATCCTAGAGTAATCCTTTTCTATACTATTTGCCTTGTTGTGAAATTATGCCTAATGTATGATGAGTTGTGATATGTGATGCTATTATGACAAGTAATATGTGAGAATAGTTGTATGTGATATGTGATATATTGATTTTAATGCATACGTATGAGGTCTGATAAACGATAGCTTAATGAGCATTGTGGCATTTGAAGTGCAACTAAATGTAACTTCGATAAGCATGCATTGTCTATAAGATTGTGATGTGAAAATTAATGAATATGAATAGATGTTATGTGCATTAAAATAGTAAATAAATTTGTGGATTTGTGGTTATTTTGACCTTGTGATCTCTTGAAACCGTTGGATATAGTTGACATGCCATAGGATTGTGAGTACTTTTTTTTGTGTTTTGTGCTTTGGGCGTTGAGGCCCTGGGACAGGTTGGAAAGATAAGGGAATGTCAAGATAAGCTCCATTCATTCGGAAATATGGTGTGTTGGAGAGTGTTTAGCTTTATGCTACACTTATGAGACATGTTAGAATTTTTAAGTCATTGGTGTGATGGAGATCCATTTTTGCAATGTGTGGTGATAGATTCCACTTTTATGTTTCATAATCTCAAGCTGTCAAATTATCATTAATTGAATTATTCATATATATGAGATATTTTGTGTATAAATGCATGTGACGGTAGAT
Organism: Gossypium hirsutum; assembly: GCF_007990345.1. Classification (NCBI taxonomy): domain Eukaryota; kingdom Viridiplantae; phylum Streptophyta; class Magnoliopsida; order Malvales; family Malvaceae; genus Gossypium; species Gossypium hirsutum. Next base: position 35,155,589 of record NC_053443.1, read on the forward strand.
GCTAGCCTTGTGAGATAATGGAACATGATTATGGTATTTTGACTTGATAAATTACAGTTGTGAATGTGACTTAGTATGCTTTTGCTTAGCATATGTTGTTGTGGATGCTTTGTGGTAATTTTGAGAATTTTTTGAGCTTATATAAGCTCGTACACTCGACATTAAAACATTGTAAAGAAGTATCTCTTTTGGTGTGAGTGAAGCGACGAAGAAAGTGATTTAAGCAAGGCATAATTTTTGAGTAGGTGGTTTTGCAATTATTTTAAACATACTGAACAAAGGCAATATGGGTTATAGTTACAACTATTATTTTTATTATTATCATTATTTCGAGATTAGACTTAAGAAGTGTTAATGTTGTTTCTAGGATTTGAGATGTGGACAATTTTGATGCTTGAGATTGGTATTGGTAATGCATTCTATAGTCTCTTGACGGATATGTGTTAATATGGTATGTAAAATGGTTAAAATATTATGGTAGGCTTGGTAGAAGTGGACATTATTTTTATGTTTAGTAGGAATATGTTTTGAGCATGAAAAAAGTTTTAACTTGTGAAATTTTAGCACTATGGGTAAAAGTATCGATACTTCAGACTAGAATACTGATACCATGAGAATGAAATGTTTTAAAAAATCAACAGTAACCTAATTTGGTATCGATACCCAACCATGAGAATCGATACTTGTGCTAAAAACACCAATACCTTTGCCATGGTATCGATAAGACGTTTTGAACCAAAAATTGGCAGAGAACTAAAATGGTATCAGTTTTTACATTAATATTGATACCTAACAAATAAATATCGATACCTTCTTGTTTAGTATTGATGCTCACGTTGGATTTTGAAAATTTTTAAAATGGTTCTTATTTCTCAAATAATTTTATTTCTAATATTTATTTGAATGTTTAATTAGCCTAGATTTCATCTTTAAAAGGTTAATAGTAGTAGTCGTTGCTCTTATTTAAAATTGTGTATGCATGTGTATAAGTTTCAATAGTAGTTGTAACATCCTATAACTCGAGTCTAGCGGCCGGACCAGGTGAGGGGTGTTACATTTGGTGGTATCAGAGCCTAGTTTTTGTAATACTTAGATCTAAGTTTGTCAGTATTCGGTACTAAGGTAATGTAACCTATGTACCTAGATTTTCATAGTAGTTAGACTGTTTGACTTGAATATCTTTGTTTGAAATTATTATGATATTGCTTGTTTTGGGAATATGCATTGGATTATTTCTCACCACTCACACTCTTGGTATGTTTGTTTGTGTATGTTAAGGTGAATGCAAATGCTCAAGAGGATGGTACATCTCCTACACCTCCTGTTTTGCCTCGTAGAGTAAATATATCAGACGATAGTGTTGGCTCTTTGATGCAAGCCATGATTGGGGCATTTCAGAGGATTACTGGTGCCTGTAAAACCCCTAACCTGTCTCTGTCATCGGATTAGTGTTACGGAGCATTACCGTACAATCAGAAATATTTAAACACCATAACATTCAATAATTTAAATATATTATGAACCATTCATTATCATACATTTTGTCCCTAAATCGAGCCTTCAAGGCCCTAGAAATAGCTTTTAAGCAATTTGGGATTAATTTGAAATAATTCAGAAAGTTTAGGAGAAGGTTACAAAAATTGGAAATGATGGTTACACGATCGTGTGGCCAGGATGTGTGCCATAGCCCCAGGCCATGTAACTTTCGAACAAGTGACACACGGTCGTGTCCCAGCTCGTGTCCTCACTTATGTAACTTACTGAGTAGGGTCACAGGGCCGTGTGGTAGGCCGTGTAACTCCCTGACTTGAACGCTAAGAAATCCTCAGATGACATGGCTATGTCACACGCCCGTGTCCCAAGCCGTGTAAACCCAAAATTTACCTAAAATCAAACCATTTCAAAACCATTTCATGCATAACTTCTCAAACCACTTAAGCATGCATTCAAGGGTTCAAACACCAATCAAACTTGAATAATTATGTCATTTCAAACAACCTAATTCACCTAACCAATATGCCATTAAAAGGCACCACAGTTGCATCTAAATATCATTTACCTAAACATGTCAATATTGCCTTATTTCAATCATGAAGACCTAATTCCATTATGTGCCTAAAACACATCACAAAAGACCATTTTCAAGCCAACATCAACATACCATATGAACATGTGCATCAATTACCTAAAAGTGATCAAAGAGACTTAACATAGCAAGAATTACAAGTCCATCAACCATACATAAACATCAAAGCACAAACATACCAAATTACCATTTACACGTTCACTAAATACCATTACAAAACATCCGAAACATGCCATTATAAACCTTATCCAAAATGCTCAAAAACTATCAAAATGACTGCTAGATAGGGTGATAGGCCTCCGATGATCTTCCAACCAAATCGAGCTTCCAATGGTCTATAAAACAAATAAAAGAAACTATGTAAGCAAGAGTGCTTAGTAAGCTCGTATAAACCTTAAACATAAATTACCATTTCTATAATACAATTCATAGAATAAGTATAAACCAAAACCAATGCCATAAGCTTAGTATGAGCCAACACAACATCATCAAACTCACAAGTTCGTATACTTGTTCATATATATTTGAAACCAACCATAGGATATGTGGTTCACCATGTACAAACGTAACATTTTACACCATCATTGTTACCATAATGTCATGTTTCATTGCATTTGCATACTTACCATTTCCTTTTCCTTCTTTTGCCCGTTGAACCATCTAGAATTACATCAGATACTCAAGAAAGCTCAAACGAAGTGCGCCTTTACATATAACCATAACTTTTCCTTTACATCATTCCTCATGTGTGTTGTGAAATGGGCATGCTCACACAAGCTGTGTGTCAGAATATAACTAAATTGAGAAAGAGAACATCTGATTATTCTAGTGAATCTGAATAATTACCTAAGAGAGGGCATGATACTTAATTTTTTGGTAGAGGTAATGGGAGTAGGTTCTAACCGAGTCAATCTAGGTAGCAAAGCAGTGTTGTGGTTAGTACTGGTGGGTCGTTGGGAGGTTTTGGATGGTCATTTTGTAGACACTGTGAGCATATGCACCTTGGAGAGTGTTAAAAACTAACTGGGTAATTTTTTAAGTATGGCTCTAAGGAACATATGTTGAGGTATTGTTTATAGAGACTTGAGGTTTTGTAGACTCGGAGTTTTGCTCCTGCACCTGTACCTATGCTTGCTAAGGTTGTGACTGAGGTAGAGGTGGTAATGGGGGACAGGTTGGGTAGTAGGTTATTGCTCATACCATTGCTACTCTAGTTGAGATAGGAGGACCAACTCTAGTATATGCTATTAGGGAGCCGCAAGATCAGAATTCGACTGACGTTTTTGCAAGTACTTTCACTTTGAAGTCTATTTTGTTATTCTCTTTGGTTGATTTTTGGTTCTACTCATTTTTATATCTTGAGTGATTTGGCTTATGAGTTGATGATTCCAGTGGAAATGATCGGTTTGGGTATGACCGTCACTAGTTCCTTTGGTGAAAGTATTATGGTGAATTGGGTATACTGTAGGTGTCCCCTGATGATAAAAGGACATGTCTTCTCCGTAGATCTTATGGAATTTCCTTTTTATGGATTTAATGTGATTCTTAATATGGATTGGTTAATCGAGCATAAGGAAAAGGTAGACTTTGATTGAAACAGATTTCTCTGCGAAATAATGATGAGATGGAGATTGTAGTTGTTGGGGAAAGACTCAAATTTCTGTCTAATGTGGTTTTGACAACCAAGGGTGAGAAGATGATGGGTAAAGGTTGGGAAGCCTATTTGGCTTATGTGTTGAACTCGGTCATCAAAGAAATGAGAGTTTAGGATATCCGTACCGTAAAGGACTTTCTTGATGTATTTCCGAAAGTGTCTATTGCGCCTTATTGCATTGCACCAAAAGAGCTTAAGGAATTGAAAATATAGTTGCAAGAGTTTCTTGATCGAGGTTTCATTCGACCGAGTGTATCTCCATGGGGTGCGCTAGTTTTGTTTGTAAAGAAGAAGGATGATATGTCAATGTTGTGCATAGATTATAAGCAGTTTTATAAGTTAACCATCAAGAACAAGTATCCATTACCTCGGATTGATGACCTGTTTGATCAATTTCGAAAAGCAACTATGTTTTCAAAAATCCACTTGAGGTTAGAGTACTATCAGCTTAAGGTGGATGAGTCAGATATATTAAAGACGACATTCAAGACTCGGTATAGGCATTATGAGTTCTTGGTCATGCTGTTCGATTTAACTAATGCTCCCACTGCGTTCATGGACTTGATGAATCGTGTTGTCCATTTGTATCTAGATCAATTTGTAGTTGTCTTCATAGAAAACATTTTAGTGTGCTTACCCACCCAGGAGGATCACGATGCATATCTACGAGTTGTTTTGCAGATATTACGGGAAAAAAATTGTATGCAAAATTGAGCAAATGTGAATTCTGGCTAAAAGAGGTGGCATTCTTAGGCCATGTTGTATCTGTTGGATCATCAGTATGCCCCGTGGCATAGCGAAAAAATTATTTCGGTCATCGTCAATAAAGGATCCATGTACGAGAAATGAATCGGGTTTAAACAAGGGTAAAAATATACCATTCACAATTGAAAAATGATGACTGACGTTGTTGATAGAACCCCTTTCGGAGATGTCGATTCCAAGCCGTAACAATAATGTCTTAGCCTCTATGTAATCCACCTAGTCAAAGAACAAACATCAAAATTCTCTTGAGCTTTTCAGAGAGAATTTTCAAGAACAGCTACTAGACCTTTGATTTTTTTTTTATTTTCTTGGTAACCCTAACACACTAAGGGATTCATTTCCTTTTATTTAATTTTATGGCATATATTAGAAAATAAAAATGAGATTATTTCCTTATTATTAAAGAAAGAAATAAAAAGTCAGGAAAAAGATTATAATCTTTCAAAAAGAATATCACTTTCCATGTCCTTTTATATTTTGACCGAAATTATTATAACTATTTATATTAATAATTTTGGTAAAATATATAATTAATATTTTGTATGAGTCAAATTCATATATTAATTTTATCTATGTTTTCTATTTGCGTACAACAATATTGTACATATAATGTGTTTAATATTTAAATATCAAATTGAATTAATTCAATAATTAATTTAATTCACGTGACAGCTAAATACAATACCAAATGTATTTGGATTCTGTTCACTTAAACTATAGGGTGTGACCCTGTATGCTCTCTTAATGTCGGTAGTAATACTAGAACGTTTCTAACATTACAAGCAATGAGTGAAATCTAGAAATAAATCATTGCTACCCAAGTTACAAGAAGTCGTGATTCAACATAACCTTCTATGATAATCTTTTCATGTATTATATCCTTTTATCCTTAATATCTACATTGGAAACAAGTCATTGAATAGTCACACTTGTATAGTCCAATCTCATATTTCTTAATTTTCTAAGTAGACTATAATAAACTAATAAGTTTGATATCTCATATCAACTTATTCGAGTATGGCCATGCATTCTAGTCTTACTCCATGAAAAGGCCTAAGATATTGCTCCCATTATGTAGGAGGGATAAATCCTATTTTGATCAACCATATCCTACTACCTTGATTGTGGTATATCCAACATCAGCATTTCTAGCACAACCTGTTACTGTATATGTTTGACTGTATCAAGATATATGACTCACGATGTTGGGACAATGATGATCTCAAGTTTGAGGATCATATACATATTTACCACCATAAGTAATATTTGTGACTATTACATAATAATCCAAGAAACATACTCATGCCATATTAGTCCAGTATGTTGTTCTCTAATGCATACTTATGTATTGATTTTGACATCCCTATGTTAATGACAACAATTTGTCAGGAATCAACTACACAGTCTCAATGCATTATCATTGTCCAAGCCCACAATAATAATCGACTAAGGACCTTTTAAAGAATAATCATATTATTCTTAGGAATTTATTATTAACCACTTTATTCATACACACAGAAAAACTGAAATAACAATCAAAATGCATTATATTAACAAACAGGGTAAAACGAGTATGTGATTACAATCATATCATGATTGGTCTATGGGCGTACTCTAATAATCTCCAACTAGCACTAAGACCAATCAATCATATATCTAATACCAAGTGACTTAGTGTGACGATCATGCTTCTACTGTGTTAGAGGCTTCGTCAATGGATCAACGATGTCATATATTTCCACATCTCCTCGGTCAATGATTCCTCGAATGAGATGAAAGCGCCTAAGTATATGTTTGGATCACTGGTTAGATATGGGTTCCTTTGCTTGTGTAATAGCTCTGTTTTTGTCACAGCGAAGTTTTATAACATCTGATATACTAGGCACAACCCTTAGTTCAGATATGAACTTCTTGATCCAAACAACCTCTTTTGCAGCCTCACTAACTGCAATGTACTTGGCCTCGGTTCTAGAATCAGCTACTGTATATTGCTTTGAACTTTTCTAGCTCACAGCTCTACCGTTAAGGTAAAACACAAAACCCGATTGCAATCATGAATCATCCTTGTTGGTTTGGAACCTAGCATTAGTGTAACCTTCTACACTTAGCTCTTCCTCGCCTCCATATATAAGGAATGTATTCTCAGTCCTTCTCAAGTACTTAGGGATATTTTTAACTGTGAAATACCGTGCCTCATAAGTAGGAATCATCTATTAGATTCTTTCATACTAAACATTTTCAGTACTTTATCTATGTATGTACTTTGGCTTAGACCTAGGAGTTGTCTTGATCTATCTTTATAGAATTTGACTCCTAATATATATGTAGCCTCGCCCAAGTCCTTCATAGAAAATCAACTTCCTAACCAAGTCTTAACAAACTATAGGGTAGGTATGCCATTTCCTATGATAAGTATGTCATCTACATACAGTACCAAGAATACAATAGAGCTCCCACTAATTTTCTTGTAAACACAAGGATAATCTTCATTTTTGATAAAACCAAACTCTTTGACCGCATCATTAAAATGAAGATTTCAACTTTGAGAAGCTTGCTTCAATCCATAAATGGATCATTGTAGCTTGCATATTCAGATCAAAAACACCTTTAGGTTGTGTCATGTATACATCCTCTTCTAGTTTCCCATTAAGGAAAGTTGTTTTGACATCCATTTGCCAGATTTCATAATCATGAAATGCAACTATTGCATGTAAGATCCGGATGGATTTAAACATTGCAATGAGAGAAAAGGTTTCGTCATAGTTTACACCATGAATTTGTCAAAAACCTTTAGCGACTAATCGCCCTTTGCATGTTTGTAGATTACCATCCATGTCGATTTTTTTTGAAAACCCACATGCACCCTACGGGTTTAACCCTGATGTGAGCACAATCACATCATGTGTTTCGAATTAAAGGACTCAAAATTCGCCCAAGCGCGAAGGGCCTAAAGTTAAAATGCGGGATGCACATCACCTCATGCTCAGTGGCATTAATTGATAAATGTTCAAAATTGGCTTTCAGCCATGAAAATTCCAAATCCGTAAATTTGGACTCAACATCGGCGGGTGAGACTCCTAATAGGCTATAACAAAGGATGACCGGCTCAGCTATCGCACTTACGCCCGTTACAGCACTCCCGTTGATTAGGAGCCCAAGTTGCAATACAACATCCTCTAGAGTGACAGTGCACTCCCCACACAGCAAATGAAAAGTGTGAGTATCTGGGTGCCAATGCTCGACCAATATGGATATTAAATCGTACCACAAGTCAAACGTTTAGATTAATGTTGCGGACTCGAATCCAGCTAACTCCAAGTATGGCATCAGTTTGAGATGTTCTTGTTATGTGTGTAAAGTTTTGAATCAATCGAGAGCCACTACGAGTAAGTCTAAAAGCAAGGAAAAGCTTGTTTGAGCTTTCGGCTAGTAAGCGAAAGCGTGATTAGTGAGTGTCCAGAGTCACTGGTGGTATGCGCCATTCGTAGTGTTCATTAGGAGCTTAGGATTAACCTAAAACCCTATCCTAAGATCCTAGAGTAATCCTTTTCTATACTATTTGCCTTGTTGTGAAATTATGCCTAATGTATGATGAGTTGTGATATGTGATGCTATTATGACAAGTAATATGTGAGAATAGTTGTATGTGATATGTGATATATTGATTTTAATGCATACGTATGAGGTCTGATAAACGATAGCTTAATGAGCATTGTGGCATTTGAAGTGCAACTAAATGTAACTTCGATAAGCATGCATTGTCTATAAGATTGTGATGTGAAAATTAATGAATATGAATAGATGTTATGTGCATTAAAATAGTAAATAAATTTGTGGATTTGTGGTTATTTTGACCTTGTGATCTCTTGAAACCGTTGGATATAGTTGACATGCCATAGGATTGTGAGTACTTTTTTTTGTGTTTTGTGCTTTGGGCGTTGAGGCCCTGGGACAGGTTGGAAAGATAAGGGAATGTCAAGATAAGCTCCATTCATTCGGAAATATGGTGTGTTGGAGAGTGTTTAGCTTTATGCTACACTTATGAGACATGTTAGAATTTTTAAGTCATTGGTGTGATGGAGATCCATTTTTGCAATGTGTGGTGATAGATTCCACTTTTATGTTTCATAATCTCAAGCTGTCAAATTATCATTAATTGAATTATTCATATATATGAGATATTTTGTGTATAAATGCATGTGACGGTAGATGCTAGCCTTGTGAGATAATGGAACATGATTATGGTATTTTGACTTGATAAATTACAGTTGTGAATGTGACTTAGTATGCTTTTGCTTAGCATATGTTGTTGTGGATGCTTTGTGGTAATTTTGAGAATTTTTTGAGCTTATATAAGCTCGTACACTCGACATTAAAACATTGTAAAGAAGTATCTCTTTTGGTGTGAGTGAAGCGACGAAGAAAGTGATTTAAGCAAGGCATAATTTTTGAGTAGGTGGTTTTGCAATTATTTTAAACATACTGAACAAAGGCAATATGGGTTATAGTTACAACTATTATTTTTATTATTATCATTATTTCGAGATTAGACTTAAGAAGTGTTAATGTTGTTTCTAGGATTTGAGATGTGGACAATTTTGATGCTTGAGATTGGTATTGGTAATGCATTCTATAGTCTCTTGACGGATATGTGTTAATATGGTATGTAAAATGGTTAAAATATTATGGTAGGCTTGGTAGAAGTGAACATTATTTTTATGTTTAGTAGGAATATGTTTTGAGCATGAAAAAAGTTTTAACTTGTGAAATTTTAGCACTATGGGTAAAAGTATCGATACTTCAGACTAGAATACTGATACCATGAGAATGAAATGTTTTAAAAAATCAACAGTAACCTAATTTGGTATCGATACCCAACCATGAGAATCGATACTTGTGCTAAAAACACCAATACCTTTGCCATGGTATCGATAAGACGTTTTGAACCAAAAATTGGCAGAGAACTAAAATGGTATCAGTTTTTACATTAATATTGATACCTAACAAATAAATATCGATACCTTCTTGTTTAGTATTGATGCTCACGTTGGATTTTGAAAATTTTTAAAATGGTTCTTATTTCTCAAATAATTTTATTTCTAATATTTATTTGAATGTTTAATTAGCCTAGATTTCATCTTTAAAAGGTTAATAGTAGTAGTCGTTGCTCTTATTTAAAATTGTGTATGCATGTGTATAAGTTTCAATAGTAGTTGTAACATCCTATAACTCGAGTCTAGCGGCCGGACCAGGTGAGGGGTGTTACATTTGGTGGTATCAGAGCCTAGTTTTTGTAATACTTAGATCTAAGTTTGTCAGTATTCGGTACTAAGGTAATGTAACCTATGTACCTAGATTTTCATAGTAGTTAGACTGTTTGACTTGAATATCTTTGTTTGAAATTATTATGATATTGCTTGTTTTGGGAATATGCATTGGATTATTTCTCACCACTCACACTCTTGGTATGCTTGTTTGTGTATGTTAATGTGAATGCAAATGCTTAAGAGGATGGTACATCTCCTACACCTCCTGTTTTGCCTCGTAGAGTAAATATATCAGACGATAGTGTTGGCTCTTTGATGCAAGCCATGATTGGGGCATTTCAGAGGATTACTGGTGCCTGTAAGACCCCTAACCTGTCTCTGTCATCGGATTAGTGTTACGGAGCATTACCGTACAATCAGAAATATTTAAACACCATAACATTCAATAATTTAAATATATTATGAACCATTCATTATCATACATTTTGTCCCTAAATCGAGCCTTCAAGGCCCTAGAAATAGCTTTTAAGCAATTTGGGATTAATTTGAAATAATTCAGAAAGTTTAGGAGAAGGTTACAAAAATTGGAAATGATGGTTACACGATCGTGTGGCCAGGATGTGTGCCATAGCCCCAGGCCATGTAACTTTCGAACAAGTGACACACGGTCGTGTCCCAGCTCGTGTCCTCACTTATGTAACTTACTGAGTAGGGTCACAGGGCCGTGTGTTAGGCCGTGTAACTCCCTGACTTGAACGCTAAGAAATCCTCAGATGACATGGCTATGTCACACGCCCGTGTCCCAAGCCGTGTAAACCCAAAATTTACCTAAAATCAAACCATTTCAAAACCATTTCATGCATAACTTCTCAAACCACTTAAGCATGCATTCAAGGGTTCAAACACCAATCAAACTTGAATAATTATGTCATTTCAAACAACCTAATTCACCTAACCAATATGCCATTAAAAGGCACCACAGTTGCATCTAAATATCATTTACCTAAACATGTCAATATTGCCTTATTTCAATCATGAAGACCTAATTCCATTATGTGCCTAAAACACATCACAAAAGACCATTTTCAAGCCAACATCAACATACCATATGAACATGTGCATCAATTACCTAAAAGTGATCAAAGAGACTTAACATAGCAAGAATTACAAGTCCATCAACCATACATAAACATCAAGGCACAAACATACCAAATTACCATTTACACGTTCACTAAATACCATTACAAAACATCCGAAACATGCCATTATAAACCTTATCCAAAATGCTCAAAAACTATCAAAATGACTGCTAGATAGGGTGATAGGCCTCCGATGATCTTCCAACCAAATCGAGCTTCCAATGGTCTATAAAACAAATAAAAGAAACTATGTAAGCAAGAGTGCTTAGTAAGCTCGTATAAACCTTAAACATAAATTACCATTTCTATAATACAATTCATAGAATAAGTATAAACCAAAACCAATGCCATAAGCTTAGTATGAGCCAACACAACATCATCAAACTCACAAGTTCGTATACTTGTTCATATATATTTGAAACCAACCATAGGATATGTGGTTCACCATGTACAAACGTAACATTTTACACCATCATTGTTACCATAATGTCATGGTTCATTGCATTTGCATACTTACCATTTCCTTTTCCTTCTTTTGCCCGTTGAACCATCTAGAATTACATCAGATACTCAAGAAAGCTCAAACGAAGTGCGCCTTTACATATAACCATAACTTTTCCTTTACATCATTCCTCATGTGTGTTGTGAAATGGGCATGCTCACACAAGCTGTGTGTCAGAATGTAACTAAATTGAGAAAGAGAACATCTGATTATTCTAGTGAATCTGAATAATTACCTAAGAGAGGGCATGATACTTAATTTTTTGGTAGAGGTAATGGGAGTAGGTTCTAACCGAGTCAATCTAGGTAGCAAAGCAGTGTTGTGGTTAGTACTGGTGGGTCGTTGGGAGGTTTTGGATGGTCATTTTGTAGACACTGTGAGCATATGCACCTTGGAGAGTGTTAAAAACTAACTGGGTAATTTTTTAAGTATGGCTCTAAGGAACATATGTTGAGGTATTGTTTATAGAGACTTGAGGTTTTGTAGACTCAGAGTTTTGCTCCTGCACCTGTACCTATGCTTGCTAAGGTTGTGACTGAGGTAGAGGTGGTAATGGGGGACAGGTTGGGTAGTAGGTTATTGCTCATACCATTGCTACTCTAGTTGAGATAGGAGGACCAACTCTAGTATATGCTATTAGGGAGCCGCAAGATCAGAATTCGACTGAAATTTTTGCAAGTACTTTCACTTTGAAGTCTATTTTGTTATTCTCTTTGGTTGATTTTTGGTTCTACTCATTTTTATATCTTGAGTGATTTGGCTTATGAGTTGATGATTCCAGTGGAAATGATCGGTTTGGGTATGACCGTCACTAGTTCCTTTGGTGAAAGTATTATGGTGAATTGGGTATACTGTAGGTGTCCCCTGATGATAAAAGGACATGTCTTCTCCGTAGATCTTATGGAATTTCCTTTTTATGGATTTAATGTGATTCTTAATATGGATTGGTTAATCGAGCATAAGGAAAAGGTAGACTTTGATTGAAACAGATTTCTCTGCGAAATAATGATGAGATGGAGATTGTAGTTGTTGGGGAAAGACTCAAATTTCTGTCTAATGTGGTTTTGACAACCAAGGGCGAGAAGATGATGGGTAAAGGTTGGGAAGCCTATTTGGCTTATGTGTTGAACTCGGTCATCAAAGAAATGAGAGTTTAGGATATCCGTACCGTAAAGGACTTTCTTGATGTATTTCCGAAAGTGTCTATTGCGCCTTATTGCATTGCACCAAAAGAGCTTAAGGAATTGAAAATATAGTTGCAAGAGTTTCTTGATCGAGGTTTCATTCGACCGAGTGTATCTCCATGGGGTGCGCCAGTTTTGTTTGTAAAGAAGAAGGATGATATGTCAATGTTGTGCATAGATTATAAGCAGTTTTATAAGTTAACCATCAAGAACAAGTATCCATTACCTCGGATTGATGACCTGTTTGATCAGTTTCGAAAAGCAACTATGTTTTCAAAAATCCACTTGAGGTTAGAGTACTATCAGCTTAAGGTGGATAAGTCAGATATATTAAAGACGACATTCAAGACTCGGTATAGGCATTATGAGTTCTTGGTCATGCTGTTCGATTTAACTAATGCTCCCACTACGTTCATGGACTTGATGAATCGTGTTGTCCATTTGTATCTAGATCAATTTGTAGTTGTCTTCATAGAAAACATTTTAGTGTGCTTACCCACCCAGGAGGATCACGATGCATATCTACGAGTTGTTTTGCAGATATTACGGGAAAAAAATTGTATGCAAAATTGAGCAAATGTGAATTCTGGCTAAAAGAGGTGGCATTCTTAGGCCATGTTGTATCTGTTGGATCATCAGTATGCCCCGTGGCATAGCGAAAAAATTATTTCGGTGATCGTCAATAAAGGATCCATGTACGAGAAATGAATCGGGTTTAAACAAGGGTAAAAATATACCATTCACAATTGAAAAATGATGACTGACGTTGTTGATAGAACCCCTTTCGGAGATGTCGATTCCAAGCCGTAACAATAATGTCTTAGCCTCTATGTAATCCACCTAGTCAAAGAACAAACATCAAAATTCTCTTGAGCTTTTCAGAGAGAATTTTCAAGAACAGCTACTAGACCTTTGATTTTTTTTTTATTTTCTTGGTAACCCTAACACACTAAGGGATTCATTTCCTTTTATTTAATTTTATGGCATATATTAGAAAATAAAAATGAGATTATTTCCTTATTATTAAAGAAATAAATAAAAAGTCAGGAAAAAGATTATAATCTTTCAAAAAGAATATCACTTTCCATGTCCTTTTATATTTTGACCGAAATTATTATAACTATTTATATTAATAATTTTGGTAAAATATATAATTAATATTTTGTATGAGTCAAATTCATATATTAATTTTATCTATGTTTTCTATTTGCGTACAACAATATTGTACATATAATGTGTTTAATATTTAAATATCAAATTGAATTAATTCAATAATTAATTTAATTCACGTGACAGCTAAATACAATACCAAATGTATTTGGATTCTGTTCACTTAAACTATAGGGTGTGACCCTGTATGCTCTCTTAATGTCGGTAGTAATACTAGAACATTTCTAACATTACAAGCAATGAGTGAAATCTAGAAATAAATCATTGCTACCCAAGTTACAGGAAGTCGTGATTCAACATAACCTTCTATGATAATCTTTTCATGTATTATATCCTTTTATCCTTAATATCTACATTGGAAACAAGTCATTGAATAGTCACACTTGTATAGTCCAATCTCATATTTCTTAATTTTCTAAGTAGATTATAATAAACTAATAAGTTTGATATCTCATATCAACTTATTCGAGTATGGCCATGCATTCTAGTCTTACTCCATGAAAAGGCCTAAGATATTGCTCCCATTATGTAGGAGGGATAAATCCTATTTTGATCAACCATATCCTACTACCTTGATTGTGGTATATCCAACATCAGCATTTCTAGCACAACCTGTTACTGTATATGTTTGACTGTATCAAGATATATGACTCACGATGTTGGGACAATGATGATCTCAAGTTTGAGGATCATATACATATTTACCACCATAAGTAATATTTGTGACTATTACATAATAATCCAAAAAACATACTCATGCCATATTAGTCCAGTATGTTGTTCTCTAATGCATACTTATGTATTGATTTTGACATCCCTATGTTAATGACAACAATTTGTCAGGAATCAACTACACAGTCTCAATGCATTATCATTGTCCAAGCCCACAATAATAATCGACTAAGGACCTTTTAAAGAATAATCATATTATTCTTAGGAATTTATTATTAACCACTTTATTCATACACACAGAAAAACTGAAATAACAATCAAAATGCATTATATTAACAAACAGGGTAAAACGAGTATGTGATTACAATCATATCATGATTGGTCTATGGGCGTACTCTAATAATCTCCAACTAGCACTAAGACCAATCAATCATATATCTAATACCAAGTGACTTAGTGTGACGATCATGCTTCTACTGTGTTAGAGGCTTCGTCAATGGATCAACGATGTCATATATTTCCACATCTCCTCGGTCAATGATTCCTCGAATGAGATGAAAGCGCCTAAGTATATGTTTGGATCACTGGTTAGATATGGGTTCCTTTGCTTGTGTAATAGCTCTGTTTTTGTCACAGCGAAGTTTTATAACATCTGATATACTAGGCACAACCCTTAGTTCAGATATGAACTTCTTGATCCAAACAACCTCTTTTGCAGCCTCACTAACTGCAATGTACTTGGCCTCGGTTCTAGAATCAGCTACTGTATATTGCTTTGAACTTTTCTAGCTCACAGCTCCACCGTTAAGGTAAAACACAAAACCCGATTGCAATCATGAATCATCCTTGTTGGTTTGGAACCTAGCATTAGTGTAACCTTCTACACTTAGCTCTTCCTCGCCTCCATATATAAGGAATGTATTCTCAGTCCTTCTCAAGTACTTAGGGATATTTTTAACTGTGAAATACCGTGCCTCATAAGCAGGAATCATCTATTAGATTCTTTCATACTAAACATTTTCAGTACTTTATCTATGTATGTACTTTGGCTTAGACCTAGGAGTTGTCTTGATCTATCTTTATAGAATTTGACTCCTAATATATATGTAGCCTCGCCCAAGTCCTTCATAGAAGATCAACTTCCTAACCAAGTCTTAACAAACTATAGGGTAGGTATGCCATTTCCTATGATAAGTATGTCATCTACATACAGTACCAAGAATACAATAGAGCTCCCACTAATTTTCTTGTAAACACAAGGATAATCTTCATTTTTGATAAAACCAAACTCTTTGACCGCATCATTAAAATGAAGATTTCAACTTTGAGAAGCTTGCTTCAATCCATAAATGGATCATTGTAGCTTGCATATTCAGATCAAAAACACCTTTAGGTTGTGTCATGTATACATCCTCTTCTAGTTTCCCATTAAGGAAAGTTGTTTTGACATCCATTTGCCAGATTTCATAATCATGAAATGCAACTATTGCATGTAAGATCCGGATGGATTTAAACATTGCAATGAGAGAAAAGGTTTCGTCATAGTTTACACCATGAATTTGTCAAAAACCTTTAGCGACTAATCGCCCTTTGCATGTTTGTAGATTACCATCCATGTCGATTTTTTTTGAAAACCCACATGCACCCTACGGGTTTAACCCTGATGTGAGCACAATCACATCATGTGTTTCGAATTAAAGGACTCAAAATTGGCCCAAGCGCGAAGGGCCTAAAGTTAAAATGGAATTCGTCAAGCGAGTGTTTTACTTGATATTTTCATGTTTGCTGTCTTGATATGTGTCAAGTTATTTTTATTTTTTTTTCCACAAACTTTATCATACATTATATGTTTAAGTATTTGATATGTTATTCTATGTTTATGCATGAGATTGTGTCATTTGTTCATAAATACATGCATGTGGAGTATTATTATATTTTGATGTTGTTTTCTATCATAGTTTTGTTATATATGTGTTTTTGAGTCATTTTTCTAAAGGTATGTTATATATATATGTATGTGTATGTGTTTTTATGGTATAATATATCTATTTCTATGTGTGTGGGACAAAGGCCACGTGTCTAAATATTTATTTAGGTTTTTTAGATGAATATGTGTGTAATTTGTTACCAAGTATGATGACTATTTATACTTGTGTAGGTGACCATTCGGGTGACCATGAAAGACCTCTCATCTAGTCGCATGCATGAATAAAAGAAGCTTCTAGAACAGCCTTCAATGTTGGATCATTGTGATCGATTGTATGCTAGCTCAATTCAGGCCACCAGCTTTGCTTAAGGAGGAAGAGTTCCAACACTTAATGGGGATACATACACGGTGGAGGAAGAAACTTTTAGAAGCAAGATTTCATCCATGCATTACAAGGTCATTAAAGCACCATTTAAGAACATGCATGCCCCATGCAAAGAAATATTCAGTCAAGAGAAGATTAAAGGGATTAATGGCTGAAAATTCATGGAACAAGGAGATTACTTCAAGGATAAGAATACATGAATGCACCAAGGGAAACAACATGTCTTCTCGGCCAAACATGCACCACCCTTAAAAGCATGAACCGAATTTATTAATTATGTGTGAACATATTGGTATTAAGTGTTAACTGTTTATGGTGTGTGTAATGAGAAATGTCCTTTTTCACGATTTATAGTGCACTTGAATGTTTATGGTGTGAAGTATCCTTTTACATAGTTTATATGTCACCATGTGTTGTAATGAGAAATCCATATCTCTCAGGTACATGGTGTTCTCTTAAAGATCTTCGCAATAGTTGTGTTTCTAAAATAGTTGATTGTTTTGCAACAAGTTGTGGAACCTATTGTTGTTCAATCTTTGATTCAATGATCCTTTTTTGTTCTTCAATTTCTTCGAGTTCTATTCTTTTACCACTTCTTTTTGTAGAGAAAAACTCTTTTTCAAGGAAGACTCCTATCCGAGCAACAAAAACTTTGTTCTCGATAGGATTGAAGAAATAATATCCTTTAGTTTCCTTAGGATATCCTAAAAACATGCACTTTTGAGATTTGGGTTCAAGCTTAGTAGATGTCTGACATTTGACATAAGCTTCAAAACCCCAAATATTCATGAAAGACATACTAGGACACTTCCCAGTCCACATCTCATATGGTGTCTTTTGAACCGAATTAAATGGAACACGATTTAGTGTAAAAACAACTGTTTCAAGTTCATGACCCCAAAAGGAAGTAGGGAGGTCAACATGACTCATCATGGATTGAACCATGTCTAACAATGTTCAGTTTATCCTTTCAGAAACTCCATTCCATTGTGGAGTATCAGGAGGTGTAAGTTGTGAGACAATCTCATATTCCTTCAAAAACTCATCAAACTCTAAGCTTAAGTATTCTCCTCCTCGATTTGATCAAAGTGCCTTAATACTTTTACCTACTTGGTTTTGTTCTTCACTTTTAAATTCCTTAAACTTTTCAAGAGTTTCAAATTTATGGTGCATAAGATAAATATATCCATATCTGTTGAAGTCATCAGTGAAAGTAATGAAATATTGAAAACCTCCTATGGCTTCTGTGTTGATAGGTCCACATACATCAATATGTAATAAGCCAATAAATCACTAGCTCGCTCACTTTTACTATTAAAAGGAGTTTTATTCATTTTACCGAACAAGTAAGAGTCACATATATCCAATTGTTGGAAAACAAAAGAGTCCAAAATTCCATCTTTGTGGAGCTTTGATATGCGCTTCTCATTATATGGCCCAATCGACAATGCCAACAATAAGTTTGATTAGAATAATTTATTTTTGATCTTTTAGTATTTATATTATAAATGGGTCTATCTAGATCTAAAATGTAGAGGTCATTTACTAATTGTGTCAAACCATAGAAAAAAATTATAAAATAAACAACAATTATTCTTAATAATTATCTCAAAATAATTTGTATAAACAAGAAATTGAAATAATGTTTCTAGTCAAACTTGGCACAAAATAACAATCCTCCAAAATTAAATCAAATCCACTAGGAAATGATAAAATATGTGTTCCCACAACTAATGCAGCAACTCTTGCTCCATTTCCAACTTGCAGGTCCACATATCCTTTAGCTAAATTCCTACTCCTTTATAGTCCCTGTATAGAGGTAAAAATATGAAAACCACATCCAGTATTTAATACCTATGAAGTAGATGTTGATAAATTAATATCAATAAAATAAATACCTGAAGTGGACACTCTATTTTCCTTTGCCTTTCAAGATGGCAGGGTAGTTCCTCTTCTAGTGACCGGTCTTACCACAATGAAAAAATTTTCCTTCCTTAATAAATCCTCCTTTAGGTTTCAATGAAACTTTTCTTTTGTTGCGTTTGGCCTTGCCATTGTCCTTGGGCTTTACGTTAGCATTAAGCTTTCCCTTGCCTTTGTCCTTGTGGACCATCAGAATGGGATTAGGTCCAACCTTTTTCATGTTACTTTTAGTAATTCACAACATGCTAACTAATTGTGGCAAAGTCTTATTAATCTCATTCATGTTGAAATTAAGGACAAGTTGGCTAAAACTATCTGAAAACGATTGTGGGATGACATCGGTGGCCAATTCTATACCTAAAAGGAATCCTAATTTTTCCTCCACCATTTTGCATTGAAATAGAGCTTTAGCGGTATTGTGCCTCTTTTGACATGCTTACCCCTTATACAATTCCTTGAGGTGCTAAACCATATCATAGACAACCATATCCTCTTGTTGCTTTTGGAGCTTAGGAGTCATGGTGACAAGCATTAGACATCCTATGTCTAACATGTCATCAAGATGCTTCTTATAAGCATCTTTGTCAGCTCTAGAGGCATTAGCTTTTGGTTCATAAGGAACGAGTTCTTCAATGACATTAATTTTCGTTCTTGTTTGAGGATAATCCTTAAGTTACGAAACGAGTCAAGGAAGTTCAAACCATTCAACTTGTCCTTCTCAAGAACAGATCACAATGATAAAGTGTTTGTGTTGTTTCCCATAATAAATCTACAATAATAAAACATGCTTATAAGTAAATTTACCAAGCTTATTATGAACATTTAAAAGGACTTTATTAAAATATGCTCCCACTGTTTTATTCAAAATTAATAACCCTCAAATATTAATTTTGGAATTCCTTTCTCCAAAGTTTTCTAATGGGTAAAGTGTAACGCCCCAAAATTTAAGTCTTTAACTTTTTTCATGTTTTGACAAAATTGCTTGTTTGCTTTAATGGCTAAGTGGTTTGGGTGTGTATGGGAGTGTTTGAGAAGCCTGGGTTCAAGTCTTGGCTTTTGCAGAATTTTTAGTTTTGCTCTTAATTGAATCTGGACACTGGAAAATAGGCCTTATAAATATTTGTGCTTGTTTTGCGACACAAAGAGTCTATTGGTCCTGTGTTAAGTGGCGTGTGAAGTACTCTTAAGGTCTAAGGCACGAATTCTGAGCTGTACTATAGAGTGTTTATTTTTATCACCTGTGTTGTGAGGTGGTGGATTTTGACTGAAATACTGTGGATTTTGAATGGATTGGTTGGGGGAGTTGAGGAGGAAGTGGTGGAGAAAATCAAGGAGGGATAAGGGAGTTAGGAGAAAATTAAAGAATTTGATGAGAGGGGGGAGTCTGTTCCGTTTGGGTATTCCAACATTGGGAATTCAGCTAGGGGGAACAAGTGTGTTATTTTCAGCATTTGGAATTGCTTTTTGGGGAGCATTTGCCGAATTTGGTCTTTAGGTACTAAAGGTATTCGTTTTTTGGTCAGTTTTGTTTTTCACCTATTCGCTTTCAGTGCCAAATTTTGTCTCGGGTTTGTGTATTTTTTCTTTTCTGCTTATTCTTTTTTTCTTTTCCCTCTCCCTTTGTTGATTGAATTCTCTTCTCTCTCTCTCCCTCTTCTCTTCTTTGTCGGTCAAATTTCTCTTCTCTTCTTTTCTTTTTCTTTGGTCGAATAACATTTTAATTTTATCGGTTTGTCTCTGCCAGGTTTCTTTCTCCTTTTTACCTCTTGGCTGAATATCACTCATTCGTTGTTTCGTTCTATACGTTGTCGTTCTTGTGCTGCAGGTTTCTGACTGTTGGTAAGTGGTTATACTCCTCAATTGAGTAAACATGTTCTGTTATTTTCTTATTCCCATAACCGAGTACTCTTCTTCTTTACTATTTGATTGCATATGGTTAATTTCTTTTTCTTCTGGTGTTACTCGTTGCGGTCTTAGGATCTCCTTCAGGGAATGGTGGTTTGTAGGTGATCAGTAATAAAAACGCAACCTTTGTGCTCAACGTTCTTTCAAGGTAGGATGGTGTTCTTGAATTATGTGTATTAAGAGGGCATTTTTACCCTAACTATTAATGGACTAAATTTAGGGTCATGTTTTTTTTTAGGTGGGCGTATGTGGAAATAACACTCTTCTCGTAAACAGGTGTGTAATCACACCCTCTCTCAACTGCAAATCGACAAAAGCCGAAAAGCCAAAAAGCCAAAAAGACGGCACTGAGACCATATGGGCGTGCGAATGCTCGTGTGGTAAACTAAGCCACGAAACACGGTGTTGGGCTGTAGAGGCCTCCGTGAGCATTTTCATGGGCTTAGGTTGTAATGGGCCTAAAATGACCGAAATACCCTCGAAGGGTAAAATGACCGAAATACCCCCGAATGGTAAAATGACCGAAATACCCCGAGGGGTAAAATGGCCGAAATACCCCTGAAGGGTAAATTGACCGAAACACCCCTGAAGGGTAAAATGACCAAAATACCCCCGAAGGATAAAATGATCGAAATACCTCCGAAGGGTAAAATGACTGAAATACCCCTAGGAATTGAAATATATGTATGACTGATTTGCTCTATGATATATATATGATTGTTACTGAGTATGACATACTGCATACGCGTATGATTTATGACATGACATTCTGCATGGGGTTGGAATTCTGATATAGGGGAAATGTACTGTACTGGTGGCTTTGCCACATATACTGTTACTAGCAGCTTTGCTGCGTTACTGTTACTGGCAACTTTGTTGCAATAATGGTGTGTTGGTGGTACGGAGTGGTGTGTTGGCTGGATTGGGATGGGTTGCATTACTGCATTGTATTGATTATTGTATTGGGCTAAGACCCACACTGTTAATGTAATGGGCTAACGCCCACACTGTACTGATACTGTATAGAGCTCAGGCCCAGACTGATTCTACTTGTTCCATAGTGTTTTTCTAGAAGGGGATTACACACTAAGTTTCGTAAACTCACCCTCTCCTTTAACTGTGCAGATAAACCTCAGCCATAGGCGATTCGGTGCTGCAAGGGACTCGGAGATGGCCACACAAACACTGCTTTTCATATTTTCTTTTAATTTAATTTAAATAATAAGTTGGGTTTTGTTTTTGTAATAAGGCCTTTTAAAGACGTTTTGAACCAAAAATTGGCAGAGAACTAAAATGGTATCAGTTTTTACATTAATATTGATACCTAACAAATAAATATCGATACCTTCTTGTTTAGTATTGATGCTCACGTTGGATTTTGAAAATTTTTAAAATGGTTCTTATTTCTCAAATAATTTTATTTCTAATATTTATTTGAATGTTTAATTAGCCTAGATTTCATCTTTAAAAGGTTAATAGTAGTAGTCGTTGCTCTTATTTAAAATTGTGTATGCATGTGTATAAGTTTCAATAGTAGTTGTAACATCCTATAACTCGAGTCTAGCGGCCGGACCAGGTGAGGGGTGTTACATTTGGTGGTATCAGAGCCTAGTTTTTGTAATACTTAGATCTAAGTTTGTCAGTATTCGGTACTAAGGTAATGTAACCTATGTACCTAGATTTTCATAGTAGTTAGACTGTTTGACTTGAATATCTTTGTTTGAAATTATTATGATATTGCTTGTTTTGGGAATATGCATTGGATTATTTCTCACCACTCACACTCTTGGTATGTTTGTTTGTGTATGTTAATGTGAATGCAAATGCTTAAGAGGATGGTACATCTCCTACACCTCCTGTTTTGCCTCGTAGAGTAAATATATCAGACGATAGTGTTGGCTCTTTGATGCAAGCCATGATTGGGGCATTTCAGAGGATTACTGGTGCCTGTAAGACCCCTAACCTGTCTCTGTCATCGGATTAGTGTTACGGAGCATTACCGTACAATCAGAAATATTTAAACACCATAACATTCAATAATTTAAATATATTATGAACCATTCATTATCATACATTTTGTCCCTAAATCGAGCCTTCAAGGCCCTAGAAATAGCTTTTAAGCAATTTGGGATTAATTTGAAATAATTCAGAAAGTTTAGGAGAAGGTTACAAAAATTGGAAATGATGGTTACACGATCGTGTGGCCAGGATGTGTGCCATAGCCCCAGGCCATGTAACTTTCGAACAAGTGACACACGGTCGTGTCCCAGCTCGTGTCCTCACTTATGTAACTTACTGAGTAGGGTCACAGGGCCGTGTGTTAGGCCGTGTAACTCCCTGACTTGAACGCTAAGAAATCCTCAGATGACATGGCTATGTCACACGCCCGTGTCCCAAGCCGTGTAAACCCAAAATTTACCTAAAATCAAACCATTTCAAAACCATTTCATGCATAACTTCTCAAACCACTTAAGCATGCATTCAAGGGTTCAAACACCAATCAAACTTGAATAATTATGTCATTTCAAACAACCTAATTCACCTAACCAATATGCCATTAAAAGGCACCACAGTTGCATCTAAATATCATTTACCTAAACATGTCAATATTGCCTTATTTCAATCATGAAGACCTAATTCCATTATGTGCCTAAAACACATCACAAAAGACCATTTTCAAGCCAACATCAACATACCATATGAACATGTGCATCAATTACCTAAAAGTGATCAAAGAGACTTAACATAGCAAGAATTACAAGTCCATCAACCATACATAAACATCAAGGCACAAACATACCAAATTACCATTTACACGTTCACTAAATACCATTACAAAACATCCGAAACATGCCATTATAAACCTTATCCAAAATGCTCAAAAACTATCAAAATGACTGCTAGATAGGGTGATAGGCCTCCGATGATCTTCCAACCAAATCGAGCTTCCAATGGTCTATAAAACAAATAAAAGAAACTATGTAAGCAAGAGTGCTTAGTAAGCTCGTATAAACCTTAAACATAAATTACCATTTCTATAATACAATTCATAGAATAAGTATAAACCAAAACCAATGCCATAAGCTTAGTATGAGCCAACACAACATCATCAAACTCACAAGTTCGTATACTTGTTCATATATATTTGAAACCAACCATAGGATATGTGGTTCACCATGTACAAACGTAACATTTTACACCATCATTGTTACCATAATGTCATGTTTCATTGCATTTGCATACTTACCATTTCCTTTTCCTTCTTTTGCCCGTTGAACCATCTAGAATTACATCAGATACTCAAGAAAGCTCAAACGAAGTGCGCCTTTACATATAACCATAACTTTTCCTTTACATCATTCCTCATGTGTGTTGTGAAATGGGCATGCTCACACAAGCTGTGTGTCAGAATGTAACTAAATTGAGAAAGAGAACATCTGATTATTCTAGTGAATCTGAATAATTACCTAAGAGAGGGCATGATACTTAATTTTTTGGTAGAGGTAATGGGAGTAGGTTCTAACCGAGTCAATCTAGGTAGCAAAGCAGTGTTGTGGTTAGTACTGGTGGGTCGTTGGGAGGTTTTGGATGGTCATTTTGTAGACACTGTGAGCATATGCACCTTGGAGAGTGTTAAAAACTAACTGGGTAATTTTTTAAGTATGGCTCTAAGGAACATATGTTGAGGTATTGTTTATAGAGACTTGAGGTTTTGTAGACTCTGAGTTTTGCTCCTGCACCTGTACCTATGCTTGCTAAGGTTGTGACTGAGGTAGAGGTGGTAATGGGGGACAGGTTGGGTAGTAGGTTATTGCTCATACCATTGCTACTCTAGTTGAGATAGGAGGACCAACTCTAGTATATGCTATTAGGGAGCCGCAAGATCAGAATTCGACTGACGTTTTTGCAAGTACTTTCACTTTGAAGTCTATTTTGTTATTCTCTTTGGTTGATTTTTGGTTCTACTCATTTTTATATCTTGAGTGATTTGGCTTATGAGTTGATGATTCCAGTGGAAATGATCGGTTTGGGTATGACCGTCACTAGTTCCTTTGGTGAAAGTATTATGGTGAATTGGGTATACTGTAGGTGTCCCCTGATGATAAAAGGACATGTCTTCTCCGTAGATCTTATGGAATTTCCTTTTTATGGATTTAATGTGATTCTTAATATGGATTGGTTAATCGAGCATAAGGAAAAGGTAGACTTTGATTGAAACAGATTTCTCTGCGAAATAATGATGAGATGGAGATTGTAGTTGTTGGGGAAAGACTCAAATTTCTGTCTAATGTGGTTTTGACAACCAAGGGCGAGAAGATGATGGGTAAAGGTTGGGAAGCCTATTTGGCTTATGTGTTGAACTCGGTCATCAAAGAAATGAGAGTTTAGGATATCCGTACCGTAAAGGACTTTCTTGATGTATTTCCGAAAGTGTCTATTGCGCCTTATTGCATTGCACCAAAAGAGCTTAAGGAATTGAAAATATAGTTGCAAGAGTTTCTTGATCGAGGTTTCATTCGACCGAGTGTATCTCCATGGGGTGCGCCAGTTTTGTTTGTAAAGAAGAAGGATGATATGTCAATGTTGTGCATAGATTATAAGCAGTTTTATAAGTTAACCATCAAGAACAAGTATCCATTACCTCGGATTGATGACCTGTTTGATCAATTTCGAAAAGCAACTATGTTTTCAAAAATCCACTTGAGGTTAGAGTACTATCAGCTTAAGGTGGATGAGTCAGATATATTAAAGACGACATTCAAGACTCGGTATAGGCATTATGAGTTCTTGGTCATGCTGTTCGATTTAACTAATGCTCCCACTGCGTTCATGGACTTGATGAATCGTGTTGTCCATTTGTATCTAGATCAATTTGTAGTTGTCTTCATAGAAAACATTTTAGTGTGCTTACCCACCCAGGAGGATCACGATGCATATCTACGAGTTGTTTTGCAGATATTACGGGAAAAAAATTGTATGCAAAATTGAGCAAATGTGAATTCTGGCTAAAAGAGGTGGCATTCTTAGGCCATGTTGTATCTGTTGGATCATCAGTATGCCCCGTGGCATAGCGAAAAAATTATTTCGGTGATCGTCAATAAAGGATCCATGTACGAGAAATGAATCGGGTTTAAACAAGGGTAAAAATATACCATTCACAATTGAAAAATGATGACTGACGTTGTTGATAGAACCCCTTTCGGAGATGTCGATTCCAAGCCGTAACAATAATGTCTTAGCCTCTATGTAATCCACCTAGTCAAAGAACAAACATCAAAATTCTCTTGAGCTTTTCAGAGAGAATTTTCAAGAACAGCTACTAGACCTTTGATTTTTTTTTTATTTTCTTGGTAACCCTAACACACTAAGGGATTCATTTCCTTTTATTTAATTTTATGGCATATATTAGAAAATAAAAATGAGATTATTTCCTTATTATTAAAGAAAGAAATAAAAAGTCAGGAAAAAGATTATAATCTTTCAAAAAGAATATCACTTTCCATGTCCTTTTATATTTTGACCGAAATTATTATAACTATTTATATTAATAATTTTGGTAAAATATATAATTAATATTTTGTATGAGTCAAATTCATATATTAATTTTATCTATGTTTTCTATTTGCGTACAACAATATTGTACATATAATGTGTTTAATATTTAAATATCAAATTGAATTAATTCAATAATTAATTTAATTCACGTGACAGCTAAATACAATACCAAATGTATTTGGATTCTGTTCACTTAAACTATAGGGTGTGACCCTGTATGCTCTCTTAATGTCGGTAGTAATACTAGAACGTTTCTAACATTACAAGCAATGAGTGAAATCTAGAAATAAATCATTGCTACCCAAGTTACAAGAAGTCGTGATTCAACATAACCTTCTATGATAATCTTTTCATGTATTATATCCTTTTATCCTTAATATCTACATTGGAAACAAGTCATTGAATAGTCACACTTGTATAGTCCAATCTCATATTTCTTAATTTTCTAAGTAGACTATAATAAACTAATAAGTTTGATATCTCATATCAACTTATTCGAGTATGGCCATGCATTCTAGTCTTACTCCATGAAAAGGCCTAAGATATTGCTCCCATTATGTAGGAGGGATAAATCCTATTTTGATCAACCATATCCTACTACCTTGATTGTGGTATATCCAACATCAGCATTTCTAGCACAACCTGTTACTGTATATGTTTGACTGTATCAAGATATATGACTCACGATGTTGGGACAATGATGATCTCAAGTTTGAGGATCATATACATATTTACCACCATAAGTAATATTTGTGACTATTACATAATAATCCAAAAAACATACTCATGCCATATTAGTCCAGTATGTTGTTCTCTAATGCATACTTATGTATTGATTTTGACATCCCTATGTTAATGACAACAATTTGTCAGGAATCAACTACACAGTCTCAATGCATTATCATTGTCCAAGCCCACAATAATAATCGACTAAGGACCTTTTAAAGAATAATCATATTATTCTTAGGAATTTATTATTAACCACTTTATTCATACACACAGAAAAACTGAAATAACAATCAAAATGCATTATATTAACAAACAGGGTAAAACGAGTATGTGATTACAATCATATCATGATTGGTCTATGGGCGTACTCTAATAATCTCCAACTAGCACTAAGACCAATCAATCATATATCTAATACCAAGTGACTTAGTGTGACGATCATGCTTCTACTGTGTTAGAGGCTTCGTCAATGGATCAACGATGTCATATATTTCCACATCTCCTCGGTCAATGATTCCTCGAATGAGATGAAAGCGCCTAAGTATATGTTTGGATCACTGGTTAGATATGGGTTCCTTTGCTTGTGTAATAGCTCTGTTTTTGTCACAGCGAAGTTTTATAACATCTGATATACTAGGCACAACCCTTAGTTCAGATATGAACTTCTTGATCCAAACAACCTCTTTTGCAGCCTCACTAACTGCAATGTACTTGGCCTCGGTTCTAGAATCAGCTACTGTATATTGCTTTGAACTTTTCTAGCTCACAGCTCCACCGTTAAGGTAAAACACAAAACCCGATTGCAATCATGAATCATCCTTGTTGGTTTAGAACCTAGCATTAGTGTAACCTTCTACACTTAGCTCTTCCTCGCCTCCATATATAAGGAATGTATTCTCAGTCCTTCTCAAGTACTTAGGGATATT
Organism: Gossypium hirsutum; assembly: GCF_007990345.1. Taxonomy (NCBI): domain Eukaryota; kingdom Viridiplantae; phylum Streptophyta; class Magnoliopsida; order Malvales; family Malvaceae; genus Gossypium; species Gossypium hirsutum. The sequence goes on from NC_053443.1 coordinate 35,183,379, forward strand.
TTTAACTGTGAAATACCGTGCCTCATAAGTAGGAATCATCTATTAGATTCTTTCATACTAAACATTTTCAGTACTTTATCTATGTATGTACTTTGGCTTAGACCTAGGAGTTGTCTTGATCTATCTTTATAGAATTTGACTCCTAATATATATGTAGCCTCGCCCAAGTCCTTCATAGAAAATCAACTTCCTAACTAAGTCTTAACAAACTATATGGTAGGTATGCCATTTCCTATGATAAGTATGTCATCTACATACAGTACCAAGAATACAATAGAGCTCCCACTAATTTTCTTGTAAACACAAGGATAATCTTCATTTTTGATAAAACCAAACTCTTTGACCGCATCATTAAAATGAAGATTTCAACTTTGAGAAGCTTGCTTCAATCCATAAATGGATCATTGTAGCTTGCATATTCAGATCAAAACACCTTTAGGTTGTGTCATGTATACATCCTCTTCTAGTTTCCCATTAAGGAAAGTTGTTTTGACATCCATTTGCCAGATTTCATAATCATGAAATGCAACTATTGCATGTAAGAGCCGGATGGATTTAAACATTGCAATGAGAGAAAAGGTTTCGTCATAGTTTACACCATGAATTTGTCAAAAACCTTTAGCGACTAATCGCCCTTTGCATGTTTGTAGATTACCATCCATGTCGATTTTTTTTTAAAACCCACATGCACCCTACGGGTTTAACCCTGATGTGAGCACAATCACATCATGTGTTTCGAATTAAAGGACTCAAAATTCGCCCAAGCGCGAAGGGCCTAAAGTTAAAATGCGGGATGCACATCACCTCATGCTCAGTGGCATTAATTGATAAATGTTCAAAATTGGCTTTCAGCCATGAAAATTCCAAATCCGTAAATTTGGACTCAACATCGGCGGGTGAGACTCCTAATAGGCTATAACAAAGGATGACCGGCTCAGCTATCGCACTTACGCCCGTTACAGCACTCCCGTTGATTAGGAGCCCAAGTTGCAATACAACATCCTCTAGAGTGACAGTGCACTCCCCACACAGCAAATGAAAAGTGTGAGTATCTGGGTGCCAATGCTCGACCAATATGGATATTAAATCGTACCACAAGTCAAACGTTTAGATTAATGCTGCAGACTCGAATCCAGCTAACTCCAAGTATGGCATCAGTTTGAGATGTTCTTGTTATGTGTGTAAAGTTTTGAATCAATCGAGAGCCACTACGAGTAAGTCTAAAAGCAAGGAAAAGCTTGTTTGAGCTTTCGGCTAGTAAGCGAAAGCGTGATTAGTGAGTGTCCAGAGTCACTGGTGGTATGCGCCATTCGTAGTGTTCATTAGGAGCTTAGGATTAACCTAAAACCCTATCCTAAGATCCTAGAGTAATCCTTTTCTATACTATTTGCCTTGTTGTGAAATTATGCCTAATGTATGATGAGTTGTGATATGTGATGCTATTATGACAAGTAATATGTGAGAATAGTTGTATGTGATATGTGATATATTGATTTTAATGCATACGTATGAGGTCTGATAAACGATAGCTTAATGAGCATTGTGGCATTTGAAGTGCAACTAAATGTAACTTCGATAAGCATGCATTGTCTATAAGATTGTGATGTGAAAATTAATGAATATGAATAGATGTTATGTGCATTAAAATAGTAAATAAATTTGTGGATTTGTGGTTATTTTGACCTTGTGATCTCTTGAAACCGTTGGATATAGTTGACATGCCATAGGATTGTGAGTACTTTTTTTTGTGTTTTGTGCTTTGGGCGTTGAGGCCCTGGGACAGGTTGGAAAGATAAGGGAATGTCAAGATAAGCTCCATTCATTCAGAAATATGGTGTGTTTGAGAGTGTTTAGCTTTATGCTACACTTATGAGACATGTTAGAATTTTTAAGTCATTGGTGTGATGGAGATCCATTTTTGCAATGTGTGGTGATAGATTCCACTTTTATGTTTCATAATCTCAAGCTGTCAAATTATCATTAATTGAATTATTCATATATATGAGATATTTTGTGTATAAATGCATGTGACGGTAGATGCTAGCCTTGTGAGATAATGGAACATGATTATGGTATTTTGACTTGATAAATTACAGTTGTGAATGTGACTTAGTATGCTTTTGCTTAGCATATGTTGTTGTGGATGTTTTGTGGTAATTTTGAGAATTTTTTGAGCTTATATAAGCTCGTACACTCGACATTAAAACATTGTAAAGAAGTATCTCTTTTGGTGTGAGTGAAGCGACGAAGAAAGTGATTTAAGCAAGGCATAATTTTTGAGTAGGTGGTTTTGCAATTATTTTAAACATACTGAACAAAGGCAATATGGGTTATAGTTACAACTATTATTTTTATTATTATCATTATTTCGAGATTAGACTTAAGAAGTGTTAATGTTGTTTCTAGGATTTGAGATGTGGACAATTTTGATGCTTGAGATTGGTATTGGTAATGCATTCTATAGTCTCTTGACGGATATGTGTTAATATGGTATGTAAAATGGTTAAAATATTATGGTAGGCTTGGTAGAAGTGGACATTATTTTTATGTTTAGTAGGAATATGTTTTGAGCATGAAAAAAGTTTTAACTTGTGAAATTTTAGCACTATGGGTAAAAGTATCGATACTTCAGACTAGAATACTGATACCATGAAAATGAAATGTTTTAAAAAATCAACAGTAACCTAATTTGGTATCGATACCCAACCATGAGAATCGATACTTGTGCTAAAAACACCAATACCTTTGCCATGGTATCGATAAGACGTTTTGAACCAAAAATTGGCAGAGAACTAAAATGGTATCAGTTTTTACATTAATATTGATACCTAACAAATAAATATCGATACCTTCTTGTTTAGTATTGATGCTCAGTTGGATTTTGAAAATTTTTAAAATGGTTCTTATTTCTCAAATAATTTTATTTCTAATATTTATTTGAATGTTTAATTAGCCTAGATTTCATCTTTAAAAGGTTAATAGTAGTAGTCGTTGCTCTTATTTAAAATTGTGTATGCATGTGTATAAGTTTCAATAGTAGTTGTAACATCCTATAACTCGAGTCTAGCGGCCGGACCAGGTGAGGGGTGTTACATTTGGTGGTATCAGAGCCTAGTTTTTGTAATACTTAGATCTAAGTTTGTCAGTATTCGGTACTAAGGTAATGTAACCTATGTACCTAGATTTTCATAGTAGTTAGACTGTTTGACTTGAATATCTTTGTTTGAAATTATTATGATATTGCTTGTTTTGGGAATATGCATTGGATTATTTCTCACCACTCACACTCTTGGTATGTTTGTTTGTGTATGTTAATGTGAATGCAAATGCTTAAGAGGATGGTACATCTCCTACACCTCCTGTTTTGCCTCGTAGAGTAAATATATCAGACGATAGTGTTGGCTCTTTGATGCAAGCCATGATTGGGGCATTTCAGAGGATTACTGGTGCCTGTAAGACCCCTAACCTGTCTCTGTCATCGGATTAGTGTTACGGAGCATTACCGTACAATCAGAAATATTTAAACACCATAACATTCAATAATTTAAATATATTATGAACCATTCATTATCATACATTTTGTCCCTAAATCGAGCCTTCAAGGCCCTAGAAATAGCTTTTAAGCAATTTGGGATTAATTTGAAATAATTCAGAAAGTTTAGGAGAAGGTTACAAAAATTGGAAATGATGGTTACACGATCGTGTGGCCAGGATGTGTGCCATAGCCCCAGGCCATGTAACTTTCGAACAAGTGACACACGGTCGTGTCCCAGCTCGTGTCCTCACTTATGTAACTTACTGAGTAGGGTCACAGGGCCGTGTGTTAGGCCGTGTAACTCCCTGACTTGAACGCTAAGAAATCCTCAGATGACATGGCTATGTCACACGCCCGTGTCCCAAGCCGTGTAAACCCAAAATTTACCTAAAATCAAACCATTTCAAAACCATTTCATGCATAACTTCTCAAACCACTTAAGCATGCATTCAAGGGTTCAAACACCAATCAAACTTGAATAATTATGTCATTTCAAACAACCTAATTCACCTAACCAATATGCCATTAAAAGGCACCACAGTTGCATCTAAATATCATTTACCTAAACATGTCAATATTGCCTTATTTCAATCATGAAGACCTAATTCCATTATGTGCCTAAAACACATCACAAAAGACCATTTTCAAGCCAACATCAACATACCATATGAACATGTGCATCAATTACCTAAAAGTGATCAAAGAGACTTAACATAGCAAGAATTACAAGTCCATCAACCATACATAAACATCAAGGCACAAACATACCAAATTACCATTTACACGTTCACTAAATACCATTACAAAACATCCGAAACATGCCATTATAAACCTTATCCAAAATGCTCAAAAACTATCAAAATGACTGCTAGATAGGGTGATAGGCCTCCGATGATCTTCCAACCAAATCGAGCTTCCAATGGTCTATAAAACAAATAAAAGAAACTATGTAAGCAAGAGTGCTTAGTAAGCTCGTATAAACCTTAAACATAAATTACCATTTCTATAATACAATTCATAGAATAAGTATAAACCAAAACCAATGCCATAAGCTTAGTATGAGCCAACACAACATCATCAAACTCACAAGTTCGTATACTTGTTCATATATATTTGAAACCAACCATAGGATATGTGGTTCACCATGTACAAACGTAACATTTTACACCATCATTGTTACCATAATGTCATGTTTCATTGCATTTGCATACTTACCATTTCCTTTTCCTTCTTTTGCCCGTTGAACCATCTAGAATTACATCAGATACTCAAGAAAGCTCAAACGAAGTGCGCCTTTACATATAACCATAACTTTTCCTTTACATCATTCCTCATGTGTGTTGTGAAATGGGCATGCTCACACAAGCTGTGTGTCAGAATGTAACTAAATTGAGAAAGAGAACATCTGATTATTCTAGTGAATCTGAATAATTACCTAAGAGAGGGCATGATACTTAATTTTTTGGTAGAGGTAATGGGAGTAGGTTCTAACCGAGTCAATCTAGGTAGCAAAGCAGTGTTGTGGTTAGTACTGGTGGGTCGTTGGGAGGTTTTGGATGGTCATTTTGTAGACACTGTGAGCATATGCACCTTGGAGAGTGTTAAAAACTAACTGGGTAATTTTTTAAGTATGGCTCTAAGGAACATATGTTGAGGTATTGTTTATAGAGACTTGAGGTTTTGTAGACTCTGAGTTTTGCTCCTGCACCTGTACCTATGCTTGCTAAGGTTGTGACTGAGGTAGAGGTGGTAATGGGGGACAGGTTGGGTAGTAGGTTATTGCTCATACCATTGCTACTCTAGTTGAGATAGGAGGACCAACTCTAGTATATGCTATTAGGGAGCCGCAAGATCAGAATTCGACTGACGTTTTTGCAAGTACTTTCACTTTGAAGTCTATTTTGTTATTCTCTTTGGTTGATTTTTGGTTCTACTCATTTTTATATCTTGAGTGATTTGGCTTATGAGTTGATGATTCCAGTGGAAATGATCGGTTTGGGTATGACCGTCACTAGTTCCTTTGGTGAAAGTATTATGGTGAATTGGGTATACTGTAGGTGTCCCCTGATGATAAAAGGACATGTCTTCTCCGTAGATCTTATGGAATTTCCTTTTTATGGATTTAATGTGATTCTTAATATGGATTGGTTAATCGAGCATAAGGAAAAGGTAGACTTTGATTGAAACAGATTTCTCTGCGAAATAATGATGAGATGGAGATTGTAGTTGTTGGGGAAAGACTCAAATTTCTGTCTAATGTGGTTTTGACAACCAAGGGCGAGAAGATGATGGGTAAAGGTTGGGAAGCCTATTTGGCTTATGTGTTGAACTCGGTCATCAAAGAAATGAGAGTTTAGGATATCCGTACCGTAAAGGACTTTCTTGATGTATTTCCGAAAGTGTCTATTGCGCCTTATTGCATTGCACCAAAAGAGCTTAAGGAATTGAAAATATAGTTGCAAGAGTTTCTTGATCGAGGTTTCATTCGACCGAGTGTATCTCCATGGGGTGCGCCAGTTTTGTTTGTAAAGAAGAAGGATGATATGTCAATGTTGTGCATAGATTATAAGCAGTTTTATAAGTTAACCATCAAGAACAAGTATCCATTACCTCGGATTGATGACCTGTTTGATCAATTTCGAAAAGCAACTATGTTTTCAAAAATCCACTTGAGGTTAGAGTACTATCAGCTTAAGGTGGATGAGTCAGATATATTAAAGACGACATTCAAGACTCGGTATAGGCATTATGAGTTCTTGGTCATGCTGTTCGATTTAACTAATGCTCCCACTGCGTTCATGGACTTGATGAATCGTGTTGTCCATTTGTATCTAGATCAATTTGTAGTTGTCTTCATAGAAAACATTTTAGTGTGCTTACCCACCCAGGAGGATCACGATGCATATCTACGAGTTGTTTTGCAGATATTACGGGAAAAAAATTGTATGCAAAATTGAGCAAATGTGAATTCTGGCTAAAAGAGGTGGCATTCTTAGGCCATGTTGTATCTGTTGGATCATCAGTATGCCCCGTGGCATAGCGAAAAAATTATTTCGGTGATCGTCAATAAAGGATCCATGTACGAGAAATGAATTGGGTTTAAACAAGGGTAAAAATATACCATTCACAATTGAAAAATGATGACTGACGTTGTTGATAGAACCCCTTTCGGAGATGTCGATTCCAAGCCGTAACAATAATGTCTTAGCCTCTATGTAATCCACCTAGTCAAAGAACAAACATCAAAATTCTCTTGAGCTTTTCAGAGAGAATTTTCAAGAACAGCTACTAGACCTTTGATTTTTTTTTATTTTCTTGGTAACCCTAACACACTAAGGGATTCATTTCCTTTTATTTAATTTTATGGCATATATTAGAAAATAAAAATGAGATTATTTCCTTATTATTAAAGAAAGAAATAAAAAGTCAGGAAAAAGATTATAATCTTTCAAAAAGAATATCACTTTCCATGTCCTTTTATATTTTGACCGAAATTATTATAACTATTTATATTAATAATTTTGGTAAAATATATAATTAATATTTTGTATGAGTCAAATTCATATATTAATTTTATCTATGTTTTCTATTTGCGTACAACAATATTGTACATATAATGTGTTTAATATTTAAATATCAAATTGAATTAATTCAATAATTAATTTAATTCACGTGACAGCTAAATACAATACCAAATGTATTTGGATTCTGTTCACTTAAACTATAGGGTGTGACCCTGTATGCTCTCTTAATGTCGGTAGTAATACTAGAACGTTTCTAACATTACAAGCAATGAGTGAAATGTAGAAATAAATCATTGCTACCCAAGTTACAAGAAGTCGTGATTCAACATAACCTTCTATGATAATCTTTTCATGTATTATATCCTTTTATCCTTAATATCTACATTGGAAACAAGTCATTGAATAGTCACACTTGTATAGTCCAATCTCATATTTCTTAATTTTCTAAGTAGATTATAATAAACTAATAAGTTTGATATCTCATATCAACTTATTCGAGTATGGCCATGCATTCTAGTCTTACTCCATGAAAAGGCCTAAGATATTGCTCCCATTATGTAGGAGGGATAAATCCTATTTTGATCAACCATATCCTACTACCTTGATTGTGGTATATCCAACATCAGCATTTCTAGCACAACCTGTTACTGTATATGTTTGACTGTATCAAGATATATGACTCACGATGTTGGGATAATGATGATCTCAAGTTTGAGGATCATATACATATTTACCACCATAAGTAATATTTGTGACTATTACATAATAATCCAAGAAACATACTCATGCCATATTAGTCCAGTATGTTGTTCTCTAATGCATACTTATGTATTGATTTTGACATCCCTATGTTAATGACAACAATTTGTCAGGAATCAACTACACAGTCTCAATGCATTATCATTGTCCAAGCCCACAATAATAATCGACTAAGGACCTTTTAAAGAATAATCATATTATTCTTAGGAATTTATTATTAACCACTTTATTCATACACACAGAAAAACTGAAATAACAATCAAAATGCATTATATTAACAAACAGGGTAAAACGAGTATGTGATTACAATCATATCATGATTGGTCTATGGGCGTACTCTAATAATCTCCAACTAGCACTAAGACCAATCAATCATATATCTAATACCAAGTGACTTAGTGTGACGATCATGCTTCTACTGTGTTAGAGGCTTCGTCAATGGATCAACGATGTCATATATTTCCACATCTCCTCGGTCAATGATTCCTCGAATGAGATGAAAGCGCCTAAGTATATGTTTGGATCATTGGTTAGATATGGGTTCCTTTGCTTGTGTAATAGCTCTGTTTTTGTCACAGCGAAGTTTTATAACATCTGATATACTAGGCACAACCCTTAGTTCAGATATGAACTTCTTGATCCAAACAACCTCTTTTGCAGCCTCACTAACTGCAATGTACTTGGCCTCGGTTCTAGAATCAGCTACTGTATATTGCTTTGAACTTTTCTAGCTCACAGCTCCACCGTTAAGGTAAAACACAAAACCCGATTGCAATCATGAATCATCCTTGTTGGTTTGGAACCTAGCATTAGTGTAACCTTCTACACTTAGCTCTTCCTCGCCTCCATATATAAGGAATGTATTCTCAGTCCTTCTCAAGTACTTAGGGATATTTTTAACTGTGAAATACCGTGCCTCATAAGTAGGAATCATCTATTAGATTCTTTCATACTAAACATTTTCAGTACTTTATCTATGTATGTACTTTGGCTTAGACCTAGGAGTTGTCTTGATCTATCTTTATAGAATTTGACTCCTAATATATATGTAGCCTCGCCCAAGTCCTTCATAGAAGATCAACTTCCTAACCAAGTCTTAACAAACTATAGGGTAGGTATGCCATTTCCTATGATAAGTATGTCATCTACATACAGTACCAAGAATACAATAGAGCTCCCACTAATTTTCTTGTAAACACAAGGATAATCTTCATTTTTGATAAAACCAAACTCTTTGACCGCATCATTAAAATGAAGATTTCAACTTTGAGAAGCTTGCTTCAATCCATAAATGGATCATTGTAGCTTGCATATTCAGATCAAAAACACCTTTAGGTTGTGTCATGTATACATCCTCTTCTAGTTTCCCATTAAGGAAAGTTGTTTTGACATCCATTTGCCAGATTTCATAATCATGAAATGCAACTATTGCATGTAAGATCTGGATGGATTTAAACATTGCAATGAGATAAAAGGTTTCGTCATAGTTTACACCATGAATTTGTCAAAAACCTTTAGCGACTAATCGCCCTTTGCATGTTTGTAGATTACCATCCATGTCGATTTTTTTTGAAAACCCACATGCACCCTACGGGTTTAACCCTGATGTGAGCACAATCACATCATGTGTTTCGAATTAAAGGACTCAAAATTGGCCCAAGCGCGAAGGGCCTAAAGTTAAAATGGAATTCGTCAAGCGAGTGTTTTACTTGATATTTTCATGTTTGCTGTCTTGATATGTGTCAAGTTATTTTTATTTTTTTATCCACAAACTTTATCATACATTATATGTTTAAGTATTTGATATGTTATTCTATGTTTATGCATGAGATTGTGTCATTTGTTCATAAATACATGCATGTGGAGTATTATTATATTTTGATGTTGTTTTCTATCATAGTTTTGTTATATATGTGTTTTTGAGTCATTTTTCTAAAGGTATGTTATATATATATGTATGTGTATGTGTTTTTATGGTATAATATATCTATTTCTATGTGTGTGGGACAAAGGCCACGTGTCTAAATATTTATTTAGGTTTTTTAGATGAATATGTGTGTAATTTGTTACCAAGTATGATGACTATTTATACTTGTGTAGGTGACCATTCGGGTGACCATGAAAGACCTCTCATCTAGTCGCATGCATGAATAAAAGAAGCTTCTAGAACAGCCTTCAATGTTGGATCATTGTGATCGATTGTATGCTAGCTCAATTCAGGCCACCAGCTTTGCTTAAGGAGGAAGAGTTCCAACACTTAATGGGGATACATACACGGTGGAGGAAGAAACTTTTAGAAGCAAGATTTCATCCATGCATTACAAGGTCATTAAAGCACCATTTAAGAACATGCATGCCCCATGCAAAGAAATATTCAGTCAAGAGAAGATTAAAGGGATTAATGGCTGAAAATTCATGGAACAAGGAGATTACTTCAAGGATAAGAATACATGAATGCACCAAGGGAAACAACATGTCTTCTCGGCCAAACATGCACCACCCTTAAAAGCATGAACCGAATTTATTAATTATGTGTGAACATATTGGTATTAAGTGTTAACTGTTTATGGTGTGTGTAATGAGAAATGTCCTTTTTCACGATTTATAGTGCACTTGAATGTTTATGGTGTGAAGTATCCTTTTACATAGTTTATATGTCACCATGTGTTGTAATGAGAAATCCATATCTCTCAGGTACATGGTGTTCTCTTAAAGATCTTCGCAATAGTTGTGTTTCTAAAATAGTTGATTGTTTTGCAACAAGTTGTGGAACCTATTGTTGTTCAATCTTTGATTCAATGATCTTTTTTTGTTCTTCAATTTCTTCGAGTTCTATTCTTTTACCACTTCTTTTTGTAGAGAAAAACTCTTTTTCAAGGAAGACTCCTATCCGAGCAACAAAAACTTTGTTCTCGATAGGATTGAAGAAATAATATCCTTTAGTTTCCTTAGGATATCCTAAAAACATGCACTTTTGAGATTTGGGTTCAAGCTTAGTAGATGTCTGACATTTGACATAAGCTTCAAAACCCCAAATATTCATGAAAGACATACTAGGACACTTCCCAGTCCACATCTCATATGGTGTCTTTTGAACCGAATTAAATGGAACACGATTTAGTGTAAAAACAACTGTTTCAAGTTCATGACCCCAAAAGGAAGTAGGGAGGTCAACATGACTCATCATGGATTGAACCATGTCTAACAATGTTCAGTTTATCCTTTCAGAAACTCCATTCCATTGTGGAGTATCAGGAGGTGTAAGTTGTGAGACAATCTCATATTCCTTCAAAAACTCATCAAACTCTAAGCTTAAGTATTCTCCTCCTCGATTTGATCAAAGTGCCTTAATACTTTTACCTACTTGGTTTTGTTCTTCACTTTTAAATTCCTTAAACTTTTCAAGAGTTTCAAATTTATGGTGCATAAGATAAATATATCCATATCTGTTGAAGTCATCAGTGAAAGTAATGAAATATTGAAAACCTCCTATGGCTTCTGTGTTGATAGGTCCACATACATCAATATGTAATAAGCCCAATAAATCACTAGCTCGCTCACTTTTACTATTAAAAGGAGTTTTATTCATTTTACCGAACAAGTAAGAGTCACATATATCCAATTGTTGGAAAACAAAAGAGTCCAAAATTCCATCTTTGTGGAGCTTTGATATGCGCTTCTCATTATATGGCCCAATCGACAATGCCAACAATAAGTTTGATTAGAATAATTTATTTTTGATCTTTTAGTATTTATATTATAAATGGGTCTATCTAGATCTAAAATGTAGAGGTCATTTACTAATTGTGTCAAACCATAGAAAAAAATTATAAAATAAACAACAATTATTCTTAATAATTATCTCAAAATAATTTGTATAAACAAGAAATTGAAATAATGTTTCTAGTCAAACTTGGCACAAAATAACAATCCTCCAAAATTAAATCAAATCCACTAGGAAATGATAAAATATGTGTTCCCACAACTAATGCAGCAACTCTTGCTCCATTTCCAACTTGCAGGTCCACATATCCTTTAGCTAAATTCCTACTCCTTTATAGTCCCTGTATAGAGGTAAAAATATGAAAACCACATCCAGTATTTAATACCTATGAAGTAGATGTTGATAAATTAATATCAATAAAATAAATACCTGAAGTGGACACTCTATTTTCCTTTGCCTTTCAAGATGGCAGGGTAGTTCCTCTTCTAGTGACCGGTCTTACCACAATGAAAAAATTTTCCTTCCTTAATAAATCCTCCTTTAGGTTTCAATGAAACTTTTCTTTTGTTGCGTTTGGCCTTGCCATTGTCCTTGGGCTTTACGTTAGCATTAAGCTTTCCCTTGCCTTTGTCCTTGTGGACCATCAGAATGGGATTAGGTCCAACCTTTTTCATGTTACTTTTAGTAATTTACAACATGCTAACTAATTGTGGCAAAGTCTTATTAATCTCATTCATGTTGAAATTAAGGACAAGTTGGCTAAAACTATCTGAAAACGATTGTGGGATGACATCGGTGGCCAATTCTATACCTAAAAGGAATCCTAATTTTTCCTCCACCATTTTGCATTGAAATAGAGCTTTAGCGGTATTGTGCCTCTTTTGACATGCTTACCCCTTATACAATTCCTTGAGGTGCTAAACCATATCATAGACAACCATATCCTCTTGTTGCTTTTGGAGCTTAGGAGTCATGGTGACAAGCATTAGACATCCTATGTCTAATATGTCATCAAGATGCTTCTTATAAGCATCTTTGTCAGCTCTAGAGGCATTAGCTTTTGGTTCATAAGGAACGAGTTCTTCAATGACATTAATTTTCGTTCTTGTTTGAGGATAATCCTTAAGTTACGAAACGAGTCAAGGAAGTTCAAACCATTCAACTTGTCCTTCTCAAGAACAGATCACAATGATAAAGTGTTTGTGTTGTTTCCCATAATAAATCTACAATAATAAAACATGCTTATAAGTAAATTTACCAAGCTTATTATGAACATTTAAAAGGACTTTATTAAAATATGCTCCCACTGTTTTATTCAAAATTAATAACCCTCAAATATTAATTTTGGAATTCCTTTCTCCAAAGTTTTCTAATGGGTAAAGTGTAACGCCCCAAAATTTAAGTCTTTAACTTTTTTCATGTTTTGACAAAATTGCTTGTTTGCTTTAATGGCTAAGTGGTTTGGGTGTGTATGGGAGTGTTTGAGAAGCCTGGGTTCAAGTCTTGGCTTTTGCAGAATTTTTAGTTTTGCTCTTAATTGAATCTGGACACTGGAAAATAGGCCTTATAAATATTTGTGCTTGTTTTGCGACACAAAGAGTCTATTGGTCCTGTGTTAAGTGGCGTGTGAAGTACTCTTAAGGTCTAAGGCACGAATTCTGAGCTGTACTATAGAGTGTTTATTTTTATCACCTGTGTTGTGAGGTGGTGGATTTTGACTGAAATACTGTGGATTTTGAATGGATTGGTTGGGGGAGTTGAGGAGGAAGTGGTGGAGAAAATCAAGGAGGGATAAGGGAGTTAGGAGAAAATTAAAGAATTTGATGAGAGGGGGGAGTCTGTTCCGTTTGGGTATTCCAACATTGGGAATTCAGCTAGGGGGAACAAGTGTGTTATTTTCAGCATTTGGAATTGCTTTTTGGGGAGCATTTGCCGAATTTGGTCTTTAGGTACTAAAGGTATTCGTTTTTTGGTCAGTTTTGTTTTTCACCTATTCGCTTTCAGTGCCAAATTTTGTCTCGGGTTTGTGTATTTTTTCTTTTCTGCTTATTCTTTTTTTCTTTTCCCTCTCCCTTTGTTGATTGAATTCTCTTCTCTCTCTCTCCCTCTTCTCTTCTTTGTCGGTCAAATTTCTCTTCTCTTCTTTTCTTTTTCTTTGGTCGAATAACATTTTAATTTTATCGGTTTGTCCCTGCCAGGTTTCTTTCTCCTTTTTACCTCTTGGCTGAATATCACTCATTCGTTGTTTCGTTCTATACGTTGTCGTTCTTGTGCTGCAGGTTTCTGACTGTTGGTAAGTGGTTATACTCCTCAATTGAGTAAACATGTTCTGTTATTTTCTTATTCCCATAACCGAGTACTCTTCTTCTTTACTATTTGATTGCATATGGTTAATTTCTTTTTCTTCTGGTGTTACTCGTTGCGGTCTTAGGATCTCCTTCAGGGAATGGTGGTTTGTAGGTGATCAGTAATAAAAACGCAACCTTTGTGCTCAACGTTCTTTCAAGGTAGGATGGTGTTCTTGAATTATGTGTATTAAGAGGGCATTTTTACCCTAACTATTAATGGACTAAATTTAGGGTCATGTTTTTTTTTAGGTGGGCGTATGTGGAAATAACACTCTTCTCGTAAACAGGTGTGTAATCACACCCTCTCTCAACTGCAAATCGACAAAAGCCGAAAAGCCAAAAAGCCAAAAAGACGGCACTGAGACCATATGGGCGTGCGAATGCTCGTGTGGTAAACTAAGCCACGAAACACGGTGTTGGGCTGTAGAGGCCTCCGTGAGCATTTTCATGGGCTTAGGTTGTAATGGGCCTAAAATGACCGAAATACCCTCGAAGGGTAAAATGACCGAAATACCCCCGAATGGTAAAATGACCGAAATACCCCGAGGGGTAAAATGGCCGAAATACCCCTGAAGGGTAAATTGACCGAAACACCCCTGAAGGGTAAAATGACCAAAATACCCCCGAAGGATAAAATGATCGAAATACCTCCGAAGGGTAAAATGACTGAAATACCCCTAGGAATTGAAATATATGTATGACTGATTTGCTCTATGATATATATATGATTGTTACTGAGTATGACATACTGCATACGCGTATGATTTATGACATGACATTCTGCATGGGGTTGGAATTCTGATATAGGGGAAGTGTACTGTACTGGTGGCTTTGCCACATATACTGTTACTAGCAGCTTTGCTGCGTTACTGTTACTGGCAACTTTGTTGCAATAATGGTGTGTTGGTGGTACGGAGTGGTGTGTTGGCTGGATTGGGATGGGTTGCATTACTGCATTGTATTGATTATTGTATTGGGCTAAGACCCACACTGTTAATGTAATGGGCTAACGCCCACACTGTACTGATACTGTATAGAGCTCAGGCCCAGACTGATTCTACATGTTGCATAGTGTTTTTCTAGAAGGGGATTACACACTAAGTTTCGTAAACTCACCCTCTCCTTTAACTGTGCAGGTAAACCTCAGCCATAGGCGATTCGGTGCTGCGAGGGACTCGGAGATGGCCACACAAACACTGCTTTTCATATTTGCTTTTAATTTAATTTAAATAATAAGTTGGGTTTTGTTTTTGTAATAAGGCCTTTAATTGGGTTTAAATTTTTAATTGGGCTTTTGCTTTCATATTTTAAACTGCTAGTTTATTAGAAGACGACTTTTAAAATAATTACCGTTTTCAAAGACATGAGTTTTAAACAATTGGACTTAAAAAGCTTTCGTGATTTTAGATTAATTGATTAAATTAATGTCGAATAACAAGATAGACGTTTCGAATAATTGATTTGCTAGTTAATAATAAAAAAGGGGTTTATCTTGAACTTAGAAAAAAAACAAGTTCAAATTTTCGAATGACACTTTGATGTGACACAATAGATCCATCCATAACGTCTAAGCTGAGTTTGGGGTGTTACATAAAGATCCATATTTCACCTCCTTTTAAGTCAATTTTTGCTTTTCTCTCAAGATTATGGTTATTTAGGTAAGCAACACTTGCTAATTACATCCTACGTTGTGACAGCCCAAAATTGACCCTAGTCGGGAAGTGGTTTCGGGATCGCTAAACCGAGTCATAAAAATAATTAACCGTCATAATTGATGCTCATTATATGTACATGTGCATGTGTGAAAATTTCGTGTTTGAATTTTGTTTAATTGTAGGTGAATTTTTGTAAATAGGACTTATGTGAGAAAATTTTGAAATGTGATAGGTCAAAGCATAAGGACCTATTAGTGCATGAGATAAAAAGGGGGGACTTGCATGTCAAATTCCCCCCCTAATTAGTAGTGGCCAGCCATGACAAGCATGGTAGACCAAGTGTGATGGGCAAGACATGTCATAGACATGTTGTGTTGGCGCATCATGGGTGGAAAAAAATAAAATAAGGAGAATGGGCATAAATTAATGAAAGGGAATATGATGGAAACAAAAAAAAGTGTGTGGTTGTCTCCCCCCCCATTTTGCCGAAACTAGAAGAAAAAAAAAAGGCTTCATCCTCTTTGTTTTCTTGACTGAAAAATCAAAGGAAGAAGAAAGAGCTCTCTTGCTTTATGTTTGGTTCGGATGAGGATTAAGAAGAGGTAAGTATCTTGAAATTCTTGGAAAAATTTTGTATAAAGAAGGTGGTTAGTTCAAGTTCTAATCATTCCATGGCTTAAGTTTTGATTGTTAGGAGGTTTGATAGTTGGCCAAGTAGTTTGAAGCTCTTAGCACATATATTTTTCTTCTTCTTTCTTGAAGGTTGAAATTTGGGTTGTTATTATGGAGGTGCCGAATGTGGTCCTTGAAGGGCCTTGAGGAACAATATATGTGGCTTGGGTTATAACATTCGGCCATGGTAGTTTGAGGATTAAGGATTTTATTTCTTGTTAAAATTGGATGAGTCTTAGTGTGTGAAGTGTTTGAACTAACTAAGGATCAAATAGATGCATGGGTACAAAGTAGGAAGAATCGGCTACTATGGTTGACACTAATGCCGAATGTAAAAATGTTATATTAAATAATGTATGTGATTTGAGTTAATAATATGAAAAGAATATTTAGATGTATTATAATTGATTAAGTATTAAATCAAAAGTTGCTAAAATTGCCATTCCTTTAGCTGAATATGTGTTTGATCAATGAAGAATTTGTTGAAGAATATAGGTGAACTTGGTAAGAGTATTCGGCTTAGTGTATAAATGATATAAAGATTTTAGAAATTATTTTGGTTAGGTGTATGTATGATTAAGTATATTCGGCAATATACTTAAAGTGAGTACATGATATTATTGAGCTTAAGTATATGGATATGTGTATATGTGGTCATATAATGACATTTTGGGTTGAAAATTTAATGATATGTGATTGCCGAATGTGATAAATAAATTCATATTATTGGTTTAAATATTGAATACTCCTATTTGTATTCTTTAAGCTCAAGAGCAAAGGGGAACTAAATCCGACAAAGGGAAGGAAAAAGTAATTGAATAGCCATTAAAGTTGCCCGACAACATTCGAGGTAAGTCTTCGAGTAATGACCCTACTTGAATTATATTGAAATGATTAGTCATACTATGACAGATAGCCGAATGTGCATAGAGCCTATGTTATAAAGCCAATTGAAATCATGCTCTTTGTGTGTGGCTATTGAGCCGAAATTGGAAAGGTTAAATAAATGCTTTGTGTTGAGCCTTAGTAACGAAAATGAAATATGGATGTGTCATGGTTGTTGATATATGTGTGCATGAGCATTTGAATGATATCCGGGCTAAGACCCGAAGGCATTTGTGTGAGTTGCTATACCCGGGTTAAGACCCGAGGGCAATTGTGCTAGTGATTTTATCTGGGCTAAGACCCGAAGGCATTTGTGCGAGTTGCTATACCCGGGTTAAGACCCGAAGGCAATTGTGCTAGTGATTTTATCCGGGCTAAGACCCGAAGGCATTTGTGCTTGTGGTTATATCCGGCTAAATTCCGAAGAAACTTGGGTTCGAAGGTGAGCGTGTTGTGCTGTAATAAATTCAATTAAAACGCTCGAAAAACCCAAATGATAAGGTATGTGTTTGTATGCATCGGAAAAGTCGATTCGTTTTTAATAGTATTCGTTCAATCGACTAACGAACTTTCGACTTTTAGATAGGTTAATACCTTGTGTGGATGTGTTGTTGAAGTGTGAAGTAAGGATGTGTATGATAATGTGTATTAATAAAGTGATCCATTTAGCTATGTGAATGTAATACTTTAGTCAAAGCCGATTTCATTACTTGAAACTTACTAAGCTTTAAATGCTTACCCCGTTGCTTTGGCTCTCTGTTTTATAGATTTGGTTCTCCAGCTATCGGATTTGGGATCATCGAAGTCGAAGTCATCCACACTATCAAAGCCCTTTTGGTACTCTTTTAGTTGAACTCTGGATATGGCATGTATAGGACTACCCGTTTGTTGTGGGTCATGGACCCTTTGGACTTGTATAATTTTGGATAGCCATGCGAAAATGGCTTATATATGTTTGAGTATAATGTTATAATCATTTGGTGTGGATATGCTTGACAAGGATTGGCCATGGGAATGGTTAATCACTATCATAAATTGTGCTATTTATGCAAAAAGGGCTAGTTGAATCATGGAAACCATGAAATAGGTAAAGTCTACCTTAAAGGCAGATGCTGACAGCATCAGTGATGTAGATTTGGAAAATCACTAAAAATAGTAGGAATGGAATTAAATAGTGAATAAATTATGTAAACAAACCTTGATGAATCTATTTTCATAGGAAAGTAACAAAACAATCATACGGACAGTATGTTAAGAGATATTCAGGTTCTCGTGAGACAGGGATAGAACGGTTTCTGGATTTCCTGTTCCGACTTTGGAAATTCATTATAAATTAACCAGAGACAATTAGGAGTCAAGCCATATATTTATAGATTCCTCTCTGAGTCTAGTTTCTATAGAAACAAACAGAATCAGTATTGAAGCCCTGTACAGGGAGATATCCAAGTCGTAATGCGCAAAGGTCAGTGTAGTCGATCCCTGTAACATGGGAGACTTTGACTAATAAACTGTACTAATTGGATCAACCAAAAATTCTAGAAAAAAATATGTAGATGGGCATATGAGTCTAGTTTCAGGGAAAATTTACGGAACTGAATTCCGGGTTTCTGAACTCAAGATATGATTTTTAAAGCGACTAGTACGCAGATTGGCAGTGTCTGGGAAATTTTTTTAAAGTCTGTTAACACCTCGTGTTCGACTCCGGTGACGGTCTCGGGTTCGGGGTGTTACATACGTAACTCTTTATTTGATGAACAACTCTTGTTCCAATCATCTCATGATCATCTAAATTTTCTTACCTCTACGTTTCTAATCCTATTAGAGAAACCTAGTTAAGTTATTAACCAATATTATAACTGACGCATATCACTTGCTTATTTTTCAAGTTTAACCAAGATAGGTACAAGTACTTCACTTTAGTAGAACCTACGTTGTATCGATGGAGGCTTTAACGAGGGTAAATATTGGAAGGCAACCTTAACTTAATATTTTATTGAGGGGCTTTTAAATAATTTCATCTCACCATTAAATTTAAACTTTAATCCATTTTAATTATTTATTAAAGTTGATTGTATCAATATCCTACAACATAAATGTTAACATATCATCCATTGTATCACAAACATGAATAATATAAAGTAGTAAATAAATGTAATAGTTATATTCCATAAAACTAAGGTGGTCCCTCCTAACCCAATGAGAGAACCGAAAGGAATCCTAAGGGTGTAAGTCACTTCCCAAGCTTCTTTCTCACTTTAAGTAGCCCAACCTTTATCTCATCTAGTTTGTAGCAGCTCGTGCTATTTAAATTATAAAAACTCATTTTAAATATGAGGGATTGGGATGAGAAGAGAAATACAAGGGAAAAATAGAAAGGCACGACACGCAGGCTGTATTTATAAAATTACAACCTTTGTAAATTATAAATTAAATGGGCTATTGGGCTATAACCATGCATTTCAAACACCGTGCATATCAACCATAGTAAACAACATATAATATGTATTTATTTAATCTGTTGTTAATGTGAAATACTAAATTGTCCCTACAATTAATGTCTTTACAGATTAAATGTAAGAAACTGCACTTAGATCTTTGTGGAAAAAACATCACCGATTGTAATTTTTTATCAAAAACAAAATATTTTCAAAATCAAATGTTTTCAAACTAATAACATTCGGAAAAACATTCCATGGCAACTCGATCTTTCATGATTTTGGAAACCACATTAGGTCTTTTCAGAATCCTTTACTTAGTAAATACACATTTTACTGATCCTTATTTACTAAGCGTTTCTTAGCATTCGTGTGAGGTAATAGGGACGTGTTAGGTTTGAAACAAGTTAATCACCCAAATCTAAAAACTATGCAGATAACAGAGCTTGGTTAGAGTTGTTATGCAACCTATAATTCAATTGGGTTAGGATATAAATTAAGCATACACATTTCAATTACGCGTCCATTAGCCGTCGTCTGGTTAGGATCGCTTAGCTAATTTAAGTGCATTTCAATCATGTATAAACAAAATACAGACTTGATTTTAATTGAAAACATGATCGATTGAGGCACAAACATTATAAGCATGAATCAAATAAATGTTTTTTAATCAAAATAATCATCCTAGCTGAAATAAAATTAAGCTATCATTGTTTTAAACAAGAACAAAGAACACATAGCAAACATCTTTAAATTAAATTTAAAGAAAACAAAGATTAAACCCAATTCAGAGTGGCTATCACCCAAGACTCTGACTAACGAGGCTCATTCGCTTCTTTGCGTTGCTCCTTTGCTGATGGCTCTCCAAGGTGGCCGACCAAGGGTTGTTTAAGAGGCTTAATTGCTAAAATCCTTATGCAAGGATGATGAAGGGGAAAGATAGCTAAAAGAGTTGAGAGAATGATGAATGAGTGAGAGATGATGGGATGAGGGATGATTGAAAAAGTGAGAAATGAGTTCTTATTTATAGGTGAGGCAAGGGAGGTAGTTTGCTAAAAATAGGAATGTCCATCCTTTGAAATTTCCTCCAAGAATGGCTGGCCATGAATTGAGGAAAGGTGGCTGATTTTTCCTTGATTTTTGGTCAATTTGAGTGCCACAACAACTCAGGACTAAGATTGGGTCATCAGTAAATCTTCAGGAAAATCTCCGATTTCTTTAACTCTTCAAGGACTTTGTATAATTAAACTAAAAAATGGTTTATGACATTCGTGTGCAGCCAAAAATTGGGTTGACTTGGTCCCCAGTTTGGATGGTTTTGCAATTAGAAGAAAACTCTCAAACCTGGCAAAAAATAATAGATAGTTTAGAGGACCAAATAATATAATTTAACCATTTTAATTAATCAATTTACTTAATTAATTAAAATCCAATTTATTAATGAAATATTAAAAATGAATTATTAAATATAACTTTATATTTTATTATTTAATTTAATCATGTATGGCCCACTTCATAGCTTAAAAATTGAATATGCTCAAATTAATATAAAATAAGTCATTTTATGCATGAAAACTATATAATAAAGTATAAAATCACATTTTAATAATTTCTATGTCCTAATTTCATACTTTCGTATATTTCATTAATTTATTAAACAATTACTTGGTTTTAACAACAAATTTATGTAAAAAGGTGACGAATTATATAGGAAAATTCCTATATTTTTTTTTGTTTACACACCCCCAAACTTAAATCATTGCTCGTCCCGAGTAATGTTCATGCACAGCACAAGGTCTTGCTAAGGCAAATTTTGTTAAGAGTGTAAGTAGCATCGATCTTCGTCTCATAATCATGCATCAATAAATTCATTCTCATAGATCTTCTTTATTAACAAGTAACTCATATACAAACATTTTGAAAATTTTATTCTAAGTTTCAAGATATGCCAACATGAATCATAGTTTGCATGTATGTCATAGCCATAGATATTATTTTTCATTCAACACAATTTCTCACGAATCAAGCAAAACAATCATAAGGCTTATAATGTAAAGGAGGAAAGTCAACCAACAGTTGAAGTTCCTACAACAGAAAAATTAGATGCTGAAAAACCTGATGAGATCAACCCTAAACTAGTGAATTCTAAAAAGTCTAACACCCTCTTTTGTAGATTTACCTCTTAAGAAAAGTTGTCCATATCAACCTAGAGTTCTATATCCTTAAAGACTTCAACAGAACAAGCAGAAACAAGAGGTACAATTTAAGAAGGTCTTGGATGTTTTAAAGCAATTACACATCAACATTCTGTTGGTGGAGGCTTTAGAGCAAATGCCCAACTATGTGAAGTTTATAAAGGATATCTTGTCCAAGAAGAAATGACTTAGTGAGTATGAGACTGTTGCTTTGACAAAGGACTGTAGTGCATTTTTATAGAACAATCTACCTCCGAAACTGAAGGATCCTGGAAGCTTTACGATACCTTTCAAAATTGGTGAATCATATTGCGATAAAGCTTTGTGTTACTTAGGAGCAAGCATCAACTTTATGCCCAAATCTATTTTCCAACTACTGGGAATAGGTGAACTAAGACCCATTACTGTAACACTTCAACTTGCGAATAGATCGTTAGCATATCCCGACGGGAAGATCGAGGATGTTTTGCTAAGAGTCGATAAATTTATTTTTCCTGTTAATTTCATTGCCTTGGATTTTGAAGCAGACAAGGAAGTTTTGATTATCCTGGGGAGACCATTCCTAGCGATGGGAAGAACGTTGCTAGATGTGCAAAAAGGCGAACTCACTATGTAAGTTCAAAACGATAAGGTAATGTTTAATGTTCTAAAAGCAACGAAGTTTCCTGATTCGATGGAAGAGTGTTCAGTAATGGAGGAAGTAGAAACCTTAGTTTCTATAGGAAGCAATTCTGAAGAAGACCCATTGGAGAACACTTTAGGGTATGAACCATTCAAGGATGGAAAAGGTAATGAAGGTTTGGCTTTGATGTAAGCCAATCCAAGGAGTTATATGCAACCACCGCGGTTTGAATCACTAGAGTTGGAAGTTCAAAACTTTGTACAATCCAAGTCATCAATTGAGGAACTGCCTAAACTTGAACTAAAGGTGCTTCCATCTCACTTAACATATGTTTATCTTGGTAATAGTTCTACTTTACCTGTGATTATTTCAGCAGAACTGACAGAACATCAAGAGGGGAAATTGATTGTTGTCTTAAAGAAATTTAAGAAGGCAATTGGCTTGACCATAGCTAACATATGAGGTATAAGTCCTTCCTTCTGCATGCATAAATTATTTTAAAGGAAGGTGAAAAAGGTAAGATTGATGGGCAAAGGAGACTTAACCCTATCATGAAAGAAGTGGTTCAGAACGAGGTAATTAAATGGTTAGATGTGGGAATTATTTACCCCATCTTAGATAGTTCTTGGGTAATTCTGGTGTAATGCATACCGAATAAAGGTGGGATCACGATTGTTGAGAATGAATGAAACGAGTTAATCTCGATGAGAACTGTCACGGGTTGGAGAATCTGTACTGGTTACAGAAAACTAAACAAATCCACTCATAAGGATCATTTTCATTTACCTTTTATGGACCAAATGGTAGACCACCTAGTAGGTAAAGAATTTTATTACTTTTTGGATGGATCTTCAGGATACAACCAAATAGTTGTTGCCCCAGAAGACCAACATAAAACTACTTTTACCTATCCATATGGTACATTTGCTTTTAGGCGAATGCCTTTCAGCTTATATAATGCACTTGCCACATTTCAGCGATATATGATGGAAATTTTCACTCATATGGTTGAAAATTGTGTTGCGGTTTTCATGGATGATTTCTCTATTTTTGGTAATACTTACGATATTTGTTTGAATAATTTGGCTAAGGTACTCAGGAGATGCGAGGAGACTAACCTCGTCCTTAACTCAGAGAAATGTCATTTTATGGTTAAGGAGGGAATTGTCTTAGGGCATAAGATTTCCAAAAATGGAATTGAAATGGATAAAGTAAATGTGGACGTAATTGAAAGATTAGCACCTCCAGTTAGTGTAAAAGGTGTTAGAAGCCTTTTAGGCCATGCTGGTTTTTACCTCAGATTTATAAATGAGTTTTCAAAAATTTCTAAACCCTTATGTATGCTTTTAGAAAAAATATGTTTTTTTATTTTAACAAATCATGTTTAGAAGCTTTTGAAAAATTGAAAAACCAGTCAATTTCATCCCCAATAATTATCACACCTGATTGGAACATGCCTTTTGAGCTAATTGTGATGCAAGCGATTTTGTTGTTGGAGCTATGATGGGCCAAATGAGGAATAAAGTCTTTCATCCTATCTAATATGCAAGCAAAACTTTGACAGGAGCCCAGATCAATTATACAGTAATTGATAAAGAACTCTTTGCTATAGTTTTTTTCTTTTGACAAGTTTCATTCATATCTTATAGGTACCAAAGTTATAGTGTTTACTGACCATGTTGCCATTAAGTACTTACTCACAAAGAAAGATGTTAAACCAAGGCTAATTTGATGGGTACCTTTACTCCAAGAATTTGACCTTGAGATCCAAGATAGAAAAGGTGTTAAAAATCAAGTAGTTGATCATCTGTCAAGGTTGGAACAAAATGAGGTAACTTCTTCATTTAGTCTAATTAATGAGAATTTTCCTGGTGAGCATATCTTTGAGGTAAGTCAAATATATGAAACACCTTGGTTGGCTGATTTTGCCAATTACTTAGCATATGGAATAATTCCTCGAGAAATTACATACCAACAATGGAAAATATTCCTTCATGATAGTTGGTACTATTTCTGGGAAGACCTATTTTTTTAAACAATGTGCAGATAACATAATCAGGAAATAAGTAGCTGGGAGTGAGATTGACAAAATTTTGTACCACTATCATTCATCTTCGAGTGGGGGACACTTTGGTTGTTCACGATCAACAGTAAAGATTTTATAAGTTGGGTTATTTTGGCCTACATTGTTCAAGGATGCTTATGCATATGTGAGAAACTAAGATAGATTCCAAAGAACTAGAAACATATCAAGGAGGAAGGAGATGCCCTTGATAAATATTTTAGAGATAGAACTTTTCAATCTATAGGGAATTGATTTTCTAGGCCCATTTCCTTCTTTATATAGTAACAAGTATATTTTAGTAGCTATGGATTACGTATCCAAGTGGGTTGAAGCTAAGGCATACCCAACTAATGGCGCTAAGGTAGTCATGTGATTCCTACATAAGCACGTATTTACACGATTTGAGACTCCTAAAGTTATAATTAGCGATGAAGGATCTCACTTTGTAAATAAGTGGCTTAAGTGGTTGCTTGACAAGTATGATATGAAGCATAACATTGCTACTGCCTATCACCCACAATCAAATGGGCAAGTTGAAAGGGTGAATCGTTAAATCAAAGGTATACTTGAAATAGTAGTGTGCCCTAACAAAACAGATTGGTCTCGAAGGCTCGATGATGCACTATAGGCCTATCCAACTTCTTTTAACACACTATTAGGGATGAATCCCTATTGGTTAGTTTCTGGAAAGGCATGTCATTTGTCGCTCAAATTGGAGAATAAAGCTCATGGGCTTTGAAGCAATTGAATTTTGATCTTATGCAAGTCGGTGAGAGAAGGATGTTACAACTCGATGAGTTGGAGGAGTTGAGGTTATTTTCATACAAGAATGCCAAGATGTGTAAGGAAAAATATAAGAGATGGCATGATAATCGTGTTCAACCTTGTGAGCTCAAAGAAGGTCAGAAAGTGTTGTTGTTTAATTCGAGGCTAAGGTTATTTATTGGAAAGCTCAAATCCTGATGGAAAGGATGTTATACCATCTACAAAGTTTATCCATATGAAGTTATAGAATTGTGCGGCAACCATGGAGGTACGTTTAAAGTTAAAGGTCAATGTCTCAAGCACTATTGAGATGGTGAAGTTGAGCAAATTAAAACCTCGTTCAAATTAAGAAACCCTTAATCTTTCATAAACCTACTTTTTAATAAAAAGTTAAAAATCATTTTCTTAAATTAGTACATTTAATTAATTCTGTTTAAGGAGATTGGAACTTAAGAGGGACCGTTATGACCCCTCCAACCTTTCCTGGGAATGTAATCTTTTAAGAAGAAAATTTCTAATTCATTTTTAAATTTTCTTAGTTTTATTTTTATTTCTCATTTTTTATCTTTGTATTTAAATGTTAATTTTTAATTTGGCCCAAGTATTAATAAGTTTGTTTATTTTTAAACAGTCTAATTTTTAAATAAAGATTGGGCCCAAGGATTGAAATAGCAAATAGGAGAAATTCAACCCATGTTGTTGTCCATGAGGATCCTTAAAGCCATAATTTTTGCCACCATATCATCCCTTCATCTTACTTGCCGGCCAAGCCGCTCAAAATTAGCTAAATTTTAGCTTCAAAATTTCTCTAATTCACCACTATATAAACCCCTCTCTACGATCATAATTTTCAAAAGCCTTCAAGCCATTAGCTCAAAACCTAGCCACCCATTCTTTTTCCTATTAGCCCTCGGCCTAAATCCCAAAATTTATTCCTTTTCGCAAGCTCCTAGTATTGCCACCGCACGACCTTTGTCGAAGTAGCCCCTTCGCCGTCACATCCCTATCACCGTCGCATACTATCGCCGTCATAACCTTCACGCTGCCACAAGCTCGTCAATTGCTGCCACAACACCTTGCTCCTACACTTTGCATTTTCTTTATCCAGTCTTTTGCCAAAATTTTATTTATTTTTCGAGAAAAATGTCTACATCTCACAAAAAAACTAGATCTTCTAAGACCTCTGTCGAAAATCCCATTGTGATCCAAGATGAAGAAGTGAAAGAAAGGTTTGATCAATCTTCAAGAATCAACCTACGATGCCGAAAAAAGGTTTCAACTTGGAAAGCAATGATAAAATGGTTGTACCTTTACCTATTCGAAAGACGATTGATACCCTCAATTGGAATTATTTTTGTAATACACAATCATTGTCGGAAGAAGAGTTAGTTCGAGAATTCTATGCCAATTTGACTAAGCCAGATGCTACTGAAGTTCTTGTTTGCAAGAAGAAGGTACCCCTAGCATCTAAGTCCATTAATGATTTGTTTAACCTACCTGATGTTGAAGAAGATGAGTACTTTTCCATGATGACAAACATAAATTGGGATTTTCTTCAACAAGTGCTTAATGTTGTGACAAATCCGGGATTCCAATAGATTATAAGAAAGTATGGTAGTCATTCTTGTTGAAGGGAATACTTAAAGTCATTGGCTAAGGTATGGTTTTACTTTGTTCGATATAGTTTCATGCCTATCTCATACAGTTCCACCATCTCGATGGAGTGAATACTTTTGTTGTATCAATTATGACAGAAAGGTCTATCAATGTTGGGAAGATTATCCTTAAATAGATCCATGATTGTGCTAGAAAGAAGACCGGAAGTGCTTACTTCCCATCCTTGATAACTTCACTTTGTTTAAGGGCCCAAGTTAAGACAAAAGCAAACTTTAAGGGCCCATATGTTCAAGATTGCATTATAGCCCATGATCTTAAAGGTTAGTGGAAAATTTCCATGAACTAAACTCAATTGAACCAAGTGAGCCGACAAAACCAAAAACCGATGAGTCATCAAAAAAGTCTAAAACTGAAGCTAACTTAGTTACTGAAACGGAAAAGGTAGAATCGGAGGAAAAACTGAATGAGATTAAACCGATAAAGGAACTAGAAACTTCTGAAGCAAGAGATGAGCCAAATGTCGATGAGCCGGTTGAACCAAGTATTGATCCTAAGTTGACTAGTCCAATACCCACTTATTCAAACACTGTGAAGAAATCGGGAATATCAACTATGATGGATATGATGAAATTTATGCAAAATCAATAACAGGCTTATTGGAAATATGCAAAAGATGATTCTGTAAGAAATACTTTTAAAAATATCTCTAAAAATTTTGTTCTTGAATTCCCAGATTATATCTTCGATTCATGGAAGGAAGATGATAAAGAAATCAAGGACAAAGCATCAAAAGAGGAAGACGAGGAGGATAAGTCAAATAAATAAAAAGGGGGAGTTCTTTTCTTTAGTTTTTTTTCTTTTTAAGAGTTTTTTTAATTATTAGTTAGTATTTTGCTTTCTCATAATAAAATAGCAAGCATGAATAAAGTAAGTTCAATGCCTCTCTATAGAAAAATATAGTGATGTGGTAATGGGAACGAGCATGTCTAGGTTGGGTTGTGAGAAAGACTTGGTACTTAAGCAGTCTTTATGACTCACCTCTCTTTTCTTACAATCCTACCTGGTGTTCAGTTTTCATTCATTACTTTGTTTTCACAATGAGGACATTGCTTCTTTTTTAAAAGGGGGTAAGGTAAATTTAGCATGAATTTTAAAGTATGTTTCAACCTTTTTACTTAAGTATGTTGAAATAAATGAATATTTAGAAATAATTTTTGTTCATGAGTTTGTTCAAATGCAAGCATGATTTTTTATTTTATTTAAGTTATTTGTATGTTATCTTGAATGATGGAATGCTTGTATGATCTTAGTCTTATATAGAATTTTCCATGAAAGTTTCATTTCTTTAGAATTAGACATGTATGAAGGTTTAAGTCTTTAGAATTGATTGAGTAACTTTCTTGAGGTGAAGCCCTAGGAGGTATAAAATTCTAATATGATATAGGTACACTTTCTTTTGATCGTTTGTGCCTTTTAAGCCGACATTATGAGATTTATCCTTTGAAACTTAATTTTGAGTTTAATGGCCTGTTTATTGCAAAATACCTACATTATAAACCACATTAACATCTTTTTGAATTTTATCCTATTCTTTTACACCTATCTTAACCAAAAATTTTTCTTGGTGATCGAAGTTTGAGGAGAATTATAAAAAGATGTATATGTTCTTCACATATTTAAAAAAATTGAATAAAGAGAAAAGAAAAGTTTTCTGAACTTTCTGAAAAAATAAGCTTGCTCAAATGCAGAAAAATAAGAGCAAAGTAGAGCATAAGTTTGAAATAAGTTTGGGGGTATTCTAAAGACCCATTTGTATGAAATTTGTGACGCCAAATGATCTAAGACAATGTTAGGGTTAAGATATTTTGATCCTAAAAATCACTTCTCTTTATCCTTACCTTTAGCCTAACCCCATTACAACCTAATAAAAGACCTATTGAATAGATGATTATACTGACTACATTAGTGGAGATGAATTACTGAGTTTAACATATGAAGACACTAATTAAACCTTTATTGCTAAAGCCATCATTCATATATTTAGGTAAAATTGCATTTAGATTAGGAATTGCATAGGGATCACTCCTTACATTTAATTTAATTAAATCATCACCATCCAAATTTATTGAGTTTTTTATATAAAATTGTTAAATATAATATTGCAATTCAATTAATTAAGCTTATACAGTCCCTATTGAGATGATAACTCATTTTTAATTACTTATTACTTGAATGACTACGTACACTTGCGTAAAACACATTACAATTTGTTACAAGGGTCATATGTAGTTGAGGCTCAAATGATTTATAATTAAGTTCTAGATTTTCACCTATTAAATATAAACTTATTAAGCCACAAATTCAATCAACTATAGTATCGTGACTGAGCTCTCGCCAACCACATAACATTACGAAAGCAACTACTCAGTACTCTTCCAATGACCTTGTCACAAGTGTGTTACCCTCATAAGATATCATTGATCTCTTTGGGATAATATCCGTTTTCCCAATATGATCATATTTTATCTCATGGTAATTATTACATCTTCCTTCATGAAAAGTCAATCACTATCAAATAGTGATCAAGTCATCCGTTACAAAGACGGACGACCCGTGGCCGCGTTTACTTTTCATCAACCATGTAATGCCAATGAGAGCATTTCATTTATCTATGTTTTGGGCTATGAATTCCACTATTGTGAATGACACTACATGCTATAGAAGTCATGCACCCAACGCACTAGCTTTCAGTCCCTTATCTATTTGAACTTAGGCTTTTAGTTACATCAAAATGTATAAGTCACGCATACATAGTCCACCATTCACTCAGGATTTAGATATGTCACACTATGAATGTCACAAGTGGATAAATCCATAAATGGATTCAGGATCTATTTTTCTTAGGTCTTGTTCGATGTATTGTCAATCCAGTTAGTCACATCTATGTCTCTATCTTCTGGAAGTCATCCGTTCTGATGCTCAAGACAAGGCATCTCCCTAATTAGACTTGATAGATGACATATTTGTCTTTTAATCGGTTTATTCATTTTCAATTAAAATAAAAACATGTTTAGGTTCATATACTAATACAAGCTGTCTTTTCATACTACGATCTGATCACGTAATACCGCTTAGTATTAGTTAAACAATTAGACAACCAATGAGCAACATTTGCTTCCATTTTGATTTGGTTGCAAAAACCATGTGAGGACAATTATACAAAGTATTAATGTAATTCATGAATATTTTTATTAGACAATTTGTTCAAAAAATTACAAGTTTACTTAGACGAAAATACTACATTTAAGGCACCAGATCCAACAGGGTGTGCATTGATTATAGAAAACTGAACGATGCAACCAAAAGGGATCATTTCCCACTCTTATTCATCGATCAAATGTTGGACAAATTAGCTAGAAATGAGTATTATTCCTTGATAGATATTTGGGATATCATCAAATTCCAATACATCCTGATGATCAAGAAAAAACTACCTTCACATGTCCATTTAGAATAGATGCATTTCAAAGAATACATTTTGGACTGTGTAATGCTCCAACCACTTTTATGAGATGTATGACAATAATTTTCACCAACATGCTATAAGAAGGTCTAGATATTTTTATGGATGACTTCTCAATATATAAGGATTCATTTATAGAATGCTTAAGCAACTTAGAGCAGGTCTTGAAAATATGTGAAGACACAAATCTAGTTATTAACTAGGAGAATGGTCATTTTATGGTAAACGAAGGAATTGTCTAAGGGCATCAAATCTCCAAGAAAGGGTTGGAAGTAAACAAAGAAAATATTAAAGTTATAGAGAAACTACCACATCCAACAACAATTTTAGGGTTCGAAATTTTTTACATATGGTTCATAAAAGATTTCACTCAAATCTCAAAACCATTGAGTCAACTGCTACAAAAAGACACTCACTTTATATTTAATGAAGAATGCATCCAGGATTTTGAAGTACACAAACATAACTTAATTGATGCAGTCATAAACCAACTATTAATTAATAGTATAGCTATGGTGAGGAAAGATATCGTTCCCAAGAAGACTAAAAGTACTAGTAATTACCATATTTATATTATTTAACTGATAAATTCGAATGATTGATTGGAAACTAAAATTAACTAAACTAATTAACTACGAACGCGACAAAGAAAAAATCAAGAAAATAATCGAGTAAACAATCAAGAAGCGAAACAATACCCAAGAAAGAATCCATCTAGATTTCATCTGTCATTATTAATCTAAATTACACAATTCCTTCACTTAGTATCTTGATCTGTAGAAATACCTAAACTATGATAATATCTCTCTTCAAGACTAAGAGCAACTTACACTAGGTTGATTAATTGAAATTCCTTTCTAATTAAAACTCCTATTATCGCATTAACCTGATCTATGGATTCCTCTATTAGATTTGAATCTAATCCGATAGATCTATGTTGTCCTATTTATAAGATTGTATGCAACTCCACTCAATTATGCGAGATCTACTCTTAAACAGGGCTCCTCTAATTTAAGCACATCAAACATGGACCAACAGTCTAGAAATACTAAACCAAGAATTAAGCACACATAATTTAGAACAAGATCTATGTCTTTATTGCATAAAATAAAAATCAAACGACAGAATCCATCATAGTGTTCATCTCCCTAGGTATTTAGAAAATTAGTTCATGCTAGCAAATAAAAACATCCAAAATACAATATAACCACAAGAAACAAAGAAACTTATAATAATCTCCAAAGAAATCAAAATGGAATTTCAATCTTGATGGAAATCTACTTCAAAATCGGCTTCAATGGTGTTTTTTCCGTTGTTTTCTTGAGTATTTTATGATAGCTCACTCCTAGCTCCTTATTTTTGTCATGTATAGTTCTTAGAATGTCTGGAAAACCCTAAAAATTACGTTTTCCCAATATTTGGAGTGCAAATCACAAAATCGACACAGCTTGCAACATGGCCGTGTGGCAGCCCGTATGGCTCGCACGGCCGTGTGTCCAGGCTATGTAGAATGATCCAACCCACGTGGCCTCTCATAATCTCAATGATTCCAATGTCGTGTCCCAAACATGGTCTTACATGGGATCTCTTTACCCAAATGTCATGACATTTGTATCCAATACATTCCTCATGTTTCAACGGGGCCTTTTAACACTGATTCTCTGTCATCTCATACTTGAGTTAACATTAGATATTTTCATGAAATAAGTACATAATTGCTAAAAAATAACAGCATTAATAATAATTATCAAAATATTGCATTTATTTATCGTAAACTTACCTCGATACAAAATATGATCAAATCTAGCACTTTAGTCCTCAACCTTTTTCTTTCCCCGATCTAACTCCAAATTTTTTTCTTCTTGATCTATAATAGAAAATTTAGCTTATTTAATACTCACATTCATCAAAACAGTCCTTAACTCAAACTTTCACAAAATTACATTTTTGCCCCTAAACTTTTGCATATTTACACTTTTGTCCCAAAGCTCGGAAATTAAACTTCATCCCTTATTCTTATGTTTTACGACATGCTGAATATTTTTCCCTTCTATGGAAACATCAAATTCCCAATCTAACACTTACTTATGAACATTAGGTATTTTTACCGATTATGTCGTTTTACTCGTTTTCACTTAAAATCACTTAGCAAAAGTTGTTTAACATAATTTCAAGCTTCATATTCTACAATAAAACATCAAAATAAACACATTTCACCGATGGTTATTTTTCCAAATATGAACCCTAGGTTAAATTATTGTTAGAATAAGCTAAATCAAGTTACCGAGACTCTAAAAACGTAAAGAACATTAAAAACGGGGCTAGAACAGACTTACAATCGAGCTTGGAAGCCTGAAAAACCCTAGCCATGGTTTCCCTTGTGAAATTCGGCCATGGGGTTGAAGATGGACAAAAATTGGCTTTTAATTTTGTTTTTAATTCATTTTAAAACTAAATGACCAAAATGCCCTTAATGAAAAACTTTGGAAACATGCCTAACCATGTCCATTTTTGTCTACCAACTTAACCAACAGTCTAATTACCATATAAGGACCTCCAATTTAAAATTTCATAACAATTGGACACCTCTAACATGTAGAACTCAACTTTTGCACTTTTTACAATTTAGTTCTTTTGACTAAATTGAGTGCCCAAACGTCGAAATTTTCGAACGAAATTTTCGAACGAAATTTTCATGAAATCATTTTGTGAAATCGTAGACCATAAAAATATAATAAAATATTTTTTTTCTCATCAGATTTGTGGTCCCGAAACCACTATTTCGACTTGGCCCAAAATCAGGATGTTACATTTCTCCCCTTTTTAGGGATTTTCGTCCCCGAAAATCTTACATGTGAAGAGATTTGGGTACTGTTTTCACATAGCCTCTTCGGGCTCCCATGTAGCCTCGTCTATCCCATTCCTATTCCATAATACTTTCACAACTGCAATACTTTTGTTCCGTAGTTGCTTGGTCTCTCGAGCTAATATATTTACCGGTTCTTCATCGTAAGTCATGTTTGGCTGAATCTCAACCTCTGTCTGATAAATCACATGTGACGAATCTGAACAATAATGATAAAACATAGACACATGGAACACAACATGAATCTTCTCTAACTCAGTCGACAAAACTAACCGATATGTTAAAGGCCCAACTCTTTCAAAAATACCCTATCACCAACTTGGAATTCAATCTCTTTTCTTTTCAAATCTGCATAGGATTTCTTTCTATCTAAAGCTGCTTTCAAGCAATCTCTAATGACTTTTACTTTCTCTTTTGTTTATTTGACTAGATCAACCCTGTAAATATGATTTTCCTTAAGCTCTGTCCAATACAAAGGCGTACGACACTTACGTCCATACAAAGCTTCATAAGGTGCCATCTTCAAACTCAACTGATAACTATTATTATATGCAAACTCTACCAACGGAAAATATTTCTCCCAACTACCTTGAAATTCTAAAGCACAACATCTGCGCATATCCTCAAGTACCTGAATAACTCTCTCTAATTGACCATCGGTCTGAGGATGGAAAGCTATACTAAAACTCAACTTTGTGCCCAAAGCTTCCTGCAATTTCTTCCAAAATCGTGAAGTAAATCTCAGATTTCTATATGAGATAATCAATAATGGTACTCCATGCAGTCTGACTATCTCTGAAATATACAAATTGACCAACTTGTCAAATGAATATTCGGCACTTCTCACCGTATAAGTAATATCTCCAGATTTTAAACGCAAATACAATGGCAGCTAGTTATAAATCATGCGTCAAGTAGTTTTTCTCTTGTGACTTTAACTGTCTGGAAGCATATGTTATCACTTTAACCTTCCTGCATAAGTACACAACCCAATTCATTCAAGGATGCATCACTGTAAATCACAAGTTCTTTACCCGATTATAACATGCCAAATTAGGAGCTTCTGTCAACAATGCCTTTAACTAGTCAAAACTCTGTTGACACTTCTCAGTCCATTCAAACTTGACATCTTTCTACAACAATCTTGTCAACAGGGTCGCTATCATGGAAAATCCCTTTACAAAATGTCTGTAATAACCAGCTAATCCAAGAAAACTTCTAACCTCTGACACATTTTTGGGTGGTTTCCACTCAACAATTGCTGAAATTTTACTCAGGTCAACTTTAATACCATCACCTGACACAATGTGTCCAAGGAATCTGACTTCTCGAAGCCAGAACTCACTTTTGCTAAACTTGGCATACAACTGATTATCTCTTAGAATCTGTAAAATTGTTCTTAAATATTCGGCATGTTCAGTCTCATCAGGAGAATAAATTAGAATATCATCAATAAACACAACTACAAACTTATCCAAGTACAGTCGAAAGATTCATTTCATTAAATCCATGAATATGGCAGGAGCATTAGTCAAACCAAATGGCATCACAAGAAACTCATAGTGACCATACCTAGTCCGGAAAGCAGTCTTCGGAACATCTAACTCTTTAACTCGCAACTGATAGTAACCAGATCTCAAATCTATCTTGGAGAACACAGTGGATCCTTTCAATTGGTCAATCAAATCATCAATTCTAGGCAGTGGATATTTATTCTTTATTGTTACTTTCTTAAGCTTCCGATAATCTATACACAACCTCATCGCACCGCCTTTCTTTTTCACAAAAAGCATTGGTGCACCCCACGGAGAATAACTAGGCCTTACAAAACCTTTATCAGTTAATTCTTGCAACTGAGCTTTCAATTTTTTCAATTCCAACGGGGCCATTCTATAAGGAGTAATAGAAATGGGAGTTGTACCTAGAACCAACTCAATACCAAATTCAACTTCTCTAACAGGAGGCAAACATGGCAATTCTTCCGGGAACACATCTAAATACTCACGTACCACTCGCACTGTTTCAATTTTCAACTCTGGATCTTTAGTGTTCAATACAAAAGCAAGATAAGCTTCACACCCTTTTCTCAAACATTTCTAAGTAGACATAACAGAAATCATAGAGAGAGAACCATCTAACTCATCTGAATCAATCCGAATAATATCACCATTTTCACATTTCAACTCAATGTATTTCTTTCCGCAATTCACTATCACATCATGGGCAGTCAACCAATCCATACCAAGAATCACATCAAACTCATCAAACGACAATAGCATGAGATCGGCTGAAAAACAGTGACCTCTAATCATCAAAGGGCAATTCACTAACACATACTGGCCTAATGGATTTGATACTTTAATTACAAATTCAGTGGATTCTATAGACATGTTCATACTAGGCATCAATCTCATACAAACATAGGAATGAGTCGAACTCAGATCAATTAAAGCAATAACATTAGTATCATAGAGAGAAAATGTACCCGTAATCACATCAGGGGAGGATACCTCTTCCCGAGCACGAATAGCATATGTTCTTGGGGGAGCTCTAACATCTGATCTAGCTGCTGAGTCTCTAGATGTACCCCTGTTACTTGCGCCAACTCTCATGTTCCTCTATGATCTGCCTCTAGTAGGAGCATTTCCCAATGTTGCACTCAATATTGCTTCTCTTTTAACTATTTCAGGACAATCCCGAATAAAATGATCTAGTACACCACATCTGAAACAAGAATTTTCATTTGCTCGGCACTCACCGAGATGGCGTCTACCACACTGAGCACACTCTGGTCTAGATGGTCGAGTACTACCCACACTTGTAACTGTAGTAGTCTGAGCTCTTGAACCCACAAATCCTCTACCTTTGTTACGGCTAGGATACCCGCTGAAAAATTCATTCTAGTAGAAAACTCTCTAGGCCTCTTGGATGTAGACTAAAATGATCTGCTCATCTACCTTTTCTTCGTGTCTGGAACCTCAATCTCAACTTTGCCCTTTTTTTTTAACAACTTCTCTGCTTTACAG
This sequence comes from Gossypium hirsutum, assembly GCF_007990345.1. NCBI lineage: Eukaryota > Viridiplantae > Streptophyta > Magnoliopsida > Malvales > Malvaceae > Gossypium > Gossypium hirsutum. Next base: position 35,219,595 of record NC_053443.1, read on the forward strand.
GCTCTTTCAATTAGAACAACTAACTTTTTTATGTCTAGAACACCAACTGACAATCGGATATCATCATTAAGTCCATCCTTAAATATTTTGCACATAATAGCTTCTGCAGATACACACTCTCGAGCATACTTGCTGAGTTTGACAAATTCACGTTCATACTTAGTCACAGTCATCTTACCTTGTTTTAACTCAAGGAACTATTTTCTTTTCTGGTCAATAAATCTCTGACTCATATACTTTTTATGGAAATCCTCCTGAAAGAAATCTCAAGTAACTCTCTCACTCGGTAGAACTGATACAAGAGTCTTCCACCAATGATAGGCTGAATCTGTGAGAAGTGAGACAACACATTTCATACATTCTTCAGGTGTACAAGATAATTCGTCAAAAAATCTGATAGTATTCTCGAGCCAAAATTCTACTTTCTCTGCATCATCATCTTTAGTAGCCTGAAATTTTTCAGCCCCTTGTTTTCTGATCTTATCAACTGGTGGCCTTTCTCTTATAACTATACCTGTACCTGTAATTGGGGGAGCTACATGGGGAATCTAAAAATCATGAGGGGGTGAAGATCTAATAGCCTGATTCGTACGAACGAACTCGAAAAATGATTCATTCTTAGCATGGAAGAAGGCTTCTCGAGCCCCTCCTTCCTAACTAACTGTAATGGGCCTTTCACTAACATTAACATCTGGTGGCACAGTCCCTTTTACGGGAGCGAGCACATTACTCTCTACTTTATCTGTACCAGCTCGTTCGAGATCCATAACTATAAAAGAAAACATTTCAAAATCGTCAGGAGTCATCACACTATCAAAATATATAAGTATGGCATGTATAGCTAGACTCTTATTCATATAGAATATTCTAAGAATCGACTAAACCTGCCCTAATACTAATAAAATGTAATAGCCCTTACCCGAGACCATTGTCAGAGTCGAGCATGAGGCATTACTTGACTTAACTTAAAAGTTCAGGGCATAAAAATTTACTTTTAAAAGTTATTTCATTATTCATAATAAGGCTGTCCACCTGTGCAGCAGTCACTAAATCAATTATAACTCGAGCTACGCAACTCAAAATTTCAATCCATAAATTTTCCCTGAAACTAGACTCATATATATTTTTACCATAAATTTTTTAAAATTTTTGGTTTAGTCAATTAGTATAGTTTATTAGTTAAAATCTCCCCTGTTTCACTAATCGACTATCCTGACCTCTCGTCACTAAAATTCAATTATCTCATTGTACAGACTCATATGGTGTTCGCACTTGTTTCTACAGAAAATAGACTTAATAAGTAATTTAGACATATAAATTAAAAATCATAAATATTTTTGTATAATTTTTAATGATTTTCCAAATTCAGAACAGGGGATTCTGAAAACCACTTTGGCCTTGTCTAACTAAAATGAAAATATCTCAGAATACATAATTACTTTGTCTACACCGTTATTTTTATATGAAAATAGAATCAATAAGCTTTAATTATATATCTCATCCACCCTCTAATTCATTTTCTACTATCCTTGGTGATTTTTCAAAATCATATCACTACTGCTGTCTCAAAACTGATTCACAACCAATTTTTACTTTTTCATGATTTCTATGCATAATTTATCACCTAGACATTTATAACAACAAACACCTTCACACCTAGCCATTTTAATAACTATTCATCATCAAATATTTACATATCATCTTTTGGTCATATCTTAAGAATATACAATCGAAATGACCAAGTCCCTATACATGCCATAGCTCAAAACATTTATCGTCTTAAAATACCAAATTGTGGTGATTGATAGTGTGAACGCTCTCCGACGTCTTCAAGATCCCGACTATGCTTGATAATACTATATGAAAGAAAAAGAAATAAAAGAAATAAGCATAAAGCTTAGTAAGTTTACAAGTAAATAAATAACAACATTTATCATAAACAATTATATTCATAAATTTTTATTAAGCATTAAGATCTTTACTTTCTTCTATACTTACTCTCTTACTCGTTTACTTTATTGCTTGCTTAACTTACTCCTTCGTTGCTGAAATTTCTTTTCTCAACTGATAACTGAGATACTCTTAATCTTATTAACTCACCGGAACTTGTCTATTAGGATTTTACCTAAACTTTCATGTAACATCGTCTATTTATTAGCCCGTTGAATCACTTGGAATACTAAGGATACTCGGTCTCCTGTCTGAATATAACATGCCAAAGCTATGTCCCAGACATAGTCTTACATGGGATGTTTCTTGTACTGCCAATGCCATATCCCAGATATGGTCTTACATGAGAGTTCTCATATAGGTGCCTATGCCATGTCCCAGACACGGTCTTACCGGGGACCTCTCATCTTGGCGCCAATGCGATGTCCCAAACATGGTCTTACATGGGACCTGTCATCTCGGTGCCAACACCATGTCCCAGACATGGTCTTACATGAGACCTCTCATCTTGGAGCCAACGTCATGTCCCAGACATGGTCTTACATGGGATCTCTTTACCCAAATGTCATGACATTTGTATCCAATACATTCCTCATGTTTCAATGGGGCCTTTTAACACTGATTCTCTGTCATCTCATACTTGAGTTAACATTATATATTTTCATGAAATAAATACATAATTGCTGAAAAATAACAGTATTAATAATAATTATCAAAATATTTCATTTATTTACCATAAACTTACCTCGGTACAAAATATGATCAAATCTAGCACTTTAGTCTTCAACCTTTTTCTTTCCCCGGTCTAACTTCGAATTTTGTTCTTCTTGATCTATAATAGAAAATTTAGCTTATTTAATACTCACATTCATCAAAACAGTCCTTAACTCGAACTTTGACAAAATTACTTTTTTGCCCCTAAACATTTGCATATTTACACTTTTGTCCCAAAGCTCGGAAATTAAACTTCATCCCTTATTCTTATGTTCTATGACATGCTGAACATTTTTCCCTTCTATGGCAACATCAGATTCCCACTCTCACACTTACTTATGAACATTAGGTATTTTTACCGATTATGTTGTTTTACTCGTTTTCACTTAAAATCACTTAGCAAAAGTTTTTTAACATAATTTCAAGCTTCATATTCTACCATAAAAAATCGAAATAAACACATTTCACCTATGGGTATTTTTCCAAATATGAACCCTAAGTTAAATTATTGTTAGAATAAGCTAAATCAAGTTACCAGGACTCCAAAAACGTAAAGAACATTAAAAAATGGGCTAGAACAGACTTACAATCGAGCTTGGAAGCTTGAAAAACCCTAGCCATGGTTTCCCCTTGTGAAATTCGGCCATGGGGTTGAAGATGGACAAAAATTGGCTTTTAATTTTGTTTTTAATTCATTTTAAAACTAAATGACCAAAATGCCCTTAATGAAAAACTTTGGAAACATGCCTAACCATGTCCATTTTTGTCTACAAACTTAACCAATGGTCTAATTACTATATAAGGACCTCAAATTTAAAATTTCATAACAATTGGACACCTCTAACATGTAGAACTTAACTTTTGCACTTTTTACAATTTAGTTCTTTTGACTAAATTGAGTGCCCAAACGTCGAAATTTTCGAACTAAATTTTCACAAAATCATTTTTTGAAATTGTAGACCATACAAATATAATAAAATAATTTTTTTCCTCATCGAATTTGTGGTCCCGAAACCACTGTTCTGACTAGGCTCAAAATTAGGATGTTACAATATTACTACTTCTAGAATTTGATCTTTGGATTTTAAATAGGAAAGGAACAGAAAATCAAGTTGTAGATCATCTTTCAAAATTGGAAATGGAAGCAGAAAAAAAGGTTGACATAGAAACAAATGAGAGAATCGGTGACGAACAGTTGTTTTGAGTGGACCATAATTAGGTAATATGGTTGACTCACAAAACACCTTGGTAAGCTAATATTGTAAATTACTTGGCTCGAGGCGTTTTTCCTGCAGATGCATCATGGAAAAAAAGAAGAAAATTATGCATGACGCTCGGAAATACATATGGGAGGAACCGTATGTATTTTGACAAGGTGCAGACCACTTAATCTGGCTATGTGTGGTTGAAGAGTAAATAAAAGAGATATTGTTAGGATGTCACACGTCCCCATCTGGTGGCCAGTTTGAAGGAAAAAGAATGGCACAAAAAATATTACAATCAATATGCTACTAGTCAACTATTATCAAAGACATTTACGAGTATACACAGTGATGGGACAAATGTCAGTGAATAGGGAATACTTTAGAAATGGGTTAAATGTCGCAAACCAGAATTCTACAGGTAGAAGTTTTTTATGTTTGAGGTAAAGACTTTATAGGACCATTTCCCAGTTCTTTCGAAAATCAATATATCCTTTTGGTAGTAGACTATATATCAAAATGGGTGGAACTTGTAGAATTACTAACAAATGACGCTAAAGCAGTGGTGTGATTTGGGACTCCTAGAGCGCTCGTTAGTGATGAAGGATCCTACTTTTGCAGCAAACATTTAGAAGCTGGCTTAGCCAAATATAGTGTCAAGCATATGATCACCATAACATATCACACACAGGATAATGGATAGCTAAAAGTATCAAATCATGAGGTCAAACAAATATTGGAGAAGACTGTGAACTTGAATTGGAAAGACTAGAGCACGCGATTGGATGACACATTATGGGCATATAGGACAACTTACAAAACCCAATGGGTATGTCTCTATACAGATTAGTCTACGAAAAGAATTGCCACCTGCAAATTGAGTTAGAAAAAAAAGCATATTGGGCCATCAAAGAACTGAACTTAGATCCCAGCTTGGCTCGAGAAGCACAATTATTTTAGTTACATGAGTTGGAATAGTGCAGGTTTATGGCTTATGAAAATGTGAAACTGTATAAAGAAAAGGGCAAGTTGAAACATGACGCAATGATCAAGAACCAAATTTTCCTACCAAGACAATAGGTATTGCTCTTCAACTCTAGACTTAAATTATTTTTAGGCAACCTGCACTCGAGATGGACAGGGCCATACATAGCGAATAATGTATCACCTAATGGAGCAGTAGAACTAACAAATAAAGAAGGGGAAGCCTTCTGTGTTAATGGGCAAAGACTAAAGCATTATTTTAGGGTTACCATTAAGAAGGCATGTGCGAAGAAAAAATTAGAGTATAGAGCAATAACAAAAGTAAAGAATGAAGCAGAAGATTCAGAAGACCATTGGAATTGGGATCCGAATAAATTGAGGAGTCACATTTGAAACCTAGCATTGAATTTCTTAACCTATGCTATAAATTATGTATAATTGTTTTTAAGTTTTTGAACCATTATTTTCAATCTTTTGTGAATAATCAGTAGGTTAGGATTAATACTCAAGGGAGTAAAAATGTGTTATTATGAAGGGTATTGTAATTAGGGTTGAGTAGGATAGCCAAACACGCCCGAAGAAAATGGTCGTTGATGATGTCAATATAGTGTCACAACACCATAACGATGGATTTTGGAAAACAGAGAGCCCATGTCACAACACCGAACCTTAGTGTTGCAACACTAAACTTCAAGGTGAAGTTATTAAAAATATAGGTGCAAAGTCACGAAACTAAACCCCGATGTCGCAACACAATATTTTGAAACAGAAAATTGGAAGCTTCGAAGATCGGTGTCATGGCATTCATACCCAATGTTGCAACACAACATTGAATTAGTATTTTTTTTTAAGATTTTCATGCAACCCACCAAAATCCTATTTAAAACGCACACCATTTAACCCTAAAACCTCTAATATAACACACTTAACAACCTCCTAAACCCCTAAACTTAAACCTCAGCCACCAAGCATCCCCCACTTCTTTTTTCCTTGGGTTAAAAGAAACCTCCCCTATTCTCTTTCTCTTCTTTCTCTAGTACAATTCTGCTTCCTTTCACCACAATTACTACTCTGTTGTCGTGCAGGATAAGGTTGTGTCTTTACCAACATCCAATATGTTCAGCAAACTCAAGCAGAGCGATGAAAGAGGTTATGCATCCCAACCCTTGGTTAATTATACTTCAGTGTTTTAATAGTTTTTCTTTTCTGGTCATTGGTTGTTGAAACTTCGAGGTGTTTTACATGGCTTCCGAGCAATTTAAAGGAATTACGGACAATGAGCCACCAATGGTTTGCTAGCTTTAGAGAGAAAGAAGTGAAAAATTACTTATTTGAAATCTAAAAGAAAACACTTCTCCAAAAAAAGGGATTCGAATCCCTAATAGGTATCAGTAGTAATATATGGGATTTAGTGCAATACCATAAGTGGGTAGTTTTTGTTAAACCCAAACAAAACACAGACGTGTATTCTGGTTGTACAAAAATTTTACGCTTTGTTAAAAAATCCGAAGCAAAGAGACCATTAGGCGAACCATGGTCACATGTAACTCTTAAGGGTAAAGAAATCTCTGTCTCACCCCCAGAAATCTATAGATTTTATGATGCTTTGTTCTATATGTATTCTGAAAAAGAACCTACTTGAAATTTTATCAAAATATAGATATGGACAACATAATAAACTATTTAATTTAGGGGCGAGGTGTTTGGAAACGCGAACTGGGTGCTAATTCTCCAATATCGTTTCACCCAACTAACATGTCTCTTAAGGCTAAAATGTGGATGCAATTTATTTGTATTTAGATATGTAACACCCATAACCCGTACCTGTTGTCGAAATAGGGTTACAGAACATTATCGGAGTTTACATTTCAAAACTATCAAAAATTTAAAACATTTAATTCACAACATTAATCAATGCAAAACCAATAAATGACATACATATTGTCCCTTATACGAGCCCTCGAGGCCCTAAAAACACCTTAGAAACAAGTCAGGACTAAATCAGAAACATATAGAATTTTTAAGAAAAAGATGAAAATTTTTAAACAGTAAAGGTCACATGACTGTGTGGCCAGGCTATGTGACCCACACGGCTGAGGTACACGCCCGTGTTTGAAGCCGTGTGGGCATTCGAAGTAGGGACACATGGCCTAGTCCCAGCCCATGTCCATGCCCATGTAACTCTCTATCTTGGGTTACACGACCAAGCCACACACCCGTGTGGCAAGCCGTGTACCCTTCGAAATACCCTTACACGCCCGTGTGCTAGGCCATGTAACTACCTGACTTGAAACCCTTTGAAAACTACAGGGGACACACGGCCGTGTCGCATGGCCGTGTGTCACACATGGCTGAGACACACTCCCGTGTCCCTAGTCGTGTGGATGAAAAAGATGTCATTTCCAAGCCTTTTTTCTCACTGAATCATGCACACACCTACAACCAATTTTCCACATGTAAACAAGCATTCAAAATGCACCAAATAATGCATCCATAAGCTAAACCAATAAGGTATATGTGCATACAACCAATATGCCCAAAAGGCACCTCAGTCACAACAATTAAACATGTATAACCATATGCATAGTTTAGCCAAAAGTTCAATCAACTTATAACTAAGTTTATGCCAAAACTTACCACTTTATTTACCTATCAAATTCACACCAAAAATATCAAATTGGCCATTTGACATTTAGCACCATTTGCCATATATGTCCATTACATTCCAAATACCAAAATGACCATATTCAACCATGTCAAAGAACATTCCATTACACGCATTTTAAATACCATTTCAACTTCCATCATTTAAGCATGATAAAGACTATAAAATCAACCATCATAAGGTCACATATATATACCATAATTAGAAGCCAAAACATAAAGGTTATAACATCAACCAAAACACCTATACATGTGCATATTTAACCAATTATCACTTAACTTGTTTTCCTGCCAAAACATAACATAATTGATACATAACAACCATACCAATTTTTGTCATTTCAAAACATACACCAATTTGACCATATTAACCACAACCAACAAGCTATCAATAGTACCTTAAGTACCTCAAATCCAAGGTAACATTTCATGCCATAATCATCAACCAAAATGACATATATATACCAAACTCATCAATTAAATATTAGGCATAGTCCACCTATACATGCCATTATAATCACGACCAAAGCATAGAAATCTACGGATAAAATCGATGGATAGTGTGATGGATCTCCGACTACCTTCCAACCCGATCGAGCTTCTGGTAATCTGAAAAGTAAAGGAAAAACAACTACGTAAGCAATGAATGCTTAGTAAGCTCGTATAAAATTTAGTCATAACAATCCATTTCAAATATGAAATTTATACATATCAAGAATAATCTTATACCAATACCGCAAGATTCATGAAATCATATTCAACAACTCACAAAGTGAATAAATCCACAGCATCACATATACATATCATCCCTAACAGAGTAGGATTTTATAAAACTTAAACCCTTTCAAATTTTCTTATTTTCATTTGCATTTCATTACTTTCCATTGCATTTTCTTTCTTTAGCTTAAATAACAACATCAATTCAACTCATCTTTCTCTTTTTCATCATTTTACACTTTAAGTATGAACTTACTATTTCATTACCTTTCCACACCTGTTTCATATACGTAACACACAAGACATAAGCATATCATCAACCATAGCCACAAGCTAGTGCATTTAAACATAGCTCTTTTGGAATAAACCACATGATAAACCATTTCATAAGAAATTACATAATTTAAACCTTACCATTCTTTCGTGAACGCAAGCATATTTCCATTTGGGCACTTACCATTTCAATGCATAACTTATAAGTAAATATAATACAATCCAACCAATAGCTTGGCACATGCCTAAGCATCAAACAACAACACATGTTAGCATACTTTAACAAATTTCACATGAATTCAACATGGATAACCATTATACTTGAATATGATTCAATTGGATATAACATCTTCATAACATAACATGCTTACCATGTATCTTATCATTTCAATACATTTCATGCATACATGTATTTGCTCATATTAAACATTTATCATTTTCTTTCCAATTCGTGCCCGTTGAAATGAATAGAATGCCGTTGGATACCCAGGATAGCTCACACAAAGTGTGCTAACTCATATAACCGTAATCGGTCAATTCATGTACATATATGCTCACACGAGCTATGAATATGCGTGCTTACATGAGCTGTGAAAATGGGTCTACTCACACGAGATATGAATATGCGTGCTCACATAAGCTGTGAAAATGGGTCTGCTCAGACGAGCTATGGGTCAGAATGTAGCTACACGATGCTACTCACACGAGCTGTGGAGTATCTGCAACACATATCAAACCTCATCCATCGGTAGGACATTCAAGACCAGCACCCAAATCATGTAAACCCTAATGATATGTCATTTGTATTCTACGAATTGCAAAGGTTCAAACGGGGCTCGATAGTCGCCGTACACCGTTGAATTTCTATCGTTTCATGACATAATAAATTACAAAATAACATCTATATATTAATTCATTTACAATAGGATAGCACATTAAACAGTCAATTTAACTCAAATTTAAGTGTTTATAGTTCATACGAACTTACCTGGCTAAATTACAGAAATATCAAATTACAAGGGCATTTTGGTAATTTTCTATTCTCCTCGATTTTCCACCAGATCTTGATCTAAATTAATAATTTCACTCAATATATTAATTTAGACATTAAAAATGTATTTTATGCAATTTAGTCACTTTTTTGACTTTTTACAAAATTGCCCCTAAAGTTTTACTTTTAATTCAATTTAGTCCTAAGCCTAAAACATGCAAATTAACCATTTCTTTCAAAATTTAAGCTTAGAAAAATGTTCATGGCACCAAAATAGCCCCCCATTTGTATTAATTTCACATCAAATCCTTGTACTTTTATTATTTTAACAATTTAGTATAAATTCATCAAAAATCACTTAACAAAATACTTTTAATTATCAATCAATATTTCAAATTCATAATTTAACATCAAAAATCACAATATTAATCAATGGAAGCATTGAAAATCTGTAACAATTTCAAAATCGAAGATACGAGCTAGCTGGACCTAGTTGCAACGATATTAAAAACATCAAAATTATTAGAAACGGGTAGCTTAGGACTTGCATGCAAGGAAACATGGTTATCCAAACTTCAAACTCTCCCATGGTGGTTCGGTGATGAACAAAACCAAATGGGGAAGAAAACTATAATGTTTTCTTATTTTATTAACCTTTATTTTATTTTTATCATTTAATAATATAATAACATATAAAACACACAAAATTAAAAGAAAATGAAGCTTTAACCATCCACCAACTAAAGAATGGGTAATTTACCCATTAAGGCCACCCAATTATAATTCTTTAATCAATTTAACTCATTTAAACTAATAACGATTGACTTTTTCAACTTTTACGATTTAATATTTTTTTAATTAATTAACTATCGAAACGTTAAAATTTTTCAACGAAACTTTAATACCACCTTAATGACACTTCGTACATATTTATAAAAATATTTACAGCTCGTTTTATAGAAACGAGGTCCTGATACCTCATTTTCTAAAACCACTTCACCTTAGAGCCATACCACTTAAGCTTAATAAATCGCTTATATAACATAAATTATCAAATCAAAAACCTTTTTAAAACCATATTTGATTCGTAAATATAAAATAATAATTTTTACGAACTTACTCGTCAAATTTGGTGACCCCAAAACCACTATTTTCGACACCACTAAAAACGGGTTGTTACAAGATACATCCTATTGTTCATGTCGCTAACATCAATACTTTCCTAGTTACTATGCTTTATTCTATTTTACAAAAGGAAAAGATTTGCATTGGGACGTGGATATACACAAGCATGATTTGTTGTGTTCATAAAAAGAAAGTTGGGTTGCTCTTTACGCATCTTGTAACAGCCCTATGTAAAAAGGTGAAGGATCTTATGGGCAGGTTATGATTGGTTTTTTAGGCCAACAAAGAATCCCATTGAAGACTCCACATATTGACAACCCTTAGAGTCTCATCACAAACAAGTTACAGAATGGAACCGAAAACAAGAACAAAGAGTGGAAGGCCTACAATCCCTTAAACTAAGACGACAAGTAGAAACTTGGCAATATCAGGACGAAAGTAACATTCCAGAATCAGAATGGATAGTTTGATGGATGAAAGAGACAGGGCTAGTTTGCGAAGATTATGCATGAAGACACAGCATGCGGATGCCACAGTTCCCACCCATCAAATATGGGTCTGTACAAGGTAACAATAATGGCGAGGATGAGGATCCCGATGAGAACGAAGAGGAGGAAAGCACCAACAAATAGGACACAAAGGAGTCAAAAATTGATTCTGACTAAAGTCTGATGTAAGATTTTTTATGATGTTTGACACTCTGAGCTCAATTATGGCATTTTTGAAATAAAATGGATGTATTTCTCATTTATTATGATTGTGTACACATAATTTTTTAAAATTATTTATAAGAGGAAAATCTTTATAGTTATATGACTTAAGTTATATACAACCGCCATATCTCACATTTGCAATTCACTATAATATAATAATTATGATGAGTTTTATTTTTATACGCACTCATTGGGTCAAGTGGGAAAATGTATGATTTTTAACCCATTACTGTGGACCTAATTAAGTCCAAAATTATGTGACCCAATTTAAAGGGGATAAGAGTTTTACTTTAGATAGAAGTTAAATTCTATCAATTCATTTGGTTACTTAATGGACGTATCAGATTAAAAGTTAATCATTATAAAATAATTTGTCTTTACCTATTAGGGTTATACATACAAAACACATTAAATATTATTGCCTTTATCACTTAGGGTTTATATAATTAAGGGGAGAGGTCAAGAGAGAAATCAATTTATGGAATGTTCTTCAAATTTTTTTTATCAAGGTTAATAACGAACTCAACTTCTACATCAAATATTTTTATGTTTGTGAAAATCATACTATTTTAAGATCCAAAAACAATTGTTTATGCAATTTTAGGAATTTAATTTGCATAATAATTAGATCTAAAATATTTTAGAAAGATGGCTCTAGTTTATAGAAAAAATGAGAGAGGTTAGGAGAATCGTAGGGAAACTAAAAAACCAAGTGGAAAAAAGGACATAAAAGATAAACACTAAGAAACATAAACGACAAAGTAAAAAATGACAAATATGATAAAATACTTGGAGAAGAGTACTTTATTTTGAAATAGGGAAGAGACTTGGGAATGTCGCTTGTTAAGGGTGAAGAGGGGGAGCTTAAAGAGCTCTATTTTGTAATAAATAAATAAATAAAGAGATTTAGGTGTGCCGTCCCTAAGAAGTCGGGGAAAAGTTGAAACTATTCCATTTTGGAAGAAAGAAGAGATACTTGAGAATGTCACGTGTAAATTTAGGATAAAGGGAAGGAAGTTGGGAGGGCTAAAATAGAGAAACAAAAATGAGAAATCGAAAATCGACCCGAAATGAATTGTTTTGACAATTTTTTAGAGTATAAGTTGAAAAAGTACGATTACTCGAATTAAATCAAATTTATTTTTATTTAATTTATGATTAATTTTTAATTTTTTATGATAAATAAATAAATATTTCATATTTGAAAAAATTAATTTAAATTTTTTATATGAAAGTTTATTTTTCAAAAGAAATATATATAACTTGATCAGGGTCGGATCACTTGGTCCGAAGGTCCGCCCAAAAAGTGAGAGAATTAAGGCAAAAATATAAGCCAGAAATATGGGTTTGGGAAAAAAGAGGCCCGTTTTCTAAACACGTCGGGCCTCAGATAAGCTTTTTTCAACGCAGGTCTGGCCTGAATTTGCAAAAAAGAATTTTTTTCTACTATTTTTATGTTGTTTTGTCATTTTTTTGGTGTTGTTTCGGTATTATATTGTTACTATTTTGTTGTTATTGTTTAGATATTGTATAACTCTAGTTTTATTGTTAATTTTGCTACTATTTTAGAGGTATTTGCTTGCTAAGTTACACCTATATTAGTGTTATTTAAGTATAAATAATTTTTAATTTGTTTTCAATTTGTTGGAAAATATTTATTTTAATGTTTTTAGTGTATTTGATGTATTTTTTAAAAATTTTTTATATAAAATAATTACATAAAAAATTAATACAACTAGGCCGAGCCAAGCTCGGACAAAATTTTAAGCCAATTTTTCAAGTCAGGTCAAGCCTAAAATTCTATTGAGGCCCGACCCATGGTCAGTTTATATAAGATTATAAAACTTTACTAAATAATATCCAAAAGTTGTAAAATAAAAATTATTTAATTAAAATAAGTCTAAAAATTTAAAAATAATAGGAAGAAGCCAAAATTAAATCAAATCAAATTATTAAGATGACTCAGAAAATCCAAAAGATCTAACAAAACCAAGCATGGTAAAAATAAACGGGTAAACTACCTAATTAGCCACTCGAGTTTAACCATGTTCCTATTTTGGTCACCTATTTCAAAATTTTGTTATTTAGTCACTCTTATTAGATAAGTTGTCAATTTTAGTCACTCTTATTAGATAAGTTGTCAATTTTAGTCACTCTAAGTCACTTTCCGTTTGGTGATCAAACCCAATTTAACAGTAGAGTAACTAAAATTAACAGTTTATCTAATGAGAGCGACTAAAATTGACAATTTATCTACCAGGAGGGACTAAAATAACAAAATTTTTAAATAAGTGGTCTAAATATGAATGTAGATAAACTCTGGTGACTAAAAAGTGAGTTTACCCAAAATAAATAAAAGGGTTAGGCGCACCACATGTTTAACCTAAGGTCCCACCAACCAACGTGGCAATCTTCGGCACAAGGGAGAGAGCCAATACTCATATATTTTTGGGGCAAAATCTTTGGGAGTGCCACGTGTAATCTGGAGATGATGCAGAGAGAGGTGGGAGAAGTAGAACTCTATTTTGGAAAGAATGGAAGTGCCCGAAAGCCCCATGTATATGGTCTAAGGTTGGAAGAAGTGGCCTGAGCATCTTTAAAATCTCCCCAAATTTATAATTAGATGATTAGTACCGAGAGGCCAAAAACCAAAACAGATTAAAAGAAAAGAGAGAATTAGACTCTATTTCAAGATATGTTACTCATGTATTTTAACTATATCACTCGAACTAAATAACTAGGATATTAGTGTATATATATCCGACAAACGTATGATTAATTTCTTTTAAGGTTCTTTTAATGTAATTGGAGAACTCATATCAGACATATTAGACAGTACAGAATATGAATATTCAAGGGAAAAAACATATAAACACCATGATTGCGTTGCAGACTTCAACAGGCAAAGAAAAAACTAGAGAAAGAATCAACCTGTCTGTTGCTGAACTGGAATTTTCCTTTTCTACTGTTGAAAGCATCTTTTATTACATATCTATATATTTCCCAGCAGGGAGGCATTTCCCTCGTCTTTTTTTCTTCTTCGGGTGCTTGATATGAAAGTCAAATGGAACATCCTCAAATATGAGGGAAAAAAATTACATATAAATTTAATTTGATGCGAATAAGGCAGTTAACTGACTGATCAATGAGCATATACATGAAATAAATCCTTTGCCTTGTGAGTTTTAACATCATATCATCTTCTCGAATTTATCAAGCTTCTTCACCCTTTGCATTGACCTAAGAAAAAGTGTCAAGAAAACTCCTGTATTTCAACAAGTTTTAAACACTTTCGTCAGTCATGGAAGTGGTATCAAATTAGTTCAGCATGTAAAGAATTAATATCTTCATTTTAAGGCTATGTAGGATGAATCACGCCACCTGCTCCAACGAATGATCCGTTTGCAATAATTTGGCTTCCCTGACTGCTGAAGGTGACACCTAGGTTTACCAGGGTCCCTCCTAGTACTGTGTACATGGTTGCCATTTGCAGAATTGTTGCCTTCCGTGCTGCTCTCTCAGACTGTTAGAAAGTTCTTTGCATTAAGAATTAACAGGAGTGAAAAGAATGAGAACAGGGAGATTCAAATGCAACTCATAGTCTACTTGAATCTTCTCTACCCCAAACTGAAATAGAATGTAATTTTCAAAATGCACAGTGCATTACCTCTAGCACCCGGACTCGGAGTCTCAAATCTCCTGATTCAAGTTGTTTAAGGATTTCCTCTATTCGCTGAACTCTGTAGGGCATAGACATTGTGTAGGACCTGGCCTGAAACATAAACAGGTTATGTCAGTATCCAAAATACTGAACTATATATATACACGTCGATGCAAGAAAAGGCTCTATCTGATAGCAACTAAATGAACCAAAGGAAAGTGCAGTACATCATCAGCTTGTTTCCTTATCTCTTGCACTAGTTGGCTCCCTGTTCGCTGCCTTTGTCTAATATCTAAAAGCTCCTGTAAGTAGCATGAAATATTAGACCCTAATTCTTTAATGTAATGAATTGCCAGTGGATAGCAAACTTCATTGAGAGAAAACTATGTTAGCAAGGAGATCATGAAGAACCTGTGCATAAGGTGCAGCAATCTTTGCAAAGGAGAAATTAGGATCAAGTATGTAGCCAATACCTGCAAGGAAATTACAATCCTCAGAACCGAGCAGTAATGCAATAATTTTCTTCTTTTACCATCTTCAAGCAGTGTAAGATTTCTGCTATATTTATGAAGTTAAATTTACGTAGTGACTGAGTTCAAACATTATAATAACGAATGAGACTCACCTTCGAGTGTGGAAAATGCTCTCAAAACAAAGGTAAATGTGGATGGGAACCGGAATGGTTGATCCTGAGCTATTGCAAACAAATCCTGCACAAAAGAACATAAAATTGAAAACATTATTCATCATGGAAGGGTTATTCGATAGAAGAAAATGAGGGTCATATCATGCTTTTACTCCAATGAAAACTACAAACAATTCCGAAGAATTAAGCACTCAAATAAATCAACTTCAATATAGTGACCTTTGAATTGAATTTTATGCTCCAAGCTTGATTTTTCCAGAATGCAGAAAAAAAAAACAATAATAATTCTAGTTATCAGTTATCAAAGTAACCAAATTCAAAACTGAACCTCTTGAAATCGACATATTGTTTGTTTCAACAGGGAAAACAATTACATCAATCCATGACATTGTTGATCATTTCTTTTTTTTTTTCACATTTCTCTTTACATAATTGAAATGCCAGTTGTTTAAGTTTCGATGCTAAATGAGAGTATTCATTTTTGCACACCTCTCCTATTGCAGCTAAAGTAGTGTCCTGATCTGGCCTCTGGTCCAATAAATTGTCCAAGAAGAATAGCACGGATCTCCTCACCTGGCATATCATGCAACAAAATGATCATTCAGAAGTGTCCAATAAGTTTTTATTAATCCATATTTTCCTCGATCTTTTATGTAGGGGATGATGACCTACCGAGGACAAATCTCCTGTGGGTTGAAGAGCTCCAAGATCTATGAGGCTCTTCATAACCTGCACGGTTGTTTCCGGTTGGTTTTAGTGACAAAACTTTGGATCTTTAGATGAACTATGCCAAGACAAGTTAAAGATTTTCAGGAGGAAGTTATGGTAAGGCCTAAATTAGTAACACCACCAAAAAAGGGTTGTTGTAATGTCATCCCAACATGCATAAACAATGAGTTTGCAAGAGATTGATCACAGGACAAGGGGAAGCCCCAATGTATCATTTTTAATAAGATGCATCTTTTTTAATAAGTTGCATATACCTATAGTGTCATTTTATCAAGCCAAAGAATATAGTTTGTATCATTTCAACTTTTATTTTCATTCCACTACCTAGGAATGAATTTTTATCTTTGTTCTACCAACCCATGATTCTTCAGGGTTTGCAAGTTAAATACTGGCAATTAAATCCGCAGATTATTCAGGTTCCAGTTTTGTTTGCACAGTTAAGTCACTGCTGATGCTGATTTGATCTTAGAATGGTCTTAAAAGTTTTCTGTCTGCTATAAAGCACAAGAGGAAAGAAAAGAAAAAGGTTTTCTTGAGTATACAGAGATTCTATTTGTTCCTCCTAACCGTTTGTAATATTGTATTTGATAAACTTGAACTAGGAAAATGTCAAAGAAGTATCAGAGATAGAAAGCATACCTTTTTCGCATCTTTCTCATACACTGCATAGAAAAGTTCTAGCAATCTCTCACGAGTGAAAGATTTAATCTCCCCCATCATGCCAAAATCATAATAGATGATTGATTCATCTACATCAATAGCAAGATTTCCAGGATGCGGATCAGCATGAAAGAAACCAGTTCTCAGTATCTGCAATTCATACCAAAGTCGATAAGTAGTTTGCTGGTTGTCATTATATTCTCTAGTCTGGAATAAGTAGTCAATCTTTCATTTGAGGTAGTTCATCTTTACTTGCCTGAATCAAGTATGCTTCAATGGCATGTGATGAAATTCGAGAACGATTATATCCTCGAGCATCTAATGCATCTAATTGATTGATTTTAATGCCTGATACAGAAGTAACAATGACATGTTTATAATAACAAGAATATGACACATTGCAATGAATTTTAAAAATTTCTCAGCTTCCAAATAAATGTCATCATCTTGAAAGAACTCAAATGCGTTAAGTTAGATGGAAACCTGGTACATACTCCAACGTCAACACCTTTGTAGCAGTGTAATCCCAAAACACCATCTGCAAAGCAAGGGAGAAAGCCCTTTAAGTAAAACTGAAAACTACTTCCATGGACAAGTGAAAGATTATTATTTCGAAATGAACAAGAATTGGCATTAATATCTAGAAGCATGATAGCATGAAACATACAGGTACGCGGACCCACTTTATATTTCGAAAATCTCGACAAAACCTATCAGCATTTTTCCCTTCATTTATATAATCAATTTCTTGATACAAAATCCTGAGTTCAAAGAAAATGTAATTAGTGACGTTTACTAGCATAACAACTGTCATTAAAAACTAGTACACTACATGCTTACTACTTACGTCGAGCATTCCTCATATATACCAACCCAATCTCTTGATGGACCACCAAGAGTTTCACTATTTTGAAAATACTCAGCAATTAGCTTTAGATTTCCTGTGGAGAAAGCAGAAATCAAAGAACCTACTGAGTAGAAACGATATACACAAGGAACCATACTACTAATTTTTAAATCATCTGACTTAGCTAGAACCTTTATTTTCATAGTAAATACAAAGAAGTCAGTTGGACAAATGATATCTAGTTGACTACATGCATGCATAAAACACAAAACTATGAAGTAAAGAGATTCCTAGTTACAAGTAGATTACGTAATACACATTACGCTGCTCTTCTTACTATTTCTACCAGGCTCTATTTCTTACTCTCTATCCATTTCTTGGGAAAAAGTATAAGATAACAACCAAAGGATTCGAGATTCTCAAAGCAAGTTGCACGAGGGATTGCTTGCTTTATTCATGTATGTGCATCTTTATGAAAAGCAAAAATGCAAGTAATTATTATAGCACAGAAGGACAAGAAAAGCTGTTCTAAAAATTTACAATTTAGCACACAATATTGTTGTAAGGTTGACAGGAAAAGTATATTGTTACGTAAATCGATGTCGAAAAGCTTCTTAAGACCAGGCCTTTGAACCTTGACAACAACTTTCTCCCCATTATGCAGAACAGCCCGATGTACCTGTACAAAGGACACTTCAAACTTCAGATCACAGAAAACCATCTCTGTTGAACAATGATCGCCATATTACCAAAGATCAATTTAGATTATCGTGTAAGGTTATAACTTGTAACTTAGATATTTACCATTCAGGAGCATCATTTTTTATCTATAGGAAACAATTTTAACAAAAGTCCATAATTATTTTAGATATCTATTTTTTTTTATCTCCTTCAAATTAATTTAAGTTTATATTTGCCTAAGTGTAAGAATTTTATTCTTGAACAGAATTTTTTTTAAAAAAAGAAGAGTAAAACAAACACCTGACCAAGGCTAGCTGCAGCAATTGGCTGGTCCTCAAATTCCTTAAACAGTACATGAATTGGAGCTCCCAGTTCCTTCTCAATGAAGCCCCTTGCTTTCTTTGGAGAGAATGCAGGGACTTTATCCTGAAAAGCAATACAAATTATCCGCATGGAATGCAAAATTTACACAAAATAAATGAGAATTTGGTACTAGAATTGTTTTATAAAGACAACATCTATGTAGACTTGATAGAAAAATGCAATGATAGAAAGCCTCTTCAAAATTAATAATGACAAAGAAAGCAAGAGTACCTGCAATTTGGCAAGCTCATCGACAAACTCACGCGGAAATAAATCTGATCTTGTCGACGATAACTGTCCAAGCTTAATAAAAGTGGGACCGAGTTGCAATACACGCTCTCTTAGCCATGAGGCAGTTGTTCTTCTCCTCTTTTTCTGCAGAAGATTAAGAAAAGCTATAAGAACCAAAAGCAAAACAAAAGATACAGTTCAAAAGAAACAGAAAAGGTGGAGACTGTGGATATTAGCTAAGTAAGAAATTATAGATAACTACTCTACAATCTATAGATAGAGGGATGTGTTACAAAAGACTAAAAAATCTCACCTGCTTATCCTCAGTGAAGCCCCCTGCATATGCCCATTTGGCATTGTCCAAAAGAACTCGTACACGTAAAGAAATAACAAAAGACCAAACATCTATACTCCTTTGCAAGGAACTGTAATTCTCATTGGCCCAACTGAAATTTTCATCTGAAGGCAGAATCTTTAACTCCTCTAATGGTGGAAGGTCTTTAGACACTCTCGATATAGGCATCTTTACAAGGGATGGACTGTTTTTTCTCCTAACTATGCTAGCACCATTTCCATTTATAACCTGCTTTACACCATTTACCTGCTCCACTTTCCTAGTGGCAGGAGCCTGTCTTTTCACTACTTCACTCGCAGGCACCATTTTAACAGCTCGGCCATTGATTCCTACTTTTGGGGTTGGTTCAGTTTGTTGCATTTCAACTTGAAACCTGAATGACTTACCTGTCATAGGCAGACAATATATTTGCCTCTCAAGATTCACAAAATTATTTGAAATAGAGCCCGAGAAACTGAGAGTACCCACTGCTCTTCCTTGATTCATCATTTCATAATTGCAGGAATAACAACTGTGTGAAGCCAGTATTACTGTCATATCAGCAGAAAACACCTGTGGGATATTAACAGTAGTTCAAATATGAGAAGTAGGAAACTATGAAGAACAATAATAGTAAAACATAAGTATTAAATAAATGACTGAAGAAAGGCTTTAAAGTTAATTTAGTAGGAACAAGTCACATTCCAGCTCTATTATATGAACAATGAACCTTTTACTTAAAAGAGAAAATGAATACGTACAGCCAAATAACTGATCCAACAAAATAATATAGAAATAACCGATCCAACAAAATAACATGATATATGTTAATTATGAATCAAAGACAAGGAAAGGAAAATTGCAGATGGATAAAAATTTCTACAGTAAACAATATAAACTTTAATTCATGAATCAAACTATGCCAACAACATCCCAAATACTGTAAAGAATAATATAATCTCAACGCAAAAGGGGAAAAGAAGAAAGGAACTTGGGTTTTGAAGAAAACACCCACCAGTAAAGAAGATGGCTACGAATTCTTGAATAAGGAGCAATGATATTTATTGGGTTCTAAGGCGTTTCTTGTTTCTTGTTAAGGAATGCAACGATTGAAAGAGAAAGGCAGTCCCTTAGTGGAAAACGAGAGAAGGAGAAACAAGCAAGCAACAATTGCTGGTTGAATTGAATGGGATTAGTAGAGTGTTTACGTGTCTTTCCTTCGTTTACCAAATTCAAGGAATCTGAAGGCAGATCTTTTTGGACTTTTTTTTAAAGAAAATTTTGCCCTTATTTTTCTGGTTTCTGAGGCTGTCCGTTCAAAGACAAAAAATTGTAAGCACAGAGCATCTTCACATGTAACCACGTTAACTACCACGATTGACTATTCGGATTCGTCTACCCGTCGGGTCGGGTTATAAGCGACTCGGGTATAACATCTCAAATAGAAAATGTCTAGGGTTGGCAGGGAAAGGCAGGCGCCTGCCCCCGGAAAATTTCCCTTTTCAAGTGACTTTAAAATTTATAAAATTATAAATAATATACAATAAAATGGGAAAATTCCAAAAAAAACCCTATTTTTTTAAAATTTACCGAAATGGGCCCCATATTTTATTATTTATCGGAATGGGTCATTTTCCCCGAAATCGCGTCCACGTCAGCGCGATGTCAGGGGACGTGTCAGAACATCGCGTCCACGTCAACGCACTTTGCTTAGGTGGACACAAATCGTGCCTACAAGGACACGATTTGCTGACGTGGATGAACAGTTTATGTTTTTTAGCTTGGAAAACTTTGAAAGGCCATAACTTTTCGCTCGGTTGTCCGATTGAGACGATTTTTTTATTTCGAATAACTTTTCGAGATCTACGTGCTGACAAACAGCCGAAGGCGGTTTGCCGCAGTTTTCGTCGAAAAAGATCTTTTTTTGCCCCTAAATTTTGATTTTTTCGATTTAAAATTGAATTTTGAAACATTCAAATCATTATTTTCCTTATTTATTTGAAGTAAACACCGGATTTTTTTACAAGCACAAAAAAGATTCAAAATTGTTACCAACAAGATTTGAACCAACATACTAAGAGAAAAGAGCAAGCATCTTAACCAACTAAGCTAAAATAATTAATTGACATATTATAGAAATATTGTTATTATCTTAATTATATTACTTACGTTCTAACGATTTATCAGACCTATTCCATAAACATGTCAAATCAGAAAAAATAATACAACAATTCTGTAAAAAAAATCCGGTGTTAGTTTCAAATAAATAAGGAAAATAATGATTTGAATGTTTCAAAATTCAATTTTAAATCAAAAAATCGAAATTTAGGGGCAAAAAAGGATCTTTTTCGACAAAAATTACGGCAAACCGCCTTCGGCTGCTGTCAGCGCGTAGATCTCGAAAAGTTATTCAAAAAAAAATTGTCTCAATCGGACAATCGAGCGAAAAGTTATGGCCTTTCAAAGTTTTTCAAGCTAAAAAATATAAATTGTTCATCCACATCAGCAAATCGCGTCCTCGTAGGTGCGATTTGTGTCCACATAAGCAAAGCGCGCTGACGTGGATGCGATGTTTTGACACGTCCCCTGACATCGTGCTGACGTGGACGCGATTTCGGGGAAAATAACCCATTCCGGTAAATAATAAAATACCGGGCCCATTTCGATAAATTTTAAAAAAATAGGACTTTTTTTAGTAATTTGCCCCAATAAAATTATAGTTTCGAACTAAAAATCATAAAATTTTTATTTACAACTTTTAAAATTTATAATGATATAAATTAATATATTAGTGAAATTATATTTTAGTTTTTATAAATACATATAACTTAGTTTTGGCCCCTAAAAAAAGCTTAATACCTCTTGTGGTCCTTGTACTATTTTTTTATTAGTTTGATCCCTATAATTTCATTTTGTATACCTCGTTGCCCACCAATATATTTTTTGTTAAAGAAATTAAATCAGTCAATGGCACGTTATTACGTGTCAATTAAAGTAAAAAAATCTTAATTTTTTAAAAGTTTATTAAAAATTCAAAAAAAATCATAAAAAAATCTGAAAATCCAAAAATAGTCTTAAAACTAAGAAAATTACAAAATAAAAATAAAAACATAATCCAAATTTAAAAATTTTACAAATATTTTAAAGTTATAAGTATGCCAAACTTAAAATAATATTTAAAAAAAGTTATACTTTTCATAAAATTTTAAAAACCATTTGTTTGGAATTCTATGTTTTTTATAAATAATTTATGATATCTTTTCGAAAATTGTAAGGATTCTTTTTTACCATTTTAATAAATTTTTGATATTTTAAGGAATTTTAATTTTTTTATAAAAATATCATAAAAATCTTTAAATTTTGGTTCACTGGGATAGATGTAATTAAATAATACCTTCTATAAACGTATAAGAAGTTTTATTCTAATATGATTCGCGAAATAAAATTAATTAAAATTTATATTTATGTATGAAATTATAATATATGAAATTAAAATATCAAAAAATTCATAAATTAGCAAATAAATTAGACATTTAATCTCATAATTTGTTTTGAAAAGAAGAAGAAAACATTTATACTCTGTAACTTAAGTAACTCTCAAAATGCTCAAACAAAAGTCATTAGACATTCTTTTATTGAGTGGTCTATAACCTATTTTTAATGAATTTTATGAAATTTTTACTAAAAATATTCACAATTCCTTAAAAATATAAAATATTTTATTAAAATGCAAAAAAAATCCCTAAAATTTTCAAAAATAATATAAAAAATTATTTAAAAATTTCATAAAATTATAAGATTTTTTAGAAAACCTAAAATTCCAAACAAATGAATTTTTTAAAATATTAAAAATATTCTTTTTTAAGTTT
Source organism: Gossypium hirsutum (assembly GCF_007990345.1). Classification (NCBI taxonomy): domain Eukaryota; kingdom Viridiplantae; phylum Streptophyta; class Magnoliopsida; order Malvales; family Malvaceae; genus Gossypium; species Gossypium hirsutum. The sequence continues at coordinate 35,242,949 of NC_053443.1, forward strand.
CGCATACTTATGATTTTTTAGTAGTTTTCTAAGTTTTAAGATTTTTTTGGGTTTTCTTTTTCTTTTCTTTTTTTGGATTTTAATGATTTTTTTGAAAAAAATCCTGATATTTTTTAATATTTAAGTTTTAATTCTTTCATTGACAGCACTTTTTTTAACGAAAAATATATAAATGGGTAACAATGTATACAAAATGAAAGTATAAGGGCCAAAATGATAATCAAAATAAAGTACGGTAACCAAACTAATAAAAAAATAGTACAAGTACCAAAGTGATAATTTAAGGTTTTTTTACTTAAATATTATAAAATAAATAAATAATTACTAAAATAGGATACAAGTACTAATATTAACAAATCTAGGCAAATGCTACACTAAAAAACTAGTGTCGCCTGACCAATCAGCGATATCCATCTCCTTTTAAAAAAATATTTTGGTTCAGTCTGATCAATTAACGACAGTCGTATTTCATAACCTAAAATGCACCCTCTTTTTTACATGTATGACGGGAAAAAATATTTTTTTATTGGTGCCACTAATATGTCAGGCAGCACTCAATTATTTTTATAATAAAATATATATATTAAAGCTAAAAAAATCAGTATATTAAATTTCGGGTATTGAAACCCAGGTCCATGATTGACTGGTCACATCTGCAGCAGGCCGTCAGGCCGGTGCCGCCCGCCGATGTAACCCGTCGATCACGAGTCCAGGTTCTAATATCCGAAATTTAATACACCAATTTTTTTCAACTTTAATTGTTTTTTAAAAAAATAATATAAATATTATTTTTATTATTATAAAAGGGGCTGGTTATAAAAAGGGTTGAAGGTCTTCCCTTCCCCCCCCCCCGAAGGTAAGCTTCCTTTGTTTTAATATATATATATATTTGTATAATTAGTTATTTTAATAGTAGTTTAGTATTATTAAAGTATGTTGTTTTGTTAAAAAGTTAGTACTTATTATCTTCGAAAATCAAAACAAAAGCATGTTTTATTTTTTTAGTATAATTAGTTATATTAGTAGATGTTTAGTGTTAAGGTATGATAATTGTGTTAAAAGGTTAGTATTAATTAATTTGCATTTTTGAATTTTTTACATTATAAACACTTAGATGGTCTCTCCTTCCCTCCTCACCGTCAAAGGTCTCCAAAAAAAAAGGAAAAACAGGTATGTATGTTTTTTTTTTGCTAATAATATAATTATTACTAATAATTTAGAATTTTGTTAAAAGTTTAACTTTTTTTTTCTGTAACAATATATTAACTTTGAAAAAAAAAACTTAAAATTGTGTTAGTTTAGATATTTATAATAGTACTGTATATTAGTACTGTTAGTTTTTTTTATTCAAGGTTTTATTTTCAAACCATTACTAACAACAGAACATATATACCTCAAACTATTAATTTTATAGAACAAACGATATTTGATTCAGAGCTTTGTTTTCAGCTTTATTAGTATACTAGCCCTTGGACTATATCCCTAATTATTAGATTTTTTTTTTGATAGAAGCGGTACATATACTATTAATTTTATCTCATATACTCAAAATATGTATAGTATCATATAAAATAGTACTATATTTCACATTTTTATTGGTTGATATTATTTTTTAAAGTAAATTGAGATAAAATTAATAGTTTAAGTATTTCTTTTAAAAAAGCTCTAAAAACCAATTTAAGAATCTAGTTATAATTCAACAACCATCTTATTAAGGTATTGTTTAGAAAGCTACATAGTAATTGTGTTAGTTTAGATATCTGTAATTGTACCATATATTCTGTTAGTTTAGATATTTGTAATGGTACAAAGCGTGATTTTTAAATTATTTATTTGTTAAGTCTATTATTAAAATTTTAATTGTTTGTGCAGATATTGATATGTGTTCTTTAATTATTGCAAAATATCACACAATTAGGATGATCCATTTACCGGTAAGAGAATGTTCTAATGTTGTACGTATTTTTTTGGCATAGTTGCATGTAATTTTTTTATTTAATTATGAGATCTTAACCAATTTTGTAATATGACTAGGGTTTGTACCGCGTGGCCATGGTCCGAGCTACCGGTCGGATGCATGGATTATGCCCACCTAGATGCCGCAAGATTTGAATCACTGACATTAATCCGTGTGTTTGAGTTGAGGGGTGACTTAATATCAACACTAGTTGAGCGGTGGCGCTCAAAGACCACTACACAAAAATAGGCTTTTAGCGGCGTTTTCCGTAAAACGCCGCTGAAGAAAAAGCATTAGCGGCGATTTCTATAAAGCGCCGCAAAAACCTCGGCCCAACGACGTCGTTTTCCGGGCATGCGGGGATTTAGCGACGTTTTTATTAAGCGCCGCTAAAGATCAAGGATTTAGCGGCGTTTTTGATAAATCACCACAAAGAAACCTAAGACCAACGACGCCGTTTTCTGAGCATTCGGTAACCTAGCGGCGTTTTTGAGGTAGCGCCGCTAATGTTCAGTACTTTAGCGGCGTTTGTATGGAAGCGCCGCAAATAAACATAAGCCGAACGACACCGTTCTCTGAGTATTCAGGGATTTAGCGGCGTTTTTGGTAAGCACCACCAATAACCTAAGCCCAACGCGATCGTTTTACTTAGCATTTGGGGGATTTAGCGGCGTTTATTGACAAGCGCCGCAAAATAATTATTTTTCTATTTGTTATTTAATTGATTTATTTATATTAATTATAATTAGAAGTTTTCATTTAAGTTACCATTAAGCTGTTAAAATCGATGCCGGCCATATTGCTTTCTCAAAATCTTTAAACCCTAAAAACATAATCTTTAAAACCCTAAACCCCTAAAAATTTCATGTGGATATTGATGTACATGTATATACACACATAGATATATATTAATGTAAAAGGTCATATATGTTTATAAAGGATTATGGAAGCAGTACTTAATATTGATTAAAAATTTTTGGGGTTTAGGGTTTAAGAGGCTTAAGGGCTATAGTTTAAGGGGTTTTATATTTTAAGGTTTAATGTTTAGTACTATATTGTAGGTTAAGGTTTAGGGTTTGTTATATTAGGTTTGGGATATTTAGTGTTTTAAAGTTTATTGTTTGGAGTTTAGTTTTTATAGTCAGAGTCTTAGTGTTTAATTATGGGTTTAAGGGTTAGGCTGGTATTAGGGTTTAAGTAGGGTTAGGGATTTTGATAAAAAATATAAAGAAAAGTTATTTCTTAGGGTTTAAACAAGCAATATACGATTATTTTTAATTACTTTTAATTCTAACTTATAATATATATTTATGGTTTAAATTAAGTTTAGGGTGTTATAGGGTATATTAGAGTTTAGGGTTTAATGTTTAGTGTTTTAGGTTAGTGGTTAATGTTTATTATTTAGATTTTGGGTTTACGGTTTAGGGTTTAGTTTTTTATAGTTAGTGTCTTACTGTTTATGGTTCTAAGGGTTTAAGGTTAATAAAAAAGGACAGAAATTAAATTTATTTTAGTGTTTATGCATTAGTGGCGTTTTAGTAAAAAATGCCACAAATATGGATTAGTATGAAAAACGATGCCGTTTTACTCCGTTTTCCTGGTGGCGTTTATATAAAAACGCCGCAAATTTGTTTCAGAAATGGAAAAACGTTGCGTTTTGATCTGTGTTCTCAGTGGCGTTTTCAACCGCACGCCGCAAAAGGTTAGAAATTCGTGGCGTTTTTTAAAACGCGCCGCAAACTTTGTGCCTGATACTGCAAAACGTTATGTTTTATATGTTTTATTTTAGTGGTGTTTTTTGAAAAACACCGCAAAATGACTATACTTTTGGTATTTTTTGCAAAATTTGTATCATGTAAAGTGGGAAGTTATCCTGTAACTGGGAAGGGGAACGGCGCCGTTCTGTTCTTCACCATTAGTGGCGCTTTTGAAAAACGCCGCAAAGTTTTATTGGGAGTTAATAAAACTGCGCCGTTTTACATTGCTATTACTGTCGCTTTACATAAAACGCCGCAAAATTGTATTTATGTTTATCGAAATGTTGTCATTTTGTCAATGGTATTAGTGGCGCTTTTTTGGAAACGCCACAAGCTTGAGTTAAATGTTGGGGAAACGACTTCGTTTGATCTTATATTTAGTGGCGCTTTACTTAAAACGCCGCAACATTGTTCTAACATTTATAGAAACGTTGCCGTTTTTTAAATGTTATTAGTGGCGATTTTTTTAAAACACCACGGGTTTGAGGTAAGTGTTGATGAAGCGACTGTGTTTTGATTTATAGTTAGTGGCGCTTTAATTAAAACGCCGTAAAAATGTTTTAACATTTATCGATACGAGGCCGTTTTGATGTATTATTAGTGGCGTTTATTCAAAAACGCCACAGGTGTGCGCTATTTGTTGATAAAACGACTGCGTTTCAACTTATAGTTAGTGGTGTTTATTTATAAATGCCGCAAATGGTTAATTTTTTAGATGAAAACGGCGTCGTTTTTTTCCATCATTCTGACCAAAATTGGAACCCGATATTTTTCATCTGTTATCCCCCAAAGCCTCCATCAGATTTCCCCTAAAATTCATTCTCCCCCCAAATCCCTAAAATTTCCCCTAATCCCTAACAGCTCCCCAAACCCGACCACCTGCTACTTTGCCGTCTCCTGTGCTGCATCACATTCTCCGTCCGTCTCTGGTGCCGCACCCATCGGTAAGTTCGTCCTTTTAAGCAAGTAACTATTTTTTTTTATTTTTCCCTTTCCTCTCGTCTCGCTTCCAGTGAAGGCTAAAGCGGCTCTTTTCTTTCAGCTACCGACGATTTGAAGCTTCAACTTTCCCAGAAGCTCCAAGGCTGAAACCGAGGAGAAGACGCTAAAATTACACTTTTCGGACTCCATCTTTAGTTTTGGCCGATACCCTTTCCAAGGTATAAAGCTACTGTTTTGAATCCACTTATTTGGTCCGGTGACTGTCAGTGATTTCTATCTATATTTTGTTTTTATTAAATTTTCATCCAAAGGTACCTAATGGGTATTCTTCAATTTTTGTTTTAATACTTGTTTGGTTGAGTTGAAGCCAATCCATTGTCTATACAGTAGACATGAAAATGTTGATTGCCAATCCATTGTTTGGTTCAGTTTACATCTGGCATGTTAAATTGCAAAATAATTTTTGATATCTTTTTTTATATTTTTTAATTTAACTTTGCAAAATAGTTTTTAAACATTCTTTTATAGTACTATATAATGTATTTCAAGTAATAACAATAATAATCTAAACAATTAAATTCCATTTTTTAATATATAATTTTAATTTTGGAACTAATTAATTTAATAACAAGTTTATTTAAATATTAAATTTTATTAATAAATATCAATATCTAATCCAATAACCATTCTGCTCAATTTCAATTTATCATCTACCTAAATATTATAATACAAATTTAGATATGTTTTTGTAATAATTTTTTTAAATTTGTAGATGGTAAAATATGAAAATGTAAGAATGTTTGCAATAATTAATTTTAGTTATAAAGCAATATCTCTAGCAATAGGAATGGTAAAATATGAAAATGTAAGAATGCTCTAGATTATATGATACATACATAAGAGGATACTGTTAAAGTAGCAATTCATCATGTAGCGTATATAATATGATAGTTTAATTGGCAAACGTGAAATAGTGCAGTGGATGAAACCCAATATTTTCTAAGTATTTGAATTTTTTTAAAATTGGTAAAGTTTTAAGCTGCCATTTAATGTTTCCAAGTAATATTTGGTTGTGATATCGATAAACTTTTACATATTTGATAGCTAAAATGAAAAAATATTTGCTGCTAACTGATCATGGTTCATCTATTGTAGGCAGAATTAATATTTGGTGCAACTTAATACATATCTGACCATTGACATCTGGTTTGCTGCCTGTGTTTTGGCCGAACTATTGTTTGGGCAGGTACATGTTAAAATTTGACAATTTTTCCCTTCTTTATATGCATTCTCCCAAATCAGTTAACAAAATAAATATTTCTCACTGCAGTCTCTCTTTGCTAGTGAGAATGAAGTAGACAAAGTTGAGTGAAATATTAAGGTATGTTTTAGTTCATAACTTAAATCAATAATAGTTTTATCATGATGATTAGGGAAAAATGTTTCTTTTGGGGCTCTGGTTTTGTATATATGTAATTGGTTTTGGATGTTTTCCTTTAGCTTATGTTTCATTTTACTTATTTTACATTTGCCATGTACTTTTCTGACTTATGTTTTCTGTTATCATCCATCAACGATTGCTATATATGTTGAGCAAAATAGAAGCAATTTAATAAATTGTACTGGGAATTGGATTAAATTTTTTTATTTTAAAATTATTGGAAATTTCTTAACTATACGTTACATTAAATAACAAATTAATCCACTTTCTTTTCACATTTAAGTTTCATTGATATCAAATATGCTTATTTGTTGTATACATATTATTCCATATCGCAACTAAATTATTTCGAAAATGAAGGTTATTTATGTCTAAATAATATAAACATTTGGTTAAAAGCTTGTATATAGTTTGCAAATATTTATATGTTTTCCTCCAAAATTTTGGTTTTTCCTTTAGTTGCTATTTTAATCACGGAAATTTAGTTTGTTTTGTTTTCTTTTATTTAATTTGAATCATGGAAAAAAATTTCAAACTTTTAATTTATTTTTAAGTTTAATTTTAGATAACTTACAAAAATTTAGTTAAAACTAACATAACATACATAAGTTAATTCAAAGTTATTTTTTATTTGTTTTGAAGTTAAATTTCACATAACATACATAAATTAAAGTTAAAATTCAAATTTATTATATTTTTAATATATTTTTACAATTTAATTTAACTTATTACTAATATATATATTAAATTTATTACTTAAATATGTTACTTAAATACATTACTTACTAAAATTTAAGTAAGTTTACTTATATGTAAAATTTAAGTATGTTACTTAAATACATTACTTACTAAAATTTAAGTAAGTTTACTTATATGTAAAATTTAAGTATGTTACTTAAATACATTACTTACTAAAATTTAAGTAAGTTTACATATATGTAAACTTACATAATACATTACTTTTAACTTACATAATACATAACTTATAAAATTTTTTTATATAAACTTACATAATACATTTAAGTTACATAACTTACACAACTTACACAACTTACATAACCTTCATAATACATTTAACTTACATAACTTACATAACTTACATAATGCAAAACTTACATAACATACATTACTTTGATAACTTACATAACTTACATAATGCAAAACTTACATAACATACATTACTTAAATTATTTACATAATACATAACTTAGTACATAATTTACATAATACATAACTTAGTACATAACTTACATAATTTTTTCTAAATTGCTTACATAAATTATATAACTTACATAACTTACACTAATTAAATAACTTACATAACTTACATAACTTACACTAATTAAATAACTTACATAACTTACATAACTTACATAACTTAAATAACTTACATAACTTACATATCTTACATAACTTACATAAATTAAATAACTTACATAACTTACATAACTTACATAAATTACATAACTTACATAATTTACATAACTTACATAATACATAACCTTCCTAACTTACATTATTGTTTAATACATAACTTAGTACATAACTTACATAACTCATTTATAGTTATAACTGGTGTTTTCACTAACCCGTGCAAATTATTGTCAACGTCAGACTTCAAGAATTAAGAAATGGACCGGTCTTGGATGAATTTGTCAAGGGTTAGCAACGATTATCGAAATGGAGTACAATATTTTCTAAATTTTGCATTTCAATATGCAAGCCAGGAGAACATGATTCTTTGCCCATGTAAGAAGTGTGTCAACTTAAATTGGCATTGTCGTGAGGTTGTATACGAGCATCTAATTGTTGATGGGTTTGTTCGGGGTTATAAACAATGGCTTTTTCATGGAGAATGCCCGCCTAGTACTTCCTCTTCAACGATGAATGTATCTTACTCTGGTCCTGCTTACCATCAGTCTGATAGAGGGGATGACATGGAAGGTATGTTGCGGGATGCATTTAATATGCACAATCATGGTGTCCAGTCATTCCCAGCGGACTTTGTGGCTTCTGATGATTGTAATATTGGGAGAAATGCTTTTATCGAACCGGGAAGTAGTGTACCTCATGAAGAGCCGAATGAAGAAGCGGCAAAGTTCTACGGGCTACTTAATGACATGAACAAAGAACTGTATGAGGGATCAAATTTTTCAAAAATGTCTTTCTCTGTTTGTCTTTTTCAGTTAAAATGTTTGGGAGGGTGGACCGGAAACTCCTTGACAATGCTATTAGAGTTTTTAAGAGAAATGTTTCCATTTGCAAAAATCCCTCAGTCATGCAAAGATATGAAGAAAATGATAAAAGATTTAGGCCTTGGGTACAACAAAATCCATAGTTGCCCAAATGACTGTATGTTGTATTGGGGCGATCGAAATGACCAATAGTGCTGTCATGTATGCGGCCAATCCCATTGGATTAGTAGAAACACAGAAGATGGGAAGGACGATGAAAATGGTGCAAAGTCGGGAAAGAAGCCAGTCAAGATTTTGCGGTATTTTCCCCTGATACCAAGGCTTCAAAGGCTATTCATGTCGTCCAAGACAGCGGAGTCAATGACGTGGCACCATGATGGACGAACCGATGATGGATTACTAAGGCATCCGACAGATTCTTTAGCTTGGAAATCATTTGACAATAAATTTCCAGGCTTTGCAAGCAATCCTAGGAGCGTGAGGCTTGGGCTAGCATCTGATGGATTTAATCCTTTCAAGATCATGAGCACTGCGTACAGTACTTGGCCAGTAGTGCTTGTTCCTTATAATCTGCCTCCGTGGATTTGCATGAAGTAATCTTCCCTTATCTTATCTATGATTATCCCTGGTGAGAAAGGACCCGGGAATGATATCGACATTTATTTACAGCCACTTATTGAAGAGTTAAAACAATTATGGGATGGTGTCGAGACATACGATGTGGTGAGAAAGGAGAACTTTAATTTACGTGCGGCTTTGATGTGGACCATTAATGACTTTCCCGCTTATGCCAATTTATCCGGTTGGAGTACGAAGGGTCATTATGCGTGTCCTTGTTGTGCTGCACAAACATGTTCGCAATGGTTGTACAATGGGAAGAAATTTTCTTACATGGGGCATCGTCGGTGGTTACCGAAAAATCATAGATTTAGATTCCAGAGTTCTGTATTTGACGGCACTGAAGAGTTCAGAGAAGCTCCTTCCCAGACCAGTGGCTCTAAAATCTTGTTCATGTTAGAAGATTTGAATTTCATTTATGGGAAGATGAACCAACCGCCAAACACGCAAAGAAACAGAAGATCAAATGATGAAGGGGATGAAAGCTCCGACGAAGAGGACGATCCTAATGAGGCGGACTTGTGGAAAAAAAGAAGTAGTTTTTTTGAGTTGCCTTATTGGAAGCATCACCTTTTACGACACAATCTTGATGTTATGCACATTGAGAAAAATGTCTGCGAGAACATTGTGGGTACAATTTTGAACGTCGACGGAAAATCAAAAGACAATCTTCAGAGTCGACTTGATTTAGTCCAAATGGGAATTCAACCTGATCTTCATCCCAATCCACTTCCGAATGGGAAATATCGGTTGCCGCCTTCTATTTTCTCAATGTCCAAGATGGAGAAAGAACTGTTTTGCATGGTGTTGAAGGATATAAAGGTTCCAGATGCGTATGCATCAAATATATCTCGATGTGTTAGTGTTAAAGATCGAAGATTATATTCGCTAAAATCACATGACTATCACATCTTGATGCAAGATTTAATGCCAGTTGCTCTACGATGTTGTATGTCCAAGAAGGTGACGTCTTGTATCATTGAACTATCCAACATAATGAAAGCCATTTGTGGCAAAGTTTTGGATGTTCAAGAACTTCAGAAGGTACAGGATCGAGCCGCTTTGACTTTATGCAACATGGAGAAAATCTTCCCACCTTCCTTCTTCACCATTATGGTTCACTTGATAATTCATCTCCCGCACGAAGCAATTCTTGGCGGACCCGTTTTCTATCGATGGATGTATTCCATAGAAAGGTGTTAAAGAAGTATTTTTAAAATTTTCCTTCATTCACCTCTATGCCTTTAGTTACAACTTTTGATAATGTTGTATATTGTGTTTAGGTTCCTATCCAAATTAAAGTCTTACTGTCGCAACAAGCGATATCCAGAAGGATCGATTGCTGAAGGCTACTTGGCAGAGGAATGTATGACCTTCTGCTCAAGATATTTGGAAGATGTCGAAACAAGGTTGAACAGACCAAATAGGAATGCTGGACTCACGGACTATAACTTAGCCGATACTTATTTGTTCCAAAGTTTTGGAGAACCAATCGGCAAAGTTGAAATTGCAGAATTGGATCATTTATTGTGGGTACAAGCACATCGATATGTTCTGTTTCACCACGAATCATTGGAACCTTTACGGAGTAAGTTCTACAAATTTTATAAATATTTATCAAACTAAAAATTGTTTATCTTCTAACAAAGATCACATTTTTTTAACATAGTGAGTACAAACAAATATTGAGATCTCATTCGCGCTCCCGAAGAACACAACATCGATATATCAATAAGTTGTTTACAGAATCTTTTTATGAATGGTTAAGCCAAACGGTATGCAGTTGGAGCTTCTGCTTACAAATTATAATGCTTTCTCATAACATTTTTAATTACTCAGTTTACTTTCCATTCAATAGGTTTAGAGTGGGAAGAGCGTAAACGACGAAGTTAAATGGCTCTCTCAAGGTCCAAATCGAGTGGTTAAAAGATATAGTGCGTTCCTCATCAACGGATTCAGATTTCATACAAAATATCGCGAGAGGTTGAGGAGAACGCAAAATTGTGGAATAGTTGTTAATTCTGCAATTACAAGTTTTGCTAGTGCTAGGGACAATAATCCTGTCGAGGGAAATGTGGAATATTTCGGACATCTTACTGACATAATTGAGTTGGATTACTACGGCAAATGGAAAGTTGTCTTATTTCGAGGTGATTGGGCCGATGTTAATACAGCTCGTGGAATCAAGCAAGATCAATTTGGTTTTACAATGATGACCTTTGACCGATTGATTCACACAGGACAACAACTGATAGATGAGCCGTATGTATTCTCAAGTCAAGTCAAACAAGTTTTTTACTCAAAAGATCCAACTGATGAGGGTTGGTACGTTGTACTCCGTAACATCCCTAGAGACTTGTTTGACATGAGCAGTGGAAGTAGAGATAACATCGACGACAGATCAGAAACTTTTCCATTTCCAGAACAAAACTTAAACGATAATATCCCTAGTACTAGTGCACAATTTTTCAATGGGTTCGTCAGGATACAAATGAAGATATTTACGAATAATGATGTAGTAAGATTTTACGATTGTTTAATTATATGTAACTTCCATTAGTATTAAATCTTGGTCTTATTATATATTTCAACTATTTTATATATGCTGTTATTGTTGTAATTAGTTATTAAGTTTAATTACATTTTATGTGTATTGCAGATAAAATGCCTAGAAGAAAAATTATAAGGGAAAGCATTGTTTAAAATGATCCAAACTCGACAGAAACAAATAGTACTGAACAACAGACAGCAATTGGATCTTCGAATGTTTCGATTACACCTGAGGATCCTACGGAAGTTCAAAGTAACTTACATTAATTACATGCGTGTTGACTTATAATTGATTTATTTTACAAATTCTTATATTATAATATACCATTTGTAGCTGAAAATGGTGGGGTGCGCAGAGGTCGAGGACGTATGCTACTTAGAGAGTTATACGAGTTAGATCCAGTCGAGTGTGTCAAGGTATGCAGAAACAGTTTTGGTCAGCCTGTTGGATCAGAAGCTCGACTTTTAGCAGGATACATGAGCATTTTAGCATGAAATGCGAATATGTTGCCTATCAACTACGAGTCATGGCGTCAAATGCCCGATAGCAACAAAAACCAAGCCCTCGATAATATTAAGGTAACAAAATGTTAATGTCATCTGTAATGCTTGGGAAATAGTTTCATTTATATTTACTTTATTAACTTGTGTTTTTTGTAGGCGAGGTTTGCTTTAGAGGTCTCAGATGCTTATGTAAAGAAGGCATTGGGAAAAAAGATGGAGAGACAAGAAAAGTAATTTGAAGAAAAATTATTATAAGACAAAAACAACCCTCGATGAGAAATTGCAAAATGTCCCGCCGGGTATGTTGAGGTACCAATAGGAAGATGCGGTTAGATTTTGGCATTCTCAGAAAGGCGAGGTACGACGTACTTCCAAACTATTGTAATTATTTTGGTTTATAGTATTTACTATTTACGTACTAAAAATTTTATAACGTAGGATCGTGAACGAGTTGGAAAAAGCAACCGGCAGCAACAAAAATTCACTCACACAGCCGGGTCGAGAAGTTTTGCATGTGTAGCTGAGGCGGAGGTATTTTTAATTTTTTAATATTCTCAAATATGTATAAATTTCTATTAAATAATATTTTTACTACTATATTGTAAGAACGGTCGTCCGGTCAAAAAGTTGGACGCCTTCAACTTTTTGAAATTACACATAAGAAGAAAGATGAATCTGCTATGACTCCTGAAGCTGGTGAAATTATGGTACGTTTACTTAATACGATTTGACTTTTTTTAATTATTTATAGTGTTTATTTTCTAATAGTTTAATTCATTGCTTGTAATACGACTATTGTTATATTGCATTTATTTTTTTTAATATATATTGTGTTCCTAACTATGTGATTTATTTATTAGGAAAAACTAAAGGAAAAGAAGACGGAGTACGAAGTGATTGCTTCTAGTGATACTTCTGTTCATCTTGAAGACATTGATAACCGGATTATTACTGAAGTTTTGGGTCCTGAAAAGTATGGTCGGGTTCGATTTCAAGGATCTTTTATCAGCCCAACCCAATATTTTGGATCCAGCTCGCACCAATACATAGCTTCGGGGAGTCAATCTCAAGCTGAAGTTCAGAGGTTAAAAGACCAGATGGCTCAGATGCAAGCGACCACATTTGAGGTTCAAAGGAAATATGAAGAACTTCAGCAACAACTTAAAGCAGAGGCGGCAGTGAGGGAAGCAGATGCTACAGCGAGAGAAGCAGCAAGAGAAGCAGCGATAGAAGTAGAGGTTCAAAAGAAATATGAAGAACTACAGCTACGACTTCAAAAAGATGCGGCATTGAGAGAAGCTGATCAGAGCAAAAAGTACGACGAACTTCAACAGCAGCTTCAGATTATGATGAAGATGTTTCAGCAGTCGCAACTTCCGCCGTCATAGTGTATATTGCATAAATATTTTTATCATTTTAACTTTTAACGTTTTTGTAAAGAAAAGTATGAATTCACTTTTATTTATATCAATTAATATTATTTTAGTCATTTAATTTGAAATATTATATAAATTTATTGTTTTTGGTTAGTTTAGATCTGGTTGCTTTTGATTTGTTGTTGCAGGAGGGCTGAAAAAAAACAGAAAATTTTATTTTAAAAAAATCCCAAAATTAGTGGCGTTTTTTAAAAAAGCGCCGTTAAAAGTCATATTAAATAGTGGCGTTTGTGAAATAAGCGCCGCTAAAGAACACTACTATTAGCGGCGTTTTTGAACAAGCGCCACTATAGAACATTACTTTTAGCGGCGTTTTCCTCCAAAGCGCCGCTAAAGAACACGATCTTTAGCGGCGTTTTTTTCAAAGCGCCGCTAAAGTACACGAACTTTAGCGGCATTTTTTTCAAAGCGCCGCTAAAGAACACGATCTTTAGCGGCTTTTTTTCCTAAGCGCCGTTAAAGAACATGATCTTTAGCAGTATTTTTTCATAAGCGCCGCTAAAGAACATGATCTTTAGTGGCTTTTATTTCCTTAGCGCCGCTAAAGAACATGATCTTTAGCGGCGTTTTTTTCTGTAAGCGCCGCAAAAGTTAGCGACGTTGTTGTTAGCGGCATTTTTTGTGGCACTTCTTAAAGCGCCGCAAATGGATTTAGTGGTGTTAAAAAGCGCCGCTAAAGGCCTAAAAAATGCCGCTAAAAACCTGTTCTGGTGTAGTGGACGCACACTTTTCATTTATCGTGTGGGGAATACACCATCACACTGGAGGATTTCGCAATGCAATTAGGGCTCTTCATGGACAGTGATGCAATAACCGGTTCAAGTGGCATAGTAGATCCTACAGCGCTCTGCTATGACTTGAATGGATGCTTTTCAGGTGACGGTACTAATAAATTTACGGGTTTAAAATTTTCGTGGTTGAAAGTAAATTTTGAAACATTTTCGGATTATGCGACCAAGATAGGCTACTCGGGCCTGTATACTATAACTTATAAGGGGTACTTCTGCCGAATGAAAATAATAACAGAGTCCACTTAATGTACCTACCTTTATTGAGTGATTTGGAACAGGGTATGAGGTATTACTAAATTTTTAAAAATTTCGACAGCATTTCTGCTTATTTTTGCTTAAACCTCCTGCAAGTTTTCAAACACAATTCAATATTCCAACCAAGTTCAGTTGTATAAACATATACAATTTAACCATTAATAAACACTACATTTTAAATAGAACCATAACATATATTTACATGGTGACGCTCCATTACATAAGTCGTCTATACATGCCATAATTTCCGGAATACTAGTAGCAAAATACCCAAACGTGGATGATAGTGTAGATGATTGTCTGACTCCACCATAGTATAAATTTATTCACAAATAAATTTCATTGTTTGTGTAATTTCCAGCAAGCTGGTTTTCTGCATCATGACCACTAATTTATTTTTATCCAGAGCTACAAGGCTCCAAATTGAATTCCGTAAATTTTCCCTGAAACTAGACACATATATATTTCTATCATAAAATTTTAAGAATTTTTTGTCCAGCCAATTAGTACAGTTTATTCTTTAAATCTTCCCCTGTTTCACTGCCCGATAGTCCTGACCTCTCCTTACAGAAATTCATATAACTCTCCGTAAAAGTTTCAAAAAATGTTCTCGTTTGTTTCTATTAAAAATAGACCCAAAAAGGAATCCAGACATATATATTTCAAGACATAATTATTTTTTTATAATTTTTGATGATTTTCCAAAGTTGGAACAGGGGATTTCGAAATCAATCTATCTCTGTCTCAGTAAAATTCAAATAACTCCAAAAATACAACTCTTTTGCTTGCTATATTTCTTTCATATGAAAATAGACTCATTCAGCTTCAATTTCATATATTATTTAACCTCTAATTAATTTTCCACCATTTATGGTGATTTTTCATAGTTGCCCAACTGCTGCCATTCAAAACAGTTTTGCATTCAAATTGTCTCTTTTTGTATTTTTGATTTTCCTCCCATCTTATACATGGGTTGATTAAGTATCAAACCCAATATTCCTCCCATAAACTTGTCCACCACATATATGAATATTCACCTTCCCAATTTACTCATTGAACACTCAGAATGTTAACCGTTATCGATGGATTCCGCACTTAGCAACCACCAATGAATCGGGGAATCAGCACACAGCAACCCCTTGGGGGAATCAGCACTTAGCAACCCCCTTCATATTTCAGATGCGGTGGAATCAGCACTTAGCAACCACCAATGAATAGGGGAATCAGCACTTAGCAACCCCTCGGGGGAATCAGCACTTAGCAACCCCCTTTCACATTTAAAATACGGTGGAATCAGCACTTAGCAACCACCAATGAATCGGGGAATCAGCACACAGCAACCCCTTGGGGGAATCAGCACTTAGCAGCCCCCTTTCACATTTAAAATACGGTGGAATCAGCACTTAGCGACCACCAATGAATCGGGGAATCAGCACACAGCAACCCCTTTATATGCAATATGCTCCGGCCTATTCCGAGTGTTCAACCAAAAACCGTGTTTTGCAACCCCTTACCACCTTTCCCAATTTAACAACATTTTTGGAATCTTGCCAAACATTTATTTTATATTCAAATAAATCTCAACACATATCAAATAATATCAAAATAATACATTAAGTCACATGTTTACTTACCTCGGTGCAAAATATCGTAATTTTGCAATTCATTCCACTATCTTTTCTTTTCCTCGTTTGAGATAATCTTCCCGTCTCTCTTGATCTATAATAGCAAATTTAACTCGTTTAATGTTCACATTTATGAAAATAATCCTCCACCCAACTTTTTGAAAATTTACAATTTTGCCCCCAAACTTTTACATATTTACACTTTTGTCCCTAAGCTCGGAAATTAAACTTCATCACTTATTCTTAGGTTTTATGACATGCTGAACATTTTTCCCTTCTATGGCAACATCAAATTCTCACTCTAACACATACTTTTGAACATTAACTATTTTTACCGATTATGTCAATTTACCCGTTTTTGTTTAAAATCGCTTAGCAAAAGTTGTTTAACATAATTTCTAGCTTCATATTCCACCATAAAACAGTAAAATAAACACATTTCACCTATGGGTATTTTTCCAAATATGAACCCTAACACGAATTATTGATAGAATAAGCTAAATTAAGTTACCGGGACTCCAAAAACGTAAATAACATTAAAAACGGGGCTTGGAATCACTTACTATTGAGCTTGGAAGCTTAAAAACCCTAACTATGGCTTCCCCCTTGCTGATTTCGTTCACCATGAAGAAGATGAGCACATTTTGCCATCTTTTTCCCTTTTTAATTCTTTTTATTACTAAATGACTAAAATGCCCCCATTTAAAAAAATCTATTTCACCCATTTCTTATGTCTATTTTTGTCCATCAATTAAATAATGGTCTAATTACCATATAAGGACCCCCAATTTATAATTTCATAACAATTAGACACTTCTAACATGTAGAACTCAACTTTTGCACTTTTTACAATTTAGTCCTTTTGACTAAATTGAGTGCCCAAACGTCGAAATTTTCGAACGAATTTTTTACGAAATTTTTCCGTAAAATTGTAGACCATGAAAATATAATAATAATCATATTTTCTCTCGTCGGATTTGTGGTCCCGAAACCACTATTCCGACTAGACCCAGAATCGGGCTGTGGTACATACGGAATGGGTTGCCCTACTTATATGGTGGTCAATTGATGATAGTCCCTCCACATATGGAATGACAAGGCCCCCTACAAAGTCGTCCTCGTCAACAATATCCTCCTCCACCACCAGAGCTCGAGCCTGAGCTGACACCTTTATTATCATACATACACTTGACCGATAGTTTCTATCATCTGGAGATAAAGGGTTATAGTTTTTCCCCTGAGTACTTAGGTTACACAAGACACCCAAAGATGGGTGGTTGAAGTCCTATCAACAACCGAGCTCACCAATGTTTGACATATTTAAGCCATTACCACCCCAGTACTACACCCCTCCTGAGCAAACGTTTGTGACCAATAATTTTTCGAGTTTGCTCAATACACCTCAGGGATCACTTATGGGTGATGAGAATGTCGGTTCAAGTGAGATTGACATTGAACATCAGAAGTGCCTACAACGTGAAAGAAGGCCACCACATTGGTACACCCAACAGACAACCCCATCAAACCATAGATTTTGATGGTTTTAATTCAAATAATTTGGATTATTGTAATGCTCAATTTATTTAAAGTTTGACATATTTTATTTCAAGCTAAAATTTATCTCATGTTAACGAAATGTTTGAAACAAGTTCATGCAAATATATGTAAATAACTGAAGTCGATACAAGAATGGAAATTCAATACAAAATGAGATACATAATGAAAATATATGTAAATAATTGAAGTTGATACAAAAATGAAAATTCAATACATAATTTATATTCTAGCTGGTCGAGAAGACTCTCACTGGTGGTAGTTTCGATGTGGGCATTTGCTTCGATTATGACCTGTTGTTCTGTACACGCCACAATGTTTAGTGTCGACCCTCTCCCTTATGTCAATGTCATTTCTTATCCGGGTGACATGCGAGTGACCTCTGGGCTTTCAATGGAGACTATAGTTTAGGACCAACTTGAAAGTTGGCAGACGAACTTCCCATGTTGACACATCCCACATTGTTGGGAACTTGATTCCCCAAATACGTAATGTGCATTCCAGTGTGTATACCTCATCGATATATTGTTCGAAATTGATAGAGACATCAACGCATGCTACAACGACGTGAGCACATGGGTAATGAAGTGTCTAGAATTTCCCACAGTCGCATTGCCTGTTTAGGATATCAACTTTGTATAACCTAGGCGGGATACTAGATCAACAACCGGTAGTCTCTGTCACCTAAAAAGTTTTAAAATGTCAAAAATATAATTGAACGTTCATGGTCCTCTCTTTTTTACTGTTGACGGCCATTTCCTTCCTAACCACCTCGACATGCACGAACCTCGCATTCATCTAATTTAATTGTCTCAGCCCCGTTCTCGGCATCAGTGTGGTCCTCTGGTAGAAAGCAGCTGAGAATATAGATGCAATTGGGAGATGTCATGTATGCCTCAATACAGTATTAACGACTTTTGCCAGGTTGGTGGTCATATGACCATATCACAAACCGTCATTGAAACTTTGAGCCCATTGCCAGGGTTCCATACTCCTAAATCACTCCTATAATTTAGTATTTGTTTGACTTTGCATATTAGCTTCGAGGTTAGCTAGTCTTTATTTGAACCGATGTGGTTCCAGTTCGTACCATTACAACATGTTACGTGTCGTTTCACAAACTCGAAACATATGGAAAAAATGAGACAAATAATTACCCATCTTCACAACTTTTCTGCGCCAATCCGCATTTTTGAATTCCTTGTGGAAGTTCGTCGTAATGTGCCTGATGCAATAGACAGATCTCCACGAAGCACCTGTAAGCCTAATTGCAACAATTAGCCCCTTTGATCTATCGGAAATGATGCAAATGTTATCTTGAGTGACAACATATCTCTATAAGTTCTCTAGGAAAAATTTCCACGACTCCATGTTCTGTCCTTCGACAATGGCAAACACTATCAGTAGAAAGTTCTGATCCCCGTCTTGTGCAACCGTAATAAGGAGGATCTATATATATTTCTCGTACAGCCAGGTCCTATATACCTGTGCAAGCAACTTACAGTGGGGAAAGACTCGAATGCATGGATTGAATGTTCAAAACATATGGTGAAAAGTTCTTTTCTCCGAATGTAGTTGGTTGTCCCGGTCGTAATAAGGCAACTTCTGCAACTCAATGACAACCCCATGAACGTACTCTCACATTGTGGCAATCCACCATTGGAGTTCATTGTACAACGCATCCTAATTTTCATACAACTGATCCATGGCCATCTGTTTAGCCATCCATGCCTTTCGGTATGAAACTCGGTACTGGAACCGTTATTACATTTTGACAATCAGTACAGATATAGGAATGGTGGGAATGTCTTTAACTATTGCCAATATGCGGTTGCAGATGATTTTTGAATCAAACTTGCAGTGGTCCTAGGTCATACGTGCAAAAGTGCATGTATGAGGCCCAACATTTATTCGTATCTCCTACTACTAGAACCTCTGGATAAATGCAGCTCGCTCCCGCCACTTCCACCATTCTGCCAACTTCCAACACTCACCAACATAGATCGTTGGTTTAGAGTCAGCCACCCTGTAGTCGACAAACACCTTTATACTATAGCGCTTGATGGCATCGACACACTCATCTTTGCTCGCGAATCTTTGACCCACGAACAACTCTTTCGATTTAGAATCTACTAACATCAGATGAGCAGGTATTATGTTCGGCACTCGAAAGCATGTGTTACATCAGGATAAAAAATTGACATATGGGCCCCGGGATCATTACGTATGATGATGCCATAACTTGGGTTTCCAATCGAAGGGACGTGATCATTTCCATCATCCCGTCCTTCGTCATCGATATCGTCTGGGACATTGTTTAAATTAGGGTCACCTAAATCTTCACCTTTGTGATAATAACAATCATTATTATTAGATTCATCTTCACCAAGTGCATCGGTTTTAATAACGACTGGATGTATCTGTAATCCACCACGGTACTAATGTGAAATCCAACGTTGATATCGATGTCAAAACCATGCATAGACAAGCTCCTATTGACGGACGCTCTGGGAACCTCTGCACGTGGGTTTTCAACTACATATTGTTGACTTAACTGAGTTACATTTTCAACGGGCTTCGCATATGCTAACTTAGCAAATAACTGAATCGGTTCAGTGTTCACCCTTCCTGGTAGGCAATACAATGCGACCATTGTCTCGACGTTGTCATCGTTTAAAAATTCCATCTCGATAAATTTGATAGAATTTAACAAAACTACAAATTTGTAGAATAGTTTCGTCATCCTCCTTCCACAATGGCGAGGAATTTTTTCACTGATATTCTCTTTCATATGACCAATGGACACATTCCTATCAAATCTCATTCCGATTTTTTGGCGAGTTTCAAAAATACAACCAACGATTGTTTCTAAAATAACACCATCGAAATGAATGGCTACAAAAAAATTGATTCTCTATTTTTTTTGAAACTGCAAATATACAAAAAAAATTAATAAAATAATAAAAAGTAAGCATACATAATTATAATAAAATAACTAACTATTCTTTTTTTTTAAACAAAAAGAAGATCTGACTATTCTTTAAACCATAGCAAACAAAATAAATTGTAATATAAAAAAATTAAAATGGAAAAATAATTAGTATTAACATTCTAACACAAATAACATACCTTAATACTAACCTTAATAAACTATTACTAAAATAAATAACCTTAAAAAAAATACAAACAAAAATAGCAAAGAAGCTTAACTTTGACTTTTAGTGGGGGGAGGGGCGAGCCTTTAGATTTTATTTTTCTCACTTCAAGTTAAAAACTAATTTGCGGGTGGTTGGGAGACCAAACCAACCCCCTTTTTATAACATCAGCCTGACGGTCTGCCACCGATGTGACCTGTATATCATGAGCTCGGGTTCTAATACCTGAAATTTAATATACCAGTTTTTCATCTTTTCAAAAATAGTTTTTATTATAAAATAATAGGGTGCTGCTTGACACATTGGTGGCACCAATAAAAAAATATTTTTTTCCCGTTATACATGTAAAAATGGGGTGTATTTTGGGGTGTGAAATACGGGTGTCTTTAATTGATCAGGCTACACCCAAAAAAATCTTATTAAAGAGAAGAGGGGTGTCACTGGTTGGTCAGGTGACACCAATTTTTTACTGTATAATTTGCCTAGATTGTTAATACTAGTGCCTTTATCCTATTTTGGTAATTAATTAATTAATTAATATTATTTAAGTAAAAAAACTAATAATTTAACTATAGTACAGAAGGCAAAAATTATATTAAACTAAAAAAATTTGACTTCGCCCCGAAAAAGTCATAAGGTTATCCATACCTCTTTGATCAAAATTATTCTTTAAAGAGAAGGTGCAACAACCATCCTCTCTTTTTACTTCGTTTATTACTTTATATTGTAAAGAAAAAGGACGACATGAAAAAGTGATATGATTTGAGTGTAGTTGATATATGTTGATATGATGTCACTATTTTATACAATCTTTTTTTTTCTATTATATGGGTACAAATTATATACATACACATATATGTATATATAAAAATTATCTTTAGGTTAAATATAGTAAAGTTGAGGCTTGGACTCTTTGGTGTCTTCATCATTTATAGATTTATGTTGGGTTTAAATTATTTTTATATATTCTACAATTTATATAAAGTCAAATACTCTCATAAAAATATATTTTTACTTATAAATGAAATGGTTTTCTAGTCACTTCCTAACTAATTTGGTCTTTTATTGACTCATGAGACCAACTCAATCAAGAACTTAATTTAAGTTTTGGTTCATTTATTATTCTAAAATTTAAAATTTAGTCATTGTAACACCCCTCACCTATCCTAACATACAATGCGAATGTGAGATGCTACCGGAGCATATACATAATCTACCTCCTAAAGTTTTTTAAAATTTCAAACCTTCAAACAATTTTATAAAATAATAAAATCAAGTATAATACAATTTAGAGGCTTTAAAATCAATTTAAAATCATTTAGAAGAGGTTTATGAGTGATTGAAGGTGTCTAAGACCCAAAACAAGCCCTCGAAGCCCAAACAAGCCAAAATAGTACAGTGGGCCAAGTCTATCCAAAATGTATTGGTAATGCCCTAATTTTCTCCCTAATTTAGCTATTCCGAGACAACTGAGTCGAGTATTGATACCTTGGATCCTTTTAGTAAAAAATCATTTCAAAAGAACTTTAAATCATCCTTAAACATCAAGAAACCATACCATTAAGTTCCAATTCATTTTAAAACCTTATCAACACAAATTTGAGCATAATACATGTTAGAAACATGATCAAATCAATTTAACACCCAAAAGACTTGACCTGTAAGTGTTAAAAATGTCTCACATTCCATGGAAACATCTAAAAACTTACAAGTACAATTTCAAATTTAACTTATTATGTACATGCTAATATTTATACCTAAATGATATCTAAAAAAAGAAATATAATGTCAAGCTCCTACAATGATGCAATGTTCCCAAGCCAGAATCACAAACTTCCCAGGCAAGTACATACCTATACGTTTAAATAACTAACACATGAGCTCGATGAGCTTAGTAAGTACACAAGGATAAACCTACTTAACCCATTCATTGTTAATGTTGAGACTCTTAGAAGTGTTTGTTACAGAGTTTTTCATGCCACATTTTAGTATTATGAGCAGACTCATTTCTTATTATAGAATTATAAGAGCTCAACTTACAAATTAATGGTTTCTTAACCTATTACTTTATGAAGTTCAGATAAGTGACTCCTATGGAGTGGTCAAGTGGAGTTCAATCAAGTATATATATAGTCATTTTCTTATCAAAATTACATGTAAGTGTTTCTTATGACCCTTTTGTCACACCTTAAAATTTTTTTATTAGACACGTGGAATTATTTTGGCATCGAAGATGTGGATTTGTAAGAAATTTGAAAAATGAGCTAGATAAAATATTTTTGTGAAAGAAAGTTGATACATGAGATGAAAATTGATGATAAGAATTTTAAAACTGACAATGTTGCAAAAAAGACTAATTCGAAAATTTTGAAATGTTTGAGAACTAAAGTGCAATGTGACCAAAATGGTAAATGTGAGTTATTATTGATTAATTAACATAAGAATAAGTTGGAATATGTACAAGCATGATGACCATCACCTTTGAGACCAAATTGGAAATAAGATTAGAACTAAAGTGTAAATTTCCTAACTTTTCTGAGAAAAGGAAAAATATGTAATTTTTTATAAGTTGTTTTCCGAAATATTACCGTCGGCCAACCCTATGGAGACTCTCTTCTCTATTTCCTTCATTTTCTTTGCTTTTCGCTTCAAATTTCCTAAAAACACAATACCCAAACTTTAGTTTTAGCTAAAATCACTTGGGAAACTACCTCCTAAACTCATTTGCATCTTCAAAATTTCATTTTCAGCCTAGGGTTTGGATGAGTTTAGTGAGAAAAGTTGAAGTTAGAGAGAGAAAGCTTCAATAAGGTATTTATTGTTGTTTTCCAACTTCTCTAATATGATATTTCTTATAAGTTGTTTTGCAAGATCTTGGAAAGTTAATGTATTAATATTTTGGTATATGGAAAATGAGGAATTTTGGGAAATGGGGATTTCAAGTTAATTTGTGGATGGATTCAAATTTATGGAGACATGAAATTGTGTTTAAGAGCATCGAAGAGGTAAGTACCTTGAATTTGTTATCTTTTCCATTAAAAATGTGATATGGAATGTGATAATTCATGAAATAAATGGCTAAATAAATTATGTATTAAATGTGGGAAAATATTATTTAATTTGTTGTGATAAATGGAAAAAATGGTAACTTTAACGACCATGACTTAATATGTATAAAAATTAAATGGGTATTATATCTTGAGAAAATAAGCGTCATGTCATAAGTTTGGTAGTTGTAATGAACACATACATATGTTAATTTTCTTAGTAAAGTAAAATGATGAAAATGTTGGAAAAAAATAGATTTTTTGGATGCTTTGAGGCATATTCTCGATTAGTAAAGGTAGATATTTGAATCATAAAATTATGGTTTTATATTCTACTCCATGAGACCTTTACAACGGTATATCATATGCTCAAAATGGTTGAGTGATGAATGAGAAATTGATGCTCAAAGTAAGTCACTTGTGAATTATGTTGACGAAAACGGAAAGCTTAGTCCCACATTGGTTAGATATCAAGTATGGAATATGTTTATATATGTGAATCAACTTGGTAGTTATTGAATGACTAAAAAAATACTCTCCCTCGCACACAAGCGATGCAAATCCAAACTTGTAAGGGTTGGGGGTGCACTAACCGCGTGCCTCTTGAAGAATGAGCTGGCGACTCATAGGCAGTGGCTTGGTTAAGGGAACCCACTGGAGCCGTAGTGAAAGCGAGTCTTCATAGGGAAATTGTTACTACTTATGGACCCACACCTGGGTGATCGAATCATGACCAGGATGAAACTTGGGTGAAACTAAGTGGAGGTCCGAATCGACTGATGTTGAAGAATCAGGAGATGAATTGTGGTTAAGGATGAAATGCCACTTGAACCCAGAGCTAGCTGGTATAGTATTCATTGTTATGGTAATGATAATGAAAAATAGGAGATACTTTTTCTAGAAATATAGAAAAATGGAAGTTTAACTCTAAAAGAAGCACTTCATGAAGCCTCTTGCAATTTGATTGATTGATTGATTCCTTTTCAACATGCGGAAGAAGAAAACTTACATTTAGAAAACAATCAACACGATGTTACTTTAGTTTTTTTCCGTTTCATGATAGATTAGTTAAACTAACAAAAAAGAAAAAAGAAATAGCATTGAAATCTATTTTTATTGACCAATCAGAATTGCCTCCCAGGATCTATAATTGTCTCAAAAAGTCCAATATACATACATTATTGGACCTTTTGAATAATAGTCGAAAATACCTTATAAAAATTGAACACTTTCGCATAAAAGGTGTAAAACAAATATTGGGCATTCTAGAAAAGAAGTAGAAAAAAATTTCGAAATTGATTTATCAAAATTTTTTATCCAATGGATTTTGAACCTTTAGCACAATCCATAGATTCGGATCAGAATTGAATAAATGTATCTAGGGAGAATTCATTTTACCTTTGAAGTGACTACTCCTTAGATACGCACATCATGATATATTTTTTATGATTCAATTTAAAAAAGACCTAAAGTTAGGGATTTATCAATCAGTAATGTTGCTCCAATATCCAACCAAAGGGTTACTGCAGTACCAATAAAAAAATGATTGTTGCTACTGGACGACGAAATGGATTTTGGAATTTATTAACATTTTCCAAAAACGGTACTGTTAATAATCCCGCAGGTATTGAAACCATTAAAAGAACATGATACGAGTCTCAAAGGCCCAACCCAAGAACCTGATGGGCTCAA
Source organism: Gossypium hirsutum (assembly GCF_007990345.1). Taxonomy (NCBI): domain Eukaryota; kingdom Viridiplantae; phylum Streptophyta; class Magnoliopsida; order Malvales; family Malvaceae; genus Gossypium; species Gossypium hirsutum. The sequence continues at coordinate 35,268,468 of NC_053443.1, forward strand.
ATTGCCACAAGGCCCAATAACGAGATCAAAGGCCCGACAAATGCGGTCAAAACTAAATGGGACCATTCAAGAGTTTGTTAGCAAGGCCTTAGATGCATACACGAGAGAACAAGAAAATCAAGATTCACTTTCTTGTTTTCAAGAAAATCAAGAAACCGAATCTTGGCCAATTTTGCTGTTCGAAGAGATTTCAAGAATCAAGAAAATCAAGATTTCAAATCTTGGAAATCTTGGTCCAAGAAACCAAATCTTGCAGCCAAAATGCATTGGATCTCCGTTACGAGCGTCAACGACCCAATTTCGGAAGGAGATGGATCACGAGCCCAAATTCTTGAAGGGGAGGCCCAATAACTAAATTCCAGCCCAATCAAGAAATTCCTTCATACTTAGTTGAAAATCAGGCCAAAATGTCAAAGGGCCCAATTTGTAAACATTTTACTTGTTTAATTTAATTTTTTAAACTTTAGGAACATTACATGTAAAATTCGGCCCAAAACAACCCATATGAGTGCATGGCCGAATTTTCCCTTTTTATTGTATTAATTAGGTTTAATTTTTAATTAGTTACTTGTAAGATTAGGATTAGTTGAGGCCTATTTAAAGGCATGGCCGGGCACCCCTTGTACAACACACTTAGAATTATTCTTAAATTTCAGATTTGTTGAGAGCAGAATTTTCTTTGAGTTTTCTCCAAGATTTCTCTCTTGAGTTTTCTTTAAAGTTGTTTTAACAATCTTTTGATTGTGGGAGCCATCTTCAACCTTCTTCTTGCCATCGATATTCTTTGGAGGGAGATTAGAGCCGTTTGAAGAGATTTGTGAAGTCTTCGGGATTTCAAGGATCTTTAGGACTTATCTTTTATTTCTTGCTGTTTCGTTTTCTTTATTTAATTTCTCTTGTGTCGATTCTTTATCTCATTTGTTTGCTGTTCTTCTTGTGTTTTTCCAGCCATAATCAACTCAAAGAATCAAATTAAATCATCATTCATTGGCAGTAAGAAGTCATTCTCAAATCCCCAAATTTTAGGGTTTGGCCGATTGGGTCATAATCTGTTTGGAGTTCTTTTGGTTGCTGAAATTTGGGCAATTCATCTTGGGTGTTCAATTGGACCGAATCGCATTTTAAATTCACTTCTTGAATCATTGAATTTCATCAATTTCTTTCTTTTCTTTTTGCCGCCCCAAATTCCTAATCTTCCATTAAAAATCTGATTGTTTTAATTTACTTACTGTTTTTGTGTTCTTGGGCAGATTCGGCTTGTGGGATTTCACTATTGGAGTTCGATTTCATCTTCTTGAACTTCGAAGACATCTATTCATTCGTTCTTTGTTCCTTGCTGCTCATTTAATTGAATTTGGGAATTGAATTACAGATCTGATTTGTTTTAATTCGATTCTTTGTTTTTGTTTTCAGATCTGTTCGTCTAGAGCCTCGTAGGAGTTTCCTCGTGACATGGACACTCGATCTTGGTCCGCGCATAGCCCTCTATCATTTGGTATCAGATTTTGGGCGTCTTGGGTGTTCTTGGTTGATTTCTAAACTGATCTCTATTTTTTTTAAAGCACAAACAGCAGTTTTACCCAGAAATTTGTTCAAAAAAATTCATTTAAGTGGGTAAACGTTGTCTGATTGATCTGAAATTTTACATATATATTTTTGGCACTGTGATTGAATATAAAAAAATTAATCCCTCAAGAAAATAGGCAAAAAAGTCAAAAAAATAAAAAAAGACGAAATTCAATAAAAATTTAAAAAAAGATTCAGCGGGTTGAATTTCGTGCCCAAACTTTCCAGATCAAATATTCAATATATAAGGACATTCTAGATTTAATTTCATGATTTTTAGAGATCAAGAACACCTCGAACGAAGTTGTCAAGTTACTCCGCAGTTTTTCGGGTTTTCTGTTTTTAGCAATTTTTATTGATTCTTAGCTGTAGGTTTTCATTTGTTTGCCTTTATTCTTCCTTTACTCTATCTAACACCTTCTTGTTTCTTGTGTTAGTAGGATTTAAACGTGTACCCAATTCTTCCTCGGTGCAACACGAATCAATTGGTGTCTCGCCAGTTTTTGGCATCCTAGTGCACATTAGGATTCTTTGGTAGATCGGTTCATCCACTCTCTAATTGGTTGATATAAACTCTCCTAAAGAACTCACAAGACTGAATTCTAGCTCATTGAGAATTTAAATTTTTCTTTTTGAGTGATTAATGGTGAGGTTTGATAACTTTTATTTTTGAGTGTTTAGTGTTTTGCAGGTTCAAAAAAATGTCTAAAGGTGATAATAATGATGACATATTTAAAAAATTCCAACAACAGTTAGATGAACAGGCTGCTACACTTCGAGCTTTGACTGCTACCATCAATGAGGTGCGATTGAATCAAGAACCTCAATATCGAGATCCAATCAACGAAGATAGGGATAACCAGCCCCATAGGCGCGACCCTCGACGTATCCCTAGAATGGATGATGATTTTCATGATCGTGGGCAACCTTCTTTGGTAAAACTGAAATTCACAATTCCCCAATTTCGTGGTAAGAATGATCCTGAAGCTTATTGTGAATGGGAATCTAAGATTGAACTTATGTTTCGGTATTATAAATGTCCAGATGATGAAAAGGTAGCGTTAGCAACACTGGAATTTTCAGATTATGCATTAAGTTGGTGGACTCAACTTGGGGTAAACTGCCATCGGAATTATGAAGGTGAGATTTCGACATGGGATGAGTTGAAACAGATTATGCGTAAAAGGTTTATTCCACCTCACTACTATAGAGAAATTAAAACAAAGCTGAGAAGACTTATCCAAGGTAGTAGGACGGTGGATGAATATTTTAAAGAGATGGAGATGCTCATTCAGAGAGCTAATGTGGAGGAGGATGAAGAAACAACTATGGTTCGATTCATTGATGGTTTGAACAGGCCGATAACTAATACATTGAGGCTACAAACTTACATTGATTTGGAAGAAGCAGTTCACGATGCCATTGAGATCGAGCAACAATTAAAGGAACAAAGGTTTGGGTCCTTCTCTACTTCACAATATTACCGAGGTAACAATTCCAATTCTGATTTTAAGAGTTCAAAACCACCTTTTGTTACTAATAAGTCTTCTTTGAGTAACAAGCAATCAGATTGGAAAAAAGGGGGCTCCTGCTAAAATGCAAACACCTTCTAAGCAGCCCAATTTAGGTGATTCGAGTGCGAAGAGGACTCGTGAGATTGAATGCTTTAAGTGCAAAGGGCGTGGTCATTATAGTAGGGAATGCCCTAACACGAGATTACTTCTTCTAAAAGATAACGGTGAGTACACTTCTGACTCTGATAAAACAGATCCAGATATGCCAAAACTTGTGGATGACAGTGATAATGGCGAAGAGTTGGTCGAACCACCAAACGAAGGGGACTTTGCTGATTTTTCGTGCCTTGTAGTTCGCCGAACACTTAACATCCAGATGAAAGATGATGACAACCAAAGGACCAATATTTTCCATTCTCGGTGTTTTATTAAAGGTAACTTATGTTCACTCATTATTGATAGTGGGAGTTGTTCGAATGTAGTGAGTAGCTATTTGGTGGATTCTTTAAAGTTGCCTTGTACTAAACACCCTAAGCCATATCACCTTCAATGGCTTAATGAATGCTCCAAAGTTAAATTTATGAAACAGTCCTTGGTCACTTTTAAGATTGGCAATTATGAGGATGAAGTATGGTGTGATGTGGTCCCAATGCATGCGGCACATTTGCTTCTCGGACGGCCTTGGCAATTTGATCGTGATGTTACACACCAAGGTAAACTTAATCGATACTCCCTTGTATTTAAAGGTAAGAAATTCACTTTTGCTCCTTTAAATCCTACTGATGTATACAAAGATCAATTGAAGATGATAAAATTTTGTGAGGGGGTAAGGGAGAAAGAGCAAATACAAAAGACAGAGAGAAAAGAGACTAATAGTAGAAAAAGTCAAAATTTAAAAAGCCCAAAGGTGAGTGAATCCACTAGTGGTAAAATGAGCAGAAAAAATCTTTTGGCAACAAAAAAAGATGTGAAGAGAGCCCTACTTAATAAACAGCCTTGTATCCTTGTGAGGTTTAGGCAAAATTATTTATCTTTATCTAACATTAACAAAAATTTGCCTAGTGTGTTTCCATCTCTTTTGCAGGATTATGAGGATGTTTTTAGTGAGGCCCCTAAAGGTTTACGACCTTTACGAGGAATTGAACATCAAATTGACTTAGTACCTGGAGCTTTGATTCCGAATTGACCAGCCTATAGATGCAATCTCGAGGAGACAAAGGAATTGCAAAGGCAAGTTGAGGAGTTACTAGACAAAGGGTACATTCGTGAAAGTCTAAGCCCTTGTACTATTCCTGTCTTATTGGTGCCAAAGAAAGATGGTACGTTTCGTATGTGTGTTGATTGTCGCCCAATCAACAAGATAACGGTAAAGTATCGACATCCAATTCCTAGACTTGATGATATGCTTGATGAATTATATGGTTCAATAATATTTACAAAAATTGATTTAAAAAGCGGTTATCATCAAATTCGAATAAGGGAAGGGGATGAATGGAAAACAGCCTTTAAAACGAAATTTGGATTGTATGAATGGTTAGTTATGCCTTTCGGCCTTACTAATGCACCTAGTACATTTATGAGATTAATGAATCATGTTTTAAGGCTTCACTTGGGTAAATTTGTAGTAGTTTACTTCGATGATATCTTAATTTATTCCAAGACTTTAGATGATCATGTTTTCCATGTTCGAACCATTTTGGATATTCTGCGAGCTGAAAAATTATTTGCCAACCTTGATAAATGCACATTCTGTTGTGATAAACTAATATTCTTAGGTTTCATAGTTAGTGCTCAAGGTATTCATGTCGACAAGGACAAAGTCAAGGCAATTAAGGAGTGGCCGACTCCTAAATCGGTAACTGAGGTGAGATCTTTCCATGGTTTAGCTAGTTTTTATAGGCGATTTGTGAAAGATTTTTTTACTATTACTGCCCCATTGACAGAAGTTATAAAGAAATCAGTGGGTTTCAAATGGGGTGAAACCCAAGAAAAGGCCTTTCAAACTCTAAAAGCTAAGTTATGTTCTGCTCCTCTTCTTAAATTACCTGATTTTTCTAAAACTTTTGAACTTGAGCGTGATGCTTCAGGAATTGGGATCGGTGCCATTTTAATGCAAGATAAGCAACCTATTGCTTATTTTAGTGAGAAATTGAATGGTGCACAATTAAACTACTCAACTTATGACAAAGAACTCTTGGCATTGGTTCGTGCACTTCAAGTATGGCAACATTATTTACCGCCTAATGAGTTTGTCATACACACAGATCATGAATCCCTTAAATGGTTAAAGGGACAAGGTAAGTTGAGTAAAAGACATGCTCGATGGGTAGAATTCATTGAAACATTCCCTTATGTGATACAATATAAAACATGTAACGATAATGCAGTTGCAGATGCTTTGTCTAGACGATATACTTTAATAACTACATTGAATGCTAAAGTCTTAGGGTTTGAACATATTAAAGAGTTATATGATAATGATACTGATTTCAGCCATATCTATAAGAATTGTGGACATACTGCTTTTGAAAAGTTTTATCTTGTAGATGGCTTTCTTTTTCGTTTAAACAGGTTATGCATACCAAAGTGTTCCATGAGAGAATTGTTGATTCATGAAGCCCATAGTGGGGGCTTAATGGGACATTTTGGAGTGGCCAAAACACTAGACATCTTGCAAGAACACTTCCATTGGCCACATATGAAGAAGGATGTGGAAAAGGTATGTTCCAAGTGCATTACATGCAAACAAGCAAAATCTAAGGTAATGCCTCATGGCCTTTACACTCCTCTACCAATTCCTACTTCACCTTGGGTAGATTTATCCGTGGATTTTATTTTAGGTTTGCCTCGAACTAAGAAAGGAAGAGATAGTATATTTGTTGTTGTTGACAGGTTTTCAAAGATGGCACATTTTATTTCTTGTCACAAAACAGATGATGCTACACATGTGGCAGACTTATTCTTTAAAGAGGTGGTAAGACTTCATGGCATCCCTAAAACAATTGTTTCTGATAGAGAAGTCAAATTCCTTAGCCACTTTTGGAAGGTGTTGTGGGGTAAGCTTGGTACTAAATTACTTTATTCTACTACATGTCACCCCCAAACTGAAGTAGTTAATCGAGTCTTAGGGACTTTATTACGAGCTATTGTGGGAAAGAACATTAGAAATTGGGAAGAATGCCTACCATTTGTTGAATTTGCATATAATAGATCTATTCATTCTACAACTGGTTATTCTCCATTTGAACTTGTTTATGGCTTTAACCCACTAACAGTACTTGATCTTGCGCCACTCCCTCTTGAACACATTATAAATTTAGATGGCGAACAGAAAACTGAGTTGGTGAAATCCCTACATGAGAAGGCTAGGCAACGAATAGCCAAAACAAATGATGCGAACAGCAACAAAGCAAACAAGGGGCGCAAACAGGTTGTCCTAGAACCCGGAGATTGGGTTTGGGTCCATTTGAGGAAAGAATGATTTCCTACAAAAAGGAAGACTAAATTGGACCCAAAGGGCGATGGGCCTTTCCAAGTACTCGAGCGGATCAACGATAACGCCTATAATATTGATCTACCTGGTGAGTACAATGTGAGTTCTACTTTTAATGTGGCTGACTTGTCCCCATTTGATTTTTCAGATTCGAGGTCGAATCTTTTTGAGGAAGGGCGGAATGATACGAGTCTCAAAGCCCAACCCAAGAACGTGATGGGCTCAAATTGCCACAAGGCCCAATAATGAGATCAAAGGCCCGACAAATATGGTCCAAACTAAATGGGACCATTCAAGAGTTTGTTAGCAAGGCCTTAGATGCATACACGAGAGAACAAGAAAATCAAGATTCACTTTCTTGTTTTCAAGAAAATCAAGAAACCGAACCTTGGCCAATTTTGCTGTTCGAAGAGATTTCAAGAATCAAGAAAATCAAGATTTCAAATCTTGGAAATCTTGGTCCAAGAAACCAAATCTTGCAGCCAAAACGCATTGGATCTCCGTTACGAGCGTCAACGACCCAATTTTGGAAGGAGATGGATCACGAGCCCAAATTCTTGAAGGCGAGGCCCAATAACCAAATTCCAGCCCAATCAAGAAATTCCTTCATACTTAGTTGAAAATTAGGCCAAAATGTCAAAGGGCCCAATTTGTAAACATTTTACTTGTTTAATTTAATTTTTTAAACTTTAGGAACATTACATGTAAAATTCGGCCCAAAATAACCCATATGAGTGCATGGCCGAATTTTCCCTTTTTATTGTATTAATTAGGTTTAATTTTTAATTAGTTACTTGTGAGATTAGGATTAGTTGAGGCCTATTTAAAGGCATGGCTGGGCACCCCTTGTACAACACACTTAGAATTATTCTTAAATTTCAGATTTGTTGAGAGCAGAATTTTCTTTGAGTTTTCTTTAAGATTTCTCTCTTGAGTTTTCTTTAGAAGTTGTTTTAACAATCTTTTGATTGTGGGAGCCATCTTCAACCTTCTTCTTGCCATCGATATTCTTTGGAGGGGAGATTAGAGCCGTTTGAAGAGATTTGTGAAGTCTTTCAGGATTTGAAGGATCTTTAGGACTTATCTTTTATTTCTTGCTGTTTCGTTTTCTTTATTTAATTTCTCTTGTGTCGATTCTTTATCTCATTTGTTTGCTGTTCTTCTTGTGTTTTCCAGCCATATCAACTCAAAGAATCAAATTAAATCATCATTCATTGGCAGTAAGAAGTCATTCTCAAATCCCCAAATTTTAGGGTTTGGCCGATTGGGTCATAATCTGTTTGGAGTTCTTTTGGTTGCTGAAATTTGGGCAATTCATCTTGGGTGTTCAATTGGACCGAATCGCATTTTAAATTCACTTCTTGAATCGTTCAATTTCATCAATTTCTTTCTTTTCTTTTTGCCGCCCCAAATTCCTAATCTTCCATTAAAAATCTGATTGTTTTAATTTACTTACTGTTTTGGTGTTCTTGGGCAGATTCGGCTTGTGGGATTTCACTATTGGAGTTCGATTTCATCTTCTTGAACTTCGAAGACATCTATTCATTCGTTCTTTGTTCCTTACTACTCATTTAATTGAATTTGGGAATTTAATTACAGATCTGATTTTTTTAATTCGATTCTTTGTTTTTGTTTTCAGATCTGTTCGTCTAGAGCCTCGTAGGAGTTTCCTCGTGAATTTGCAACTCGATCTTGGTCCACGCGTAGCCTCTATCAGAACACCTAATAACTTGTTAGGTACTGCACGAAACACTTGAAATACAGGAAAGAAATGCCATTCAGGTAATATTTCCAAAGGAGTTGCAAATGGATCCACGGGTTCACCAATCATTAAAGGTTCTAGAACTACTAAGCCCACGTTACAAGCAATAGTATCGAGAATCACTACTAGAAAAATATATAAAATATCATTGGGCCATGCGGGTTCCCTATACTAATTATGACCCATACCTTTAGCTAATTTGGCTCTTAATACAGGATCATTCAAGTCAGTCTTTCTGTTATTAGGATCGGTGAATTTTTCTAGATCCATCCCCTAAAGGAACCGAACATGATAATTTTTTATCATCCGGCTCAAGCAAAAGTCAATCGAATCAAATGGATACAAACGGATACCTATAAAATAAATCTATATTCTATATGTTTAAAATAAATCTATATGTTATCCCCACATATATGAATGGTTCCATATGTAAGAAAAAAGTTACCTGATTCCATTTTACGGAGTTGCAATTATACATTCCAAGGAATTTCATTTTTACAGGTAAATGCTCAATACCCAAGTGGGCGTACAAAGTTGATCGTGATCAAGTGCTTTATGGGTCGTCTTAGGCCTTGCGATTCACCTTTATCCCAAAACTATATCGAGATTTTTTACATACAAAAGATTTACTTGTTACTAATATAGTCTCAAAAACCGAAATTCTTGATCAATGGAGGAACAATATCACCATTTTTGGTCAATAAGATACCAAAGTGGATGATTGACTCATTCCATACTAGAAATAATAGCAAGAAATCTTTTGATAAAATGGATTCCTATTTCTCAATGATATCCCACGATCAAGACAATTGGCTGAATCCCACACGACATGGGTGACACGAAATGTCCGGACCGGTCAGGTCTTCTAGGCCTGCGGATATTTTAGCCCAATACGTAATCTTATTTTTTCCTCAGCAGAGCTTACTTTAATTCAAATGTTAATTTAGGTTTAAATGACTCCTTAATTCACGGACACGTTATTGGCTCCATTAGTCAAAGATTTCCAAAATTTTTTCATTTGAATTTTATTTAAAACCAAATAATCTGTAGGAAAAGAGAGATACACTGAAATTTTCCAAAATTTCAAGAGATCCTTTCCCTGCATATTTTTTTTGAACTGTTTTTTATTATAGACGAAGGCAAGGTTACTATTTGTCGATCAAATTAGCTATGCTACTATCATGCTGATCTTGTTGTTGTATCTTGGGAGACAGTTGACCAACGTTTCTCCAACACCAAATGAGCGGCTGAATCTGTCTTAAGGAAACTGTGAAAACATGCCTCAACTACTAGTCTATTTTTCCTGCCTACTTATGGGTATAATATTTTGATCTAGTCTTTATTTCTGTTCTTTTCTAATTATATATACATATTTATATAGTTCTCGTTTGATCTTGTGATTTAAATAAATATTTTATATTACTGTTTATTTTACTAACGTGTGTGCAACAATCTTAAGACATAATCTTTTAACACTTTCTAATCCAAGACGAACAGGACACTGATGAGAAATTGTATATTGTTTGTAAATAGAAATTCAACTAAACAATTCTGTTTCAGGATTTTATTCCTGCAATTTAACAGGATTTGTTCGATTTTTGTTTCAAACAAAAAATCTATTGAACAATTCTATTTTAGGATTTTATTCCTGTCATTTAATAGGATTTTTTTTGAATTTCTTGTTTCAAATAGAAATCGATTGAACAATTATCTTTCAAGATTCTTTTTCTGTCATTCAACAAAATTTATTCGATTTCTGTTGTTAACAGTAATCGTTTGAGGGTAACAATTATGTTACCAAAAATTAGTTATTGATTTTGTTTTAGAATTTTTAAATTCTGTCGCAACAGAATCAATGGGTAGTATAAACTGGAAATTAAATTTTATGTTTATTATTATTACTAATTCTTGTTCCGTTTTTGAAATCTTAAAAAAATGGAAACTTTCACCAATTCACCCAATTCGCAATCTGGAGCGTTGGTTTAAACTCAGGCTTCAAATCAAAACTCAATGTTGCCAGTGGTTGTAAGCCACAATGAGAAGCCTGCGAAATTCTCTAGACAGAATTTCAAGACATGGAAACAGAAGATGTTGTTCTATTTGACCGTGTTGAACTTAGCCAAATTTTTGAAGGATGACCCTCATACTATTAACGAGGGTGAGGTAGATGGTGTTACTACCTTCACTGCTGTTGAAGCTTGGGAGCATTCTAACTTCCTATGCCGAAATTACATCCTGAATGGGTTGTCAGATGCATTGTATGAAGTATACAGTGTCAAGAAGACAACTAAGGAATTATGGACGTCATTGGACCATAAATACAAAATCGAAGATGCTGGAGCTAAAAAGTTTTTAGTTGCTAAATTCTTAAATTTTGTAATGGTTGATTCTAAACTAGTTGTAAATCAAGTGCAGGAACTTCAACTAATCATTCACGGAATTCTTGCTGAAGGGATGGTCATAAGTGAATCCTTACAAGTGGCGACTATTATTGAGAAGTTACCCCCTACTTGGAATGACTTTAAGAACTACCTAAAGCACAAAAGAAAGGAAGTGTTAGTGGAAGAATTGATTTTTAGACTTCAAATTGAAGGAGAAAATAGAGGTACTGGCAAAAACCTCAACAAAGCAACAAATGTCAATGGTGCTAAGTTAAACATGGTAGAAGCCAAAATTGACTTTAAGAAGGGAAGGCAACCTCAGAATGGGTCTAAATTGGAACCAAAAGGTGGAGTTTCCAAAAAGAAAAAATTTCAAGGGAAATGCTTCAATTGCAACAAGATAGGGCATAAGTCATCTGACTGTAGGCTTCCAAAGAAAGTCAGAACTAATGAGGACAATGCCGTGGAAGAAATTTCGAAGGAAGTGTCTGATATGGATTTATTTACTTTGATTTTTGAAGTCAACATGGTTGAATCAAATCCAAGAGAATGGTGGCTTGATACTGGTGCTACACGTCATATCTGCTACGACAGAGACTCCTTTTCTGATTTGGTGCCTTGTGACAAAGGGGAGAAGCTCTATATGGATAATGCTGTGACTTCCAAGATCAAGGGGAAGGGTACTGTGGTATTGAAGATGAATTCTGACAAAGAACTCAAGTTTCAAAATGTGTTGTATGTGCCTGGCGTATGGAAGAACCTTGTTTCTGGGACACTCCTCAATGTACATGGCTTTAGGATGGTGTTTGTATCTTAGAAGCTAGTTTTTTCTAAGGGGGAATGTTTGTGGGAAGGGGATATGTATTAAATGACATGTGGAAACTTAATGCAATCTCTGTAAAAGTAAAGAGAATAAATAAAAATGTTGTTTCTTCTTTTGTTTATATGCTTGAGTCATTTAATTTATGACATGGTCGGCTCAGAAATGTTAATTATGATACTTTATGTAGGTTAATTAATTTAGAGCACATTCCTTCATTTCACATTAATTATAATCATAAATGTGAAACTTGTGTTGAGGAAAAATTAACAAGGTCTTCATTTCAAACTGTTGAAAGAAATATAGAACCAATTTATCTAATACATAACAATGTTTGTGACTTAAAGTTCGTTCAAACCAGATGAGGGAATAAATATTTTATTACCTTCATTGATGATAGCACAAAATATTGATATGTATATTTTCTTAAGAGAAAAAACAAAGATATAGAGAAATTTATTCTCTATAAATAGGAAGTTGAAACCCAACTTAATAAAAAGATTAAGATGGTGAGAAGTGATCGTGGTGGTGAATATGTTGAACCATTTGGTGAATACTGTGCGCAACATTGTATTATTCATGAAGTGACACCATCATACTCTCCTCAATCAAATGGAGTAGTCGACTGGAAAAATCAGACTCTAAAAGAAATGATGAATGCATTAGTAGGAAGCTCTAGGTTATCATAGAACATGTAGGAGAAAGCTATTCTATTAGCTAATTACCTTTTAAATAAGGTTCCCCATAAAAAAAGGGACAAAACACCATATGAGTTATGGAAAGGTAGAAAACCTTCCTACAACTACTTGAAAGTGTGGGGGTGTCTTGCAAAGGTAATGGCTCCGTTACCAAAGCAAATGAAAATAGGTCTTAAAATGGTGGATTGTATTTTTATTGGCTATACAGATCATAGCAATGCATATCGGTTTCTTGTGTATGAATCAAAGAATCCTAACATTTACAAGAATACTATATTGGAATCAAAGAATGCTTCATTCTTTGAAAATGTTTTCCCTTGTAAATGTAACACCCCTATCCCGCTCCGTTTTCTGATTAAGGTTATAGAGTGTTACCGATCAAAACAGATCATTTCACTTTAATTTAGAACAGTTAAATAATTAATTTATAAGCATATAACAAACAATATCTGTTCATGGTATAAATACAATTATGGGCCTTGAATTGGGCTTAGAGGACCCTAAAAATAGTTTAGGAACAATCCGGGATTAAATCAAAACAAAATAGAAAAAATTTAAGAAAAATTGAAAATTTGAAAAACAAGGGTCACACGGTCGTGTGGTCAGGTTGTATGACATAGCTTAGACTGTGTGAGCATTTGAAATAAGGACACAAGACTGTGTCCCAGCTCTTGTGTTTGACTGTGTAACTCATTGACTAGGCACACACGGCCGTATCACAGGCCATGTGCTAGCCCATGTAACCTACTGACTTGAGGCACACGGTTGTGTTTCAAACCGTTTCTTAGACCATGTGAAACCTTCACTTAAAATAATAAAGCACACATGGCCGGGTGGGATAACCATGTGTGACACATGGCCGTGTGACAGCACGTGTCTTAGGCTGTGTACTCACCATTTAACCCCTAATTCAAGTCAATTCAATGCCAAATCTTGCCCAACAAGGTACTCAAATATCATATACATTCCTATGATCAAAACACTCTTAATACATTCTTAAACATGTTAAAACAATCAACCTAAAGCTTCTAACCAATGTACCATTCATAGGCACCTCAATTCATAACTAAACATTCAAATAACCTAACAAGACTTTGTCTAATACCAATTTCCAATTTATGCTGCCAAAACTGACTATATTATTATTATTACCTTTTGAACATGCTACAAATTTTACCAAATAAACATTAGGATTTCCATTTATAAATAAGATTACGTATTCCAACATTACAAAACATACTCAAAAGAAGCTAACAAATCTTCTTAATCATCCACTACCATTAACATTAATAACTTACAAAAAAAACCTATATACACATGCCACAACCCAAACAGAGATACCAGAGCTACCACAAAAAGGAGTTGGATAGTGTGAGCTTTTCGGTCAATCCGTCTGTTTGGTTTAAAATTAGCATATACAAAATAGCATAAAAGAAACGTTGAATTGACTTGACTTGACTTTTCGTAAGCTCATAAGATAAACGTTGACTTGACTTACATCATAAAAACAAATACTTAAAGAAATATCATACCATCCCAAATCATCAATACCAAAACATGAATTATAATATTACTTGTACCCATATTCAAATGGTTTTTAACCTTTTACTTCTCAAAAGCTTATCCTAGTGAAATCACACGTACTCAAAGTGACATTCCATCTAACTGTATAAATCATACATTGTTATATTTTCACTTATCAAGCCCATACATATAAATAACCCAAAACATACAAGCATATAACTAACTTGTAAATCTCCCTATCATTTAGTTCATCGAATCAAATAACTTGACTCAAATTTTTAAGTAACAAAAATCACACCAAGGGCATTATAAATGCATAAAAGGGGCACCAAAGTGTGATCAATGGAATCGAAGTGCAAACAGGGGCACAAATGTGCATTCAAGGACACCAAAGTAAAAACAGGGGTAGATATGTGCATTCAGGGGCACCGAAGTGCAAACAGGGGCACGTATGTGCATTCAGGGGTACTGAAGTGCAAACAGGGGCATGTATGTGCATTCAAGGGTACCGAAGTATAAACAGGGGCACGTATGTGCATTCAATAGTAGTTTCTTCATTTTTGAATACATATTTAAATTCATTTCATTCTTATATAACTCTAACACCATTCCAAGAGAAACACTACAATATTCTCTATCAATTTCATATATACAAAATATTTGTAACTTTCGTATTTATATAGAATTATCCAAACTAAATTCACCTACTTACATATATTCACCAATTAATTAAAGAAAATTAATAAAATTCACTAGCAAATTACATTTACATAATGGAATACGATGAACTTACCCAGGCTAAATTGCAGCAATTACAAAAGTTTGGGGACTACTCCGTTACTTTTCCTTTTCCCCGTATATCAATAGAATCTTGATATAAAATATAATTTATTTCATTTATTAGCTTAAATTTCATATATTAGTAAATTCTAAAATTTGTACCCTTCTATTTACAAAAAAGTACATAATTGCCCCTAACTTTTACACTTTATGGGATTTAGTCCCTTATTCCGAAAATCATCAAATTAGCCACTTATAAAAATAACCACATCTAGCCCAATATTTAAGGCTACAAATCAGTCCCTAAAATATCACTATTTCAAAATTAGACTATGAGATTTTTTAACATTTTAACAACTTAATCCTTTAACTAAAAAATATCAAAAATCAGTTGTCAAAACAATCCAAAATCACAACCATGATTTCAAAATCATCATTAACATCAAGAACAATCAATATTCATGAATGACAACATTTAAAATTTTTAACAGTTTCAAAAACAAAGGCATGGGTTAGCTGGACCTAGTTGCAACGATCTTAAAAATATAAAAATTACAAGAAATAGGTGAAAAATGGCTGACCATGCTTGAAAACATCAATGGCTGAACCTTGTTTCTTCCTACCATGGTTTTCGATTTATAAATCTCCATGAAAGAGATAATAGTTTTGATTTATATTTTTAATTTATGTTTTTTATTAATTAAATTATCATTTTGGCCTTATGTGAACAACTTATGAAATGACAAAGTCATGCCCATAATTGTCCACTATAAATATGAATGGTGTAATTACCTTTTGAGTCCATTATTTATAGATTCCATAACCATTTGACCCTTCTAACTAATAGAATTCTACTTTTGAACCTTTTACGATTTAGTCCTTTTTATTTAATTAACTATCTAAACGTTAAAATTTCTTAACCAAATTTTAATACGACCTTAATAACACTCCATAAATATTTAATATTTACAAGCTCGATTTATATAAACGATGTCCTGATGCCTCATTTTCTAAACCCACTTGACTTTAGGGACACCACTTAAACTAAATTATTCATTAAAATAACATAAATTACCATATCAAAATCAAATATAGTACAATATTTGACTCGTAAATATTAAATAATAATATTTATGGACTCACTCGTCAAATTTGTGGCCCCAAAACCATTGTTTCCAACACCACTAAAAAATGAGTTGTTACAATAAAGCTAGAGAAGTTGATTCAAGTTCAACGAAATAAACTTCAGAGACTATAGATGAAAATAGTTAAGACGTTCAACAAGAGGGTGAAACTGAGATAAAGCCAATGAGTAAACGAGCAAGGGTGGAAAAATCTTTTGGATCGAATTTTCTAACCTTTATGCTAGAGGCCGAACCTTAAACATATAATGGTGCTATACAGTTATCCGAGAACACCTCATGGAAAGATGCTGTTAAAAGTGAAATTGACTCCATCATGCAAAATCATACGTGGGAATTAGTGGATCTTCCTCCGGGAATTAAACCATCAAATTTTAAATGGATTTTCAAACGGAAAATGAAAGCAGATGGAACAATTGATAAGTACAAGGCCGGATTGGTTATAAAAGGCTATAGATAAAAGGAAGGCCTTGACTATTTTGATGCTTTTTCTCCAATATTCAGGATAACTTCTATAAGGATGATACTTTCAATTTTCGCCTTACGAAATCTAGAAGTACATCAAATGGATGTTAAAATAGCTTTCCTAAATGAAGATCTTGATGAAGAGATTTACATGGAACAACCTAGGGGTCATGTAGTTCCTGGACAAGAATAGAAAGTTTGTAAATTGGTGAAGTCTTTGTATGGACTTAAGCAAGAACCAAAGCAATGGCATGAAAAGATTGATAATTTTATGATAGCAAATGACTTTAAAATTAATGACTGTAACAAATGTGTATATGTCAAAACTATCGACATTGGATATATAATCCTATGCTTATATGTTGGTAACATACTCATTGTTGGAAGAAACAATGAAATGGTAAAATGTACCAAAGACATGTTAAGTTCAAGATTTGACATAAAAGATTTGAGACTAGTTGATGTGATTTTGGGCATCCTAATCAAAAGATCATCTGAAGGTCTCATATTGACTTAGTTACACTATGTGGACAAGATTCTTGGGAAATTTAGCAAGGATGATTCTGGCATAGCCAGAACTCCAATAGATACGAGCCAACATCTGCCCAAAAACAAAGGTGAAAGTATTGACCAAGTGGAATATGCAAGGGTCATAGGCAATCTTAAATACCTTATGAGCTATACTAGACCAGGTATTGCTTTCACTATGAGCAGTTTAAGCAAATTCACAAGCAATCTAGGGGAAAACCACTAGAAAGCAATTATGAGGATATTGAGATATCTCAGATATACTTGGGACTACAGATTGCATTATTCCAGAGATCCTACTATTTTAGAAGAATTTTCTGATGCTAGTTGGATATATGGTATTCAAGATGCCAAAGGTACAAGTGGATATTTTTTTTACATTGGGAGGAGGAGTTGTGTCATGGAAATCCTCAAAACAAACGATTATAACCAGATCTACAATAGAATCTGAGTTTGTAGCTCTAGACAAATCTAAAGAAGAGGCTAAAAAGATTCGAAACTTCTTGGACTATTCCTAACTGGCCAAAGCCTATGCCCACAATATGCATATATTGTGATAACTAAGAAACAATTGATAGAGCACAGAATGTAATGTATAATGGTAAGTTGAGACATATGCATCATCGACACAGTACCGTTAGACAACTGATCTCAAATGGAGTTATCTCTATTTATTTTGTAAAATAAAAAGATAACATTACGAATCTGCTAACTAAAGGATTAAATTGAGATTAGGTTGATTAAACATCAAAAGGAATGAGACTAAAGCCCATGAAAATTAAAGGTTCTATGTGAAGGAAAACCCAACCTAGTTGACTGGAGATCCTAAGATCTAGGTTTAAAGGGACAACTTACTTGGGAGGAGGAGTTATGTCATGGAAATCCTTAAAACAAATGATTATAACCAGATCTACAATAGAATCTGAGTTTGTAGCTCTAGACAAATCTAGAGAAGAGGCTAAATGGATTCGAAACTTCTTGGAGGATATTCCTAACTGGCCAAAGCCTGTGCCCACAATATGCCTATATTGTGATAACTAAGAAACAATTGGTAGAGCACAGAATGTAATGTATAATGGTAAGTTGAGACATATGCGTCATCGACACAGTACCGTTAGACAACTGACCTCAAATGGAGTTATCTCTATTTATTTTGTAAAATAAAAAGATAACATTACGAATCTGCTAACTAAAGGATTAAATTGAGATTAGGTTGATAAAACATCAAAAGGAATGGGACTAAAGTCCATGAAAATTAAAGGTTCTATGTGAAGGAAAACCCAGCCTAGTTGACTGGAGATCCCAAGATCTAGGTTTAAAGGGACAACTTACTTGCATAGACCTTGTGAGGTCACTATAGGGGTTGTTACCCGAAGTCCATTCCTATGATTTAAACAGTGATTAAAACTGGGATAGGTTAAACAATGCTTTTAATGACTGTTGTGTGTTTCAATGAGCTGAGCAACAAAAGTCACCTATGTAAAAGGCAGTAGGGCCACTTCGAGGATACTATTGGGACATAGTTCTCTCAAAATCTTGCAGAACCAAGAGATGTTCATAACCATATGTACATACACATGAGAACTAAAACCTTGCCAGGGAGGTAGTTGTGTGAGGTATATCATCGTTTACACAAAGGACAGAAGAGTTCAAGGACATCACGTCTACTAGTTGGCTAGTAAAGTAAATATACTTTCACAAGGGAAGGTTCAAGGGTTGATGCCTACCTATCCCATGCAACTATCGAGCGTAGATTCTATCACCACATCGAGTCAATGTTTTTCATTAAAATTATCAATTTTCATTCATGTGGGGGATTGTTGGAAAAAATGGATTTTTAAGATGCTTTGAGGCATATTCTCGATTAGTAAAGGTGGAGATTTAAATCATAAAATTATGGTTTTATATTCTAATCCATAATACCTTTACAACGGTATATATATGCTCAAAATGGTTGAGTGATGAATGAGAAATTGATGCTTAAAGTAAGCCTCTTGTGAATTATGTTGAGGAAAATAAAAAGTTTAATCCCACATTGGTTAGATATCAAATGTGGAATATGTTTATATATGTGAACCAACTTGGTGGTTATTGAATGACTAAACTAATACTCTACTTCACACGCAAGGGGATGCAAACCCAAACCTGCCGGGGTTGGGGGTGCACCCACATAATGTGGGTGACGCGAAATGTTTGGACCGGTCGGGTCTTCTAGGCCTGCGGATATTTTAGCCCAATACGTAATCTTATTATTTTCTCAGCAGAGCTTATATGTTTGGAATTAAAATGAGTTAATGGCTCCTTTAATTAAAATGTTAATTTAGGTTTAAATGGATCCTTAATTAATGGACACGTTATTGGCTCCATTAGTCAAAGATTTCCAGAAATTCTTCATTTGAATTTATTTAAATCCAAATAATCTGTAGGAAAATAGATATGCTAAAATTTTCCATTTCGAGAGATCCTTTCCCTGCATATTTTTTTCGAACTGTTTTTGGTGATAGATAAAGACAAGGCTACTATTCATCAATCACTATAGCAGTGCTATTTCCGTGCTCATCTTGTTGTTATATCCTGGGAGACATTTGACTGACGTTTCTTCAGCACCAAAGGAGCGGCCGAATCTGTCTTAAGGAAACTGTGAAAACAGACCTCAACTAGCAGTCTATTTTTCTTGCCTACCTACGAGTATAATATTTCAACCCAGTCTTTATTTATGTTCTTTTCTAATGATATATATGCATATTTATATTGTTCTTATTTGATCTTGTGATTTAAATAAATATTTTATATTACTTATTATTTTACTGACGTGTGTACAATAGAAAATGTAAGATTAAGATATGGCTAATAGTAGTTTAGGTCTAATGTGATAACTATGAATTATGAAAATGAGAATTCATTTTCATAGAAAATGATGAGACAATGAATGGTTTAATTAGAACTTATATTTAGAATAACCTCTCAATAATTTGGTAATACATACCATGACTTACCAGAAAAGTGTGTTATAGTAACATGGTCACATAACGATCAATTGATTAAGTGAATTAATAAATAAGAATAAGTTGTGTCGTATATGAAATGAAATATTTTGTTAAGCACTCCATAATCATATGATGCATTGTGTGGTGATACAGGTCACTTATGCGACAATTTAATGATACTAATGAGTATATGTGATATTTGGGTGCCATTAATCACCAATAATGTGATATGTGTTATATGAAACTCATTATGTGAATTTTGAATCTTGTAATTGATTAATGATATGAAATGCCCTTGTGAGATTGGTAGATTAGCTAGGGTACAATTGGCATGCCATAGGGATTAGATGCACTCATAGTGGAATTTATACTTAAATTTTCCACACCTAGAAACACTAAAATATATAGACTTTTTCAGCACCTTTTGAGCACTAATTCATGCAGATTCTAGGTAATTTCTATAAAATTTTATAATTTTATTATAGAATAATTAACTTAAGCTTAGTTTATAAAAAAATTTGAATTTTAATTATTTTTATAATAATTTCGCGTAAATTGGGTTAACTTTGGTAGTTTTGCACAAATGGTGAAGAATCAACTGGACAGTCACCTTGAAAGAATTAATTTATGAGGCACCTTGGGAGCACAATATGATAAATTAATAGCCATGGAGGACTTAAATTTAATTTTTTGGACTTTCTTGAATCAATTGGTCCGATTTAATTTTTATCGGGAAAAATGACCAACTTGAAATAGAAGAAATGACCTGAATTGAGCAAGAAAATAGGGAGGATGGACAATCACAAAAGAGCAGCCCAAAATGTCCCATATAGCTGACCCGATCAGTTTATTTTATCTTATCTTTATACTTGCAAATCAGCCCTTGAACTTCTTCTAAATGTCATTCAAACCCCTCCCCTTTTCATGCCTTCTATTTTTAGCCACAAGCTAAAAATAACAAATTTAAGTTAACCATTCCTTCCACCTAGCATGGCCAAACATGAGAAAGGGGATTGGCTGCTATTTTAGCTAATTTTAAAATAGCAGCCACTTCCCACTATAAAAATCCCCCTCCACTCTCTTATTTTTCATCCTTGACTTGACACATTATTCTCCCCTTTCTCTCTTCCATTCCTTTCCTTGTTTTCCTATTTTCTTTCTCTTCATTCCCTTGCCGATTTCCCCTCTTGAAAAGGAGCTAGCATGCCTCTTGGAGTAGAAGCATTCAAGAGTTCATGAAGGTTTTGGATCGATAGAATGAGCAGAGAAGAAGAAGAGCGCACTAGTCTGACTTCAGAGAAACACCAAGATTTGTTTTCTAGTTCCCTTCTCTTTATTTTTTCCTGTTTATGTTGTGATAATGAACATGAATATTTTTTGTGTTTTTTTCTTGAATTAATTAAAATGACTTAAAATTCTTTCACACTAGATTCATTGCATTCTATCCACTTAGATTGTTAAAAATGTGTTTGTGTTGTTATTAGGTTTGGTAAATTGTTCAATTAATAAAATCATGTTTATGTTATGGAGGTGAGTGATTCTTTCAAGTTGTTTATGGTGGTGAGTAATTCTTTCAAGTTAGCCAAAGTACTCGAAGATGCATTAAGAGTAAAGTTGTTCCCATACTCATTAAAGGACAGAGTTTGAGCCTGGTTTAACTTATTGCTATCAGATTCCATAACCACATGGCAGGAGTTGGTAGAACGCTTCCTTATGAAATATTTCCCACCTAGAAAGAATGCTAAGTTGCAGAATGGAATCACTACTTTCCAACAGATGGATGACAAGTCCTTGTATGAGGCATGAGAAAGATTTAAAGAACTATTACAAAAATGTCCTCATCATGGAATCCTACATTGCATCCAATTAGAGACATTCTACAATGGTCTCAATGCTCACACGAGGATGATAGTAGATGCTTCTATCAATGGTGCTCTCCTTTCTAAGTTTTATAATGAGGATTATGAAATTATTGAGAGAATTACCAATAATAATTACCAATGGCCAACCAACTGAGCAGGTTCAAAACGAGTCACAAGAGTACATGAAGTGGACGCCATCACGTCACTTGTAACCTAGGTATCTTCGATATCCTCAGTGTTTAAAAATTTTACTACTAATGGGTTTAAAAATGTTGTAGCTCAGCCACCTAATCAATTTGAGAATATAACCTATGTTTATTGTGGGGAAGGACACTTGTTTGAAACTTGTCCATCAAATGCAGCGTCTATGTATTACTTGGGTAACCAGAACTGAGGTAGGCAGGGAATGCAATCTAATTTTTATAACCCATCTTGGAGAAACCACTCGAGTTTCTCTTGGAGTAACCAAGGGGTTGAACCCAATAACATTTATGCACAATCCAGACTGACCCAGCCGCTTGGATTTACCCAAAAAGTTTAGAAACCACTACAAGTCAAACCTTTCAATAGTCTAGAAAACCTATTGAAGGCATATATGGCAAAGAATGATGCCACTTTAAGGAATTTGGAAAATCAAGTGGGTCAACTTGCTATTGAACTTAGGAACTGACTATAAGGTGCGTTGCCTAGTGAAACTGAAAATCTAAAAAATTTGGGGAAAGAGCACTATAAAGCATTGAATTTAAGGAAGAGAAAGACATTAAAGCCCAATACTGTCGAAGTTGAAGAAGAGCTAGCTGATGCTCAAAGTGGAAGTTCAACCAAGTGTTGAAAATCCAACTTTACTAGAAACATAATCTATAAAATCTGATAAGGTAACTTCTAACCCAGTCTATTATGATAAAGTAACACCTTTGTTAGATGTAGAAGTGCCACAACAGATAAATTTCC
The DNA here is from genome assembly GCF_007990345.1 of Gossypium hirsutum. NCBI lineage: Eukaryota > Viridiplantae > Streptophyta > Magnoliopsida > Malvales > Malvaceae > Gossypium > Gossypium hirsutum. Next base: position 35,290,941 of record NC_053443.1, read on the forward strand.
AAGTTCAAATAAAGAATCCTTCACCACCCTACCCTTAAAGACTTCAGAAGTAGAAATAGGAAGTCCAGTTCAAGAAGTTCCTAGACGTACTCAAGCAACTTCATATAAACATCCCATTGGTAGAAGCTCTTGAGTAGATGTCAAACTATGTCAAACTCATGAAAGATACCCTGTCCAAGAAATGGAGACTTGGAGAATTTGAGATGGTAGCTCTGACAAAGGAATGTAGCGCATACCTACAAGAAAAACTACCCCAAAAATTGAAGAATCCAGGTTGTTTTATCATACCTTGCAATATCGAGGCAACTTATTGTGCTAAGGAATTTTGTGACTTAGGGGCAAACATCAACTTGATGCCCATGTCTGTGTTCCAAAAATTGGGGATAGGGGAAGTTAGACCAATTACGGTTACGCTTTAGTTAGCAAATTGATCTTTAGCACATCTGGAAGGAAAAAATCGAGGATGTATTGATACATGTGGATAAATTTATTTTTCCTACTGACTTTGTTGTTTTAGACTTTGAAGAAGATAATAAGGTGTCAATCATTTTAGGAAGGCCTTTCCTAGTAACCGAAAGGACCTTGATTGATGTGTAAAAGGGCTAGCTTACCATGTGTGTTTAGGATGACTAGGTAACGTTAGCATATTTAATCTATGTGATTCCTGATGCAATTGATTAGTGTTCTACAGTGACTGAGTTAGAGGAATTAGCTGTAAAATGGGAAGTCAATTCTAATGAGGACCCATTAAGATAAGTCTTAAGGTCATACCCCACAAGTGATGAGGAATGGGAGGAATATTTAGCTTTACTAAAAGCTAACTCAAAAGGATTCACTTCAAAAGTTCAGTTCGAGTCATTAGAGCTGTCATCCTGTGAGTACAAGCAACCTAAACTGTCAATAGAAGAACCATTCGTGTTAGACATAAAGGTTGTGAAAAGGCATATGGAGGATATCAGGTGGACCATTCAAAATATTCGTGGTAATCATCCGTCTTTGTGCACTCATAAGTTATTGCAAGAAGAACCTGAAAAGGTGCCTATCGAAGGACAGAGGAGTTTGATCTAATCTTGAATATTTGATCCCGAAAAACTCAAGTCTCAATGGTTAAAAACAGGGATCATTTATCCCATTTATGAAATTTTTTGGGTGGTCCCTGTTCAATATGCACCGAAGGAAGGAGGTATCATGATTGTGGGAAATGAAAATAGTGAGTTGATTCCAATAAAGATGATTACTTGTTGGCAATTCTTTGCGGACTATAAGAAGCTAAAAAAAGGCTACCAGGAAAGATCATTTCCTATTTCTTTTCTTGGATCAAATACTTAACAGAATTACTAGGCAAGATTATTCCTTCTTTTTAGATGGGTATGATTGGAATGACAAATGACCATTTGACACCTCCATGGTCAGTGATGATCCCCAATAACATTAAGGGAGTTCTCTTTCTTTGTCATTATTTTATGTTGTCGGTTTTGTTATTTTATTTTATTTTATTTGAAAAAAATGGAAGACTTAGATAAATTTTTTGTTGGATTATTATATTAAAATCAATTCTATTTAGGATATTGGAATTAAAGCGAGACCGCTTGTGACCCCTCCAATCTTTCTTGAGAATTTATTTTAACATAATTTTCTGAGAAAATATTTCCTAAGTGAAAAAATAAATTTTTGATTTGTTAAATAAAAGGGTCAATTTTGATCCAAGTGTTAGTTTTCTATTTTATTTTCAAATTATTTTCAATTCATGTACTTAATTGAATTATTTCAATAATTAGTCGTGTTTTCTGTAAATATTTTAAAATAGCTAAAACAAGAGTTTTTTAATTTTTAATAAATAAGATAATTACAAATAATATTTTAATATATTTTATATTATTTATTAATTGTTATTGTCTTTATATAGCATTAGGAGTTGCAATATTTTATTATTATTTACTTTAGAGTTTGAGTTAAATACCTCTCTACTCACACTTTAAATACCACCACCTTCACTATCTTCCCACATATCTTCTCCATTGTCAGTCCTAACACCCTCCATCCTCCAAGAATCCTAGTGCCATATGCCCCAAGTTGCTAGCAGCAGTAGCCATGCGTACCTAGCAACAGCCGCGCGTTCTTTCTTCCATTGCACCAAGCCTCTGCCTAGCCACGGGCCCTTGCTCCCTTGCACCAAGCCGTTGCCCCAAACTGCTGCTCCTTGCGGCGTCTTCAAGCCACCATTCAACCACCCAACGGCAACCACCAAAAGCCGATGCACCACCTAAATTCCACTACACAACCCGCCATTAGTCACCCTTAAATCTACCCCTCGCAACCATCAATCCGTCCACTAAGTTTTCATCAATCCTAAACAAAGCTGCTAAGAATTTTAGTTTTCAAAGTTTTAATTTAATTTATTTAAATTTTGAATTTTACACGAATTGTTAATTTTAAATTCTAATTAAAATTTTGGAAAATTATTAAATGTTTCCACCTTATATAATGTTCAGGTCGAATCATGCCTTGTAAAAGAACTCGATCCTCGGTCCAAGTCGAAGAATCACAAAACAAATTCTTTTCCTATGAATCTAAGGCAAGATACGAGAACATTTTTAAAAATCAACAAATGCGTCCAGAAAAAGGTTTTACTTTGATAGAAAGTAACTACACTGATGTCATGACAAGCATTCGAAAAGTTGCTGAAGCTTTAAACTGGGAAGTGTTTTGTGAGAATAGACCAAGTGCGAATGACGAATTAGTTCGAGAATTTTATGCAAATTTGACCTCAAGTTCTTTAACTGAAGTTTCTGTCCGAGGAATAAAGGTACCTCTAAACTTGAGTTCCATTAATGAATTTTATGATTTACCTAATTTTGAAGACAACAAATATTCTTCTTTAATAGACAATATTGAGACGGAAAAATTGCAAGAAATTATACAAGAACAAATAGTTCAGGGTTCTAAATGGGCTATGTCGAAACACGAGACTCATACTTGTCGCAGAGAATACTTGACCTCATTAGCGAAGGTATGGTTTTATTTTGTCTGATTCAGTCTTATGACTATCTCACATGGGACTATGATTTCAGTAGAATGAATAGTCTTTTTATACTCGATTATGACAGCAAAGACTATTAATGTGGCAAGATCATTCTTAAAGAAATTTGAAACCGTGCCGCTAGACGTCCTGGTCTAACTTATTTTCCCTTTACAATAATTATTTTATGTTTGAAAGCTAAAATTCTTGCAAACATAAAGAAGACATGATATAGCCAAGGCACAATCGCAGATTGAGACCTTGTCGAAGTAGCAGGAAATTCTACCATTCAAACACAAGCTATGTCGATGGTTGACGCCGAAAAAGATAAAGTTCTTATAGAATTAGAACCAGTGCAACCAATTGAAATTCTTGACGTGATAGAGTCAATTGAACCGTTTTTCAAACCTGACATGGCAACCCCAACGTTTAGAACTCCTTCACCGAGCCCAAATCTTCGATATGAGCTATCAAAGATGATGGATTTAATGCAACATATGCAGTCGCAACAACAACCTTATTGGAGATACTCAAAAATAGAGGATGACTCAATTAGAGATGCTTTTAAGAAAATCTTTCACAACCCGTTTATTTTTGTGCTTGAATTTCCAGACTTTATATTCGATCCATGGACTCCAATGTCGAAGAAGGAACGAGGCGCCTTGAGCAAAAACAAGGACGATGAAGCAAAAGATGGGTCAGATTCTGAGCAGTCTACAAATAAATAAAAAATGGGGGGATCTTGTCTTTACTTTATTTTATTTTATTTCATAGGATATTTTTAATTTTTAGGCTTAGGTTCTTTTAGGAAATTTCTATTTCTCGCATAATAAGATAAAGAGGCTGAAATCATTGATCAAATTGAACATTTTGCAAAATAAGAAGTGTGACAATATATATGTACATGTCTATGATTGGATTTTTCTAGGAAATCATGGTATTTAAGCAACCAAATTTGACTTACCTCCTTTTCCTGGGATCCAACCAGATGTATATAGTATCTATTCAGTTCTATATTTTATTCCTTATATATATTGTTTTTAACAATGGGGACATTGTTAATCTTAAGTAAGGGAACCAAATATTGAAATTGATTTTTTCAGAGTATATTTTTATTTTAATTATGATTAAATTATATTTTGTTAAAAAATTTGAATTTTTGTTAATTATGCTAAACTTAGTATAAATAAAGTTCTATTTTCTCGATAATTGCTATGTTAGCTGAATTATGACATAAATGTTACTCTTAATAAAGTTTGTAAATTGAATCATAAAATTTTTAATTTCTTAGGAAAACTAAGCCTGCATGAAAGTTGAAGTCTTTAGAATTGATTTAGTAATTTCTTGAGGCGAAATCCTAGGAGACATAAAATTTTGAAAATGATTAAGGCAAACTTTTGTTTGGATTGATTAAGCCTTTCAAGCCAACCTTATTAAATATTTATCCCTTGAAACCCAATTTTGAGACTATATGACCCGATTTTATTTGAACCTTGCAATAATAAGCTATCTTTTCTCTCATAATTATCTCTAAATAGTCCCAAACACTAGACTCAGTCTATCCAAAATATTTTTTGAAAATAAGTTTGGGGTAGTTGAGAAGAAGTATCAAATGCTCAAAAAAATAGTAGTACATGCAGTAATATGCTCGAATGTTAAAAAAAAGAGCATATGTACTCAAAAGAATAGATGTACAAAGCGCATGTGAAATCAAATGCAAAATTAGTTGGTGAACTCGGAGATATTTATTTTGAAGGTTCAATGAAAGTTGAATCTAGGGTTTTTAGCTTAAAATTATCTATCTTTTACCTACCCCTAGCAAAGCCACGTTACAACCTATTTAAAATACCTATTGATTCAGATTTCTGTGCTAACTACATTAGTGGAGAGAAATTGCTAAACTCAACTTATGACAACATAATTAAACTTAGTGATTATAGTTTAGTCTTAAATGAGGAAACAAAAATTAATTGGTAAGAATTTAACATATCTTTATTGAGAAAGAATTTAGTCTATTCTTGCTATTATGATAATAATTGAGAATAATTCGAGCAATATATATATTTGAGTTGCATAATTTCAAAATTCTTTTTCTTGAGCACAAGTACACTAAACTCATAATTGTGGGAAGAAATTATTTTTGAAGAAATTTTCAAAGGTGATTTTATTAAAATTTCTTTTTAGAATTTGTGCATTACACAGGATGAGTAATGAATTAATTTTGGGGGTGTGGAAACACTAAAATATAATCTCTTTTATTATAAACACCTTTTGAGGACCTTTTGAGCACTAATTCATGCAATTCCTAAGTAATTTCTGTCAAATTTTATACTTTTATTATAAAATAATTAATTTAAACTTCGTTTATAAAACATTTTGAAATTAAATTATTTATATAATAATTTCACAGATATTAGGTTAATTTTAGCAGTTTTGCAAAAAGGGAGAAAAATCAACTCTGTAGACACATTGAAAGAATTAATTTACGAGGCACCTTGGGAGCACAAGATGATGAATTAACAGCCATGAGGGACTTAAATTTATGTTTTTAGACTTCCTCAAATCAATTGGTCCGATTTAATTTTTATTGGGAAAAACAACTAGCTTGAAATAGAAGAAAGGGCCTGAATTGAACAAGTAAAGAGGGAGGATGGACAAGCCCAAAAGAGCAACCCAAACTGTCCCACATAGCTGAACCAATAAACTTATGTTATCATATTTTTATACTTGCAAAGCAGCCCTTGAACTTCTCCTAAATGTCATTCAAATCCCTCCCTTTTTCATGCCTTTTATTTTTAGCCACAAGCTAAAAATAGTAAATTTAAGTCAACCATTTCTTCCACCTACCATTGCCGGCCATGAGATGGGGGATTGGATGTTACTTTTAACTAATTTTAGTTGCCATATCCCACTATAAAATCTCCCTACACTCCCTCATTTTTCATCCTTGACTTGACACATCATTCTCCCTTTTCTCTCTTCCATTCCTTTTATTTTTTTCCCATTTTATTTGTCTTCCTTTCCTTGTCGATTTTCCCTCTTGAAAAAGAGCTAGCACGTCCCTTGGAGTAGCAGCATTCAAGTGTTCATGAAAATCTTGGATCAACAGAACGAGGAAAGAAGAAGAGGAGTGCACTAGTTTGGCTTCAGAGAATCACATACTGAGGTTTTAACGAGCAGAGAAGAGAACCACATGCAGTATGGTCACTCAGCTTGACCCTATCCTGAGATTTCTACAAATAAGAAGTTTGAATATAAGTATTTTTAGCTTTATTTGAACAGTTACCTCCTCCTTGGTTTCCTCCCCATCTTAGGTTTGGGCGGTCCCTCCAGTCAGGATTATATGGATTCAAATAAGGGTTTCCACCCCTATTCTCGATGTAGTTTACATTCTCGGTGGGATTATTGATATAGTGGAAGAGTGTTTTGTCTGCTCCATGCGTAGCCGATGTAGAAGCAGTTTTGATACAGTTGAGTCTATCCACTATTTGTTGATACTTGTCATCCTCTTGGATAGCTTTGACCATAGCAGGTTTCTGGCCATATGTGAAACATTCAATTGGCCATTAATAGGAGTTTAATGCCATATTTTCAATAATTTCGTAAGCATCCTCGTATGTCATGTTCATAAGGGCTCCTCCTGCTGCGCCGTCTAATCTAGATTGTGCATTCGCATCCAACCCGTTATAGAATATCTGTAGTCGCATCCACTCAGGAAATTCGTGGTGCAGGCATTTTTGAATCAATGTTTTCAAATGTTCCCATGCCTCATAGAAGCTTTCTCCCTCCATCTGTCTAAAGACAACAATCTTTTTTCTTAGATGGATTGCTTTGCTAATCGGGAAGAACTTTCATAAGAGCTGTCCAGCAAGTTCATCTCATGTCGTGATAGACCATGGTGCCTGTGAGTCTAACCAAGAAAAGGCATTATCAATTAAAGGAAAGGGGAATAAACGAAGACGAATAACGCCATCAGTGACCCCGTTATACTTAAAAGTATCACAGAGTTAGAGAAACAGTTTCAAATGCTGATTAGGGTCCTCTATCATTGTGCCTCTAAATTGCAGATTATTTTGGATCATTAGAGTCATCGTCAGTTTGATCTCGAAATTATTAGCCAAAATTGTCAGCCTTGCTATACTTTCCTAAACCATGTCCAGGCATAATCCGTTCGGGTTCTCTCGTTCCAACCCATATGCACATTCGCGGGTAGCTATGGTGGTACTACTCCTAGCAGGTTATTGTTAGCTTCGTGGAGCAATAGATTCTCATGTGGTACGTTGCCTACAGTAGGTGGTGGTGGATCTTACATCTACTGTTATTATTGCTGTAGATGATTTCTACAAATTATTCACTCTAGATCTGTAACTGGCTTGATAGGTGTTCCCTTACTACGAGTCATACACTAAACCCAGAAAGAAGAGTTAATAATAATAAAGAAATTAAAATCATAGCTATAGCTAAAAAATTATCTTGATTATTATTTTAAAAGTGCAAAAAATTAAAATTAATCTAGAAACGTTGCCTCCCTAGCAACAACGCCAACAACATAACCGCCTCCGAACGTACTAGCATCTAGAGTGTGACTACTGTAATAAAATATATTAATATGAGATGGTATTCGCAAGTGTACGGGTCGAGTTGTAATATAGTTTTTACAACAAAATGAGTACTCCGAGGATCGTACCCAAGAGAGGCAAGTGTTAAATCAATTTTAACCTAAACACTAAAAGATATAATTAGTACTTTAAATTAGTTATAGTACGATAATATAAAATAAAAGATTTTTAGGGTTTTTATAATAATAAAAATAAAATAACATAAAAAGATAAAATTCAAAAGACTAAAGAGTAGAGTAAAGCAAATCTTGATTATGGGTGATTAGCTCGCTTCGGTAATCCCCATTAACTGTCTATTCGGGTTTCTTGTTAATCAACTAGTCGTTACCCTAACTAGATCTTCCAATATTCCACTAAAATAATGAGTCAACAAGGACTACTTAACTTCTAACCCCATAGTCTAGACTAGTTTGGGGTGAAGGTGTTCATGGATGGGCCTTACCAATTTTGGGTTAATTCCCACCTTAATAACTTCCTAGGGTTGTCAAGCCTAGGATTTGTTTCACTTTTTCCTTTCCCAAACAGCTGATCTGCTAAACAACCCTACAAAACAATTAATAGATCATACCTCCACTCGCTAATCCCCCATAGAGGGATTAGTTCCTCATAGCTTCTATAGAGAATATAATATCAATATAAAGAACGAATATGCTAAATAAGTTGCCAGTATAGAGTTTGCAAAATAACCTGATTGTATTAAGAATTGATTGTGAATCCACAAAGTTTGATGATCTCCCCAAATCAGATCTCTTGAAAAAAAGAACAACTAAAAATAAATTCTAAAAACCTAAGAAAAAAATAAAACTAAACTAAACTAAAATTAAAAGACTAGTTCTAAATAGAACGAATGGCCCCATAACATGTCCCAAAGGAGCCTATTTATAGATTCTTAGTGGTTGTCGTCCTTAACACTAGGTTAGTTGACATTCTCAAGCTTTAAGTTTGATTGTGCAAACCAAAATGCCCTTGTGTCATGATTATCTCCCTCCAGAGTTGATGTTGCAACACACTAGGACCTGTGTCGTGACATAGTAATTAGTGTACTCCTCCTAGGATATCTTCCAGGGTATGTCACAATACCACTAGTCTGTGTCATGACATCGAAGGCAGTCTCATAAATTTTCCATTTTGTTCCCTATGTTGCAACATCGAGCCTTCCGTGTTGTGACATAGTGACCAGTATTTATTTAGTACGCTTCTAAGGGTCTCCTGCAAACTTTTAGATTTCATTGGCTCACCCTTAGGCCTCATTCGACCTCTAAGGTCAATAAAAGACTTAATTTGCACATTTTATTACTTAAAAATAAACTTAAGAAAACATAATTAAAACTTAATAAAAATACCTCCTTTCAGGCTCCTAAAGTGCATAAATTATTTTAATATGCTACATCGAATTATGCCAGATCACCTATCCGTGAACACTTAACCCTGAACCGATCTTGACTTTAAGGTCAGAAGATAAGTATTTCTTACCGACTCAATATTTCAGTGGACATATCGAAAGATCTTGCTAGGGTATTGACTAGTTGATTGAATAAGAAATCCTAAGATGATAGTTGATTATGACTACCAAAGCGAGCTAATCACCCATGCCTAGATTTGATATATATTCAATTATTTGATTTCTTACTTTTCATTTATTTAGTTCATTATTATTTTTAGTGTAATTTACAAAAAAAACCTTCCTTTTAATTCTTTGTACTATAATTCAATTAGAGTATTAATTAGATTTATTTATGCTTAGATTAGAATTAATTTTGTGCTCACCTCTATTGGGTACGATCCTTGGAGTACTTACCTACTCCATTGTAACTATATTACAACCTGACTCGTATGCTTGCGGATACCGCTTTTTGACATCTTTTATGTAGGATTTCTACTCTGGATGTTGGTGCACCCGGAGGCGCTCACTCACACGCTTTCATGTCGTGATCTACTAGTCCAACCTTAATCTTAATGGAGGCATCACCATAAGTGTTCACATCATACAAAGCCATGAGTCTCAACCACATGGTCTTGCACTTATTTTCATATTGTGATCTGCCAGTCTGGTTAGCAATATAACTGCCTTACAAGAGGCATTACAAAAGTATGTTTTACCCATATTTCACTTACAAAAATTCATTCACACTCTTACTTGATTCGTACTCTCCCATATCATACTTTACCTGCATGCTTAACACCCAACTATATATTAAGTCAGTACTTCATACATATCATTTTTTCACATATAGCATCTTTTCTTTACTTCAGACACTTACCATTTAGGCGATATATCATCAGCATTTATATAATTTTACTTGCATAGTTCACATGCAAGAGTCAGTATAGAGACTCACCTGATACTTACGAAAATTGCAGCTCTGAGTTCCAAACTCGAACATCCATCTCGACCCAAGCAACAATTTCTTAAAGATAGATTCACTATTACAACTCATTTAGATACAAACTACTAACATCACAATCACAAATAACCCTATGCAAAACCTTGTATTCATATCCTATTATTTGTAAGCTCTAACAGTCTTATTTTTTCAAAAACATAACATGCAGAGCTATATTACTTATCAGAAGATGAAACCACCACTAATTAAATCCAGAACCATAGTTTCCAACTTAATGAGAAAGAGATAACATTTAAGTTTAACAAAATGAAAGAATTATAAAGTAATATTGAAGGAAGAAGAAACTTCCCTACAAACTCTTCACACACACACACACATATATAACCTTAATTCCCTTTAATTGAATTTGAAAGTGTCGAACATAATTTAGATTTTTCCTTCTTAATGGCCTATAGATTTGGAGAGAAATATAAATGAAAATCTAGCATAATGGATATTAGACCAGTCAATCCAGTTGGTTCCTAACCAGGTCATTTTACAACCCAACTAACACAATACTTACTCAAACTAGGCGTACTATACATTTGGTGATAACTTATATATGTCCTATAATATTCAACTAAAACTCCTATGTGCACTCTTCACTCGTCTTATTCCTTCTCAAATGGAGATTGCTATGAGAACTAAATCTTGATATACTTTTCTAGGTGAATACTCTATGTGCCAAACATGAGAGGCTTAAAAATTGGCGGACTTACCATCAGAGCATGCCAAAATAGATAACATTCACAACTATATGCCTTACTCTTGGATTGGCCTATTTTAGGATGTGTCAGGTTGACTATGTATTCGTGACTCATATGCTTTGATGTAAGTAAAAGCCTGAGTTCAAATAGATAAGGAATCAAATGTAACACCCTAACCCAAATCTGTTGGCGGAACAGGGTTACAAAGTGTTACCGAAGATTACAATTTAAACGGATGGAAAATTCAAACATTTCATAACATATAGCATTCATGTCAGAAACCAATCATAATCATGCATATTGTCCCTAATATGGGCCCTCGAAGCTCAAAATAGGCCTTAGAAGCAAATCGAGACTAAATCAAAAATTCAGAGAATTTTTCAGAAACTTATAAAATTTTCAAAACTGTAGGGGTCACATAGCCGTGTGGCCAGGCCGTGTGACTCACACAGCCAAGAGACACGCCCATGTCTTAGGCCTTGTGGACATTTTTAATAAGAACACACGGCCGTGCCCCAACCCGTGTCAATTCCTGTGTAACTCAATGACTTGGTCACACGGCCAAGCCACACGTCCATGTGCCAGGCCGTGTACCCTTTAAAGTTACCTCACACACTCGTGTGCCAGGCCGTGTGCTACCCCGTATAACAGCCTGACTTGGAACCCTTTGAAATCTACAGGGGACACATAACCGTGTCACTTGGCCGTGTGTCACAAATGGCTGAGACACACGTCTGTGTCTCTGCCCGTGAGTACGAAAATAGGCCACTTTACAAGCCAGTTTTCTCACCCAAATTTGCATTCACCTACACACAAAAATGCACACATACACAAGCTATAATCAAGCATCCAAAACAAGTAAAATCAAGTCTTAAACATGTAGTATATGCACATAAAACCAATATGCCTTTAGGCACCTCAAATGACAATATACAAACATGTATAATCATGTACACCATTAAATCAAATAAGCGAATAATGTACCAAGCCATTTTGCATCATTTCATGCCAATTCACTTGCCATCCAAAACATACCATTTGGTACCAATTATACTACTTATTCACCTTTCATTATTCCATCACAAATCAAGACATTCATCTATCATATAAGATAACTTATATACATACCAAAATAAGCCATTATATCATTAAGATACCAAAAACTCAACTACATCAAGTGACCATTTCTAACAACCAAACATATGGATAATATTAGCCCAAATAACTTATACATGCCATTATAACCAAAATGTAACCAACCAAAAGTACAAAAAGAGCTGATGGATAGTGTGATATAGCTTCGACGAGCTTCCAACACGAACGATTTTCTGAATAACTATAAAACACAAAAAAATAACACAGAGTAAGCATTTAAGCTTAGTAAGTTCGTATAACATCGAATTTAACTGACCATTTAACCACCATTTAACTTACCATGTCCAATACACTTGGATGAGATCAAGAAGTAATCACATTTTATATACGTGTATTATTCATTTCATATATCAATGTATCATGTAACATCACTTTCATGTGTTTCATGTAAATACCTATAATAGTTTATATCGAACTCATATAATCTCGTAACATAACTGTGCCCGTTGAAGCATTTAAAAAATCGTTGGATATGCGGGTAGTACACACGAGGTGTACTGAACTGTAATTCGTCAATTCCTGTACATGTATGCTCATACGATCTCTACATCGGTATGCTCTTACGAGCTCTAAATGGTAAACTCATCTGCACTGAATAACAGTAAGCTCCTTCGAGCTGAATAATAGTAAGCTCATACGAGCTGAGTATCGGTAACCTCATATAAGCTGAAATCGGTAACCCTAATGACATGTCATTTGTTTCTACGAATTATTAAGGTCCAAATGGGGCTCGATAATCGTCGTACGTTGTCAGATATGCAATCGGTATTCATATATGACAATAATGAAAATTACATATATATTTCAATTAAAGTATATAATTACATAATTTAACTACACAAACTTACCTCGACGAGTGTTCGTAGATACAGAGGCGACTAATCTGATATTTTCTCTTTGCCTCGATCTAACTCTATATGAGGTCTAACCAGATCTATATGAATAAATTTAACCGAATTCAATATAATTCATATTCAATTTAGTCCAACACACTTTTCACAAAATTACCATTTTGCCCCTATATTTTAAATTCTTTGTAATTTTATCCGTAGGTTCAGAAAATGAAATTCATTCAATTTTATCCCTACCCAAGTCTAGCTAAATTATAAACATATTTATAGTAGCCCATATATTTCACAAATTCACAATTTTACCATACAATTTATCACATTTTTCAATTTAATCCTTAATTGATAATTTCATCAAATATTCCTTTACAAAAGTTGTTTATCTAACAACAACCATTTATTTTCTACCATTAAACTTCAAAAATCTAACATGTTCATCAATGGTAAAACTCAAATACCTTAACAGTTTCACAAATAGTCCCCGGGCTAGCTAGATTAAGCTACAACGATCCCAGAAACATAGAAATTATCAAAAACGGATTAAAATTTCATACCTAAATAAAGAAATGGAGATGGTCGAATGAAGCATTCAAAAAATGGTTTCCTCCCTTGAATTTTTGGTTGCAAAATAGATAATTGAAGATGATGAAAATTTTAGTTTTATTTTAATTAACCTTTATTCACTAATTTCCAAAATTAACTTTTAAAACATTTAATAATTACACAAAATGCCAAGCCATTATCATCCACTAACTCATTAATAGGCTAATTACCATATAAAGACCTCTACTTCAAATTTCTATAGCTATTTAATACCATTAGCTAATAGAACTCAACTTTTACACTTTACGCGATTTAGTCATTTTATCAAGTTGATCATGTAAATGGTAAAATTTCTTAACGAAATTTTTATACGGTAATACTGTTATGATGTAGACTATAAAATAATAATAAAATAAATTTTCCAACTTCAAATTTATTGTCCCGAAACCACTGTTCTGATTTCACTAAAAACGGGTTGTTACAACTTTTCCCCCTAAAGAGATTTTTGTCCCTGAAAATCTTACCAGAAAACTGGTTTAGATATTGCTTTCTCATAAATTCCTTGGGTTCCCAAGTAGCTTCTTCTATTCTGTGTTGTTGCTAGGGAACTCTTACTAAATTTATGTTTTTGTTTCTCAACTCTTTCACCTCTCATACCAGAATTCTGGTCGGTTCTTCACTGTATGTCATATCAGGTTGAATCTCGACATCTGTCGGAGAGATAACATGTGATGGGTCAAATCGACATTGTCTTAACATAGACACGTAAAATACATTGTAGATTATTTTAAGTTCTGATGGTAAAGCTAATCGGTACGCAGCAAGTCTGATTCTCTCAGTAATCTCATATGGCCCGATAAATCACGAACTCAGCTTTCCTTTACGACCCAATTAAAGAACTTTCTTCCAGGGCGAAACATTCAAAAATACTCTGTCACTGACTTGAAACTCTATATCTTTACGTTTAAGATCTGCATAGGATTTCTAACGATTTGAAGCTACTTTTAAGCTATATCGGATCACTTTCACTTTTTCTTTAGTTTCTCGAATAAGTCAACCCTATGTATCTTTTTCTCATTAAGCTTAGTCAAGTATAACAGACTTTAGCATTTACGACCATATAAAACTTCATACGGTGCCATCTTTATGCTCGACTGAAAACTATTATTATACGCAAATTCAACCAACGACAAATATTTCACTCAGTTGCCTTCAAACCTATTATCCAACATCGAAGCATATCTTCAAGAATCTGAATTATTCGCTCGGATTAACCATTGGTTTGAGGGTTAAATGCAGTGCTAAAATGCAACCGCGTACCCAAAGGTTCCTGTAACCTTCTCCAGAATCATGATGTGAACCTCGGATCTCTATCCAAAATAATGGATACTGGCACCCCGTGTAATCTGACAATCTCAAAAACATATAACTCAGCTAATCTGTCAAGTAAAAAACCTGTACGCACTGAAATAAAATGTGCAGACTTCGTCAAACGATCAATAATAATCCAGATAGCATCTTTCTTTCTTAGAGATAGGGGTAACTCCGATATGAAATCCATAGTGACCTATCCCATTTCCACTCACGTATCATCACTGGTTGTAATAGTCCTGAATGTACCTGAACATCTAGATACAAAATAAAAAATCTCATATTTCATTCCCTGCCACCAATACATTTGTCTCAAATCGTTGTACATTTTATTGCTCCCCAGATAAATAGAAAAGCTACCACTATGAGCTTCATATAAGATTTTCTGTATAAGCTTTGGATTCTTCAGTACACAAACTCTATCTCTAAATGACAAACAATCATTGGGCCCTATCCAAAAATCTGAATTTGACGTCGACTAACACTGTAGTCATTTAGCTTGTAACTCATTATCACAATTCTGAGCTTCGCAGATCTGCTGTAGAAATATTCATTTAGCTTTTAACTCAGCTAAGATCGAGCTATCATCATACAATGTCAATCGTGTATTCATCGCTCATAAAGCAAACAAAGACTTTCTACTCAGAGCATCCTCAACTACGTTTGCTTTTCCCAGATGCTAATCAATAACTAACTCATAATCTTTCAACAGTTCGAGCCATCTACGTTGTCTCAGATTCAGATCTTTCAGCAGTATCAGAAAATTTACACTCTTGTGATCGATAAATATGTGACATTTTTCACTGAACAAATGGTGTTGCCAAATTTTCAACGCAAACACAATAGTTGCCAACTCTAAGTCATGTGTCAGATAGTTTTTCTCATGCGACTTTAACTGTCTGGAGGCATAAGCTATTACTTTTCCTTCCTGCATCAAAACACAGCTTAAACTGTTTAATGACGCATCACTGAATATCACAAAATTCTTTACCCGATTTAGGCTGAACCAGAATTGGTGATTCGGTCAATAGTGCTTTCAACTGGTAAAACTTTGCTGACATTTGTCAGACCATTCAAACTTCACATCTTTCTATAATAACTGCGTAATCGGTGTAGTTATCATCGAGAACCCTTTTAAAAATTTTCGGTAATAACCAGCTAATCCCAGAAAACTTTGGACTTTAGATACGTTTTTCGGTGGTATCCAGTCAACAACCGTTGAAATTTTACTCGGATCAACTCTGATGCCTTCAGTCAATACTATGTGTCCCAGAAAACCAACTTCTCAAAGCCAAAACTCAAATTTGCTAAATTTAGCAAACAATTGTTTATCTCGTAGAGTTTGTAGAATAATTCTCAAATGCTCGGCATGTTCAGTCTCGTCTCGGGAATATATCAGAATATCATCAATAAATACCAGAACAAATCTTTCTAAATACGGTCTGAAGATTCTATTCATCAAATCCATAAATATTGTAGGTGCTTTAGTTAAACCAAACAACATCATAATAAATTCATAGTGTCCGTACTTGGTTCTAAATGCAGTTTTCGACACATCCAAATCTTTCACTCATAGCTGATAATAGCCAAAACAAAGATTAATCTTCGAGAACACTATGGCACCTTTCAACTGATCGAATAGAGTGTCTATATGAGGTTGTGGATATTAGTTCTTGATTGTAACTTCATTGAGCTGACGGTAGTCAATGCATAATCTTATCGATCTGTCCTTTTTCTTAACGAATAGAACCGGTGCACCCCATGGTGAAAAACTAGGTCGAGCAAAACCCCTGTCTGTCAATTCTTGCAACTGTGCTTTCAACTTTTTTAACTCTGTAGGAGCCATTCTATAAGGTGCTATCGATATCGGTGATCTTCCCGGTACAAGTTCTATAGCAAACTCAACCTTTCTAATTTGTGGTAATCTAGGTAACTCCTCTAGAAACACATCGAGATACTCGCAACCCACTAGTATTGGTTCAAGCTTCGACTCAGACACTTTAGTATCCAATACATAAGCAAGGTAAGCATTACAACCTTTTCTCACATATTTTTGTGCTGACACAGCTGATATCACAATAGGCAACCCACTCGAATTATCTGATTCAGTACGAAGCTTCTCACCATTCTAACATTTCAATACGATAAGCTTCCATCTACAATTTACCACAGCATTATGCAGAGTTAGCCAATCCATGCCCAAAATCACATCGAATTCATCAAATGGTAATAGTATCAAATCAGCCGAAAAACTATAACCCTGAGTCATTAACGGACAGTTCTTGCAAACCTTATCGACTAGCACATACTGGCCCAGGGGGTTCGATACTTGAACCACAAATTTAGTAGACTCAACAGGTAAATTTTTACTGGACACTAAATTCGTGTAAACATATGAATGAGTCAATCCAGGATCAATCAAAGCAATTGCATCAATATCATAAAGAGAGAAAGTATCGGTAATAACATCTGGCGCAGAAGCATCTTCCCGTGTATGAATAACATAATCCCTAGCTGGTGCTCGTGCCTCAAATCTTGCAGTAGAGTCTTTCGTCATGTCACAACTGCCACTCGTATTTCTAGGATTACGGGGTGGCATATCTCTCGCAGCTATGTTGCTCGGCCTCAAAGTTTGAATATTATCTTTCTCGGATTTCTCAGGGCAATCTCTATGATAGTGGTCAAAGAAACCACATCTGAAACACGCTCCGCTCTTTATTCAACACTCACCATAATATGGTTGATTACAGTGCTTGCACTCTGGTCTGGTGTTTCTAACACTACCCACACTCGTTACAGATGTAGCCTGGGGTTTAGGACTAGAGCATCGGGCACCTCTGTCTCTATTGGAATATCCCACAGAAGTAGTAGAATGGTAGTGATGTTTTTTTATATTTCTTCGATACTGACTGATGCGAATTTCTTGCTAATCTCTTTCTCGAATCTCTAGCTTCAAATTCAGCGTGTCCTTTCTCTTTGCTCAGCTCTTCAGCTTTATGTGCCCGATCAACTAGTACAACAAACTCTTTCACCATAAGGATCCTGACTAAAAGTTTTATATCCTCGTTTAATCCATCTTCAAACCGCTTACACATTGCAGTTTCAGTTGGAATACACTTTCAAGCATATTTACTCAATCAAACAAATTCCCGTTCATATTCAGACACTGTCATACGACCCTGTTTAAGCTCCAGAAATTCTTTATGTTTCTAATCCAGAAACCTCTGACTAATATAATTTTTCAGAACTCGGTTTGAAAGAATTCCCAAGTGACCCGATCTCTCGGTACAATAGAAATCAATGTATTTCACCACTGATAAGCAGAATCTTTTAATAGAGATACTGCACACTTAAGACATTTAACCGGTGAACAAGATAATTCATCAAGAAATCTGATGGTATTCTCTAACCAGAACTTAGCTCTTTCGGGATCATCCTCAGCTATAGCTCAAAATTCTTTAGCCCCGTACTTACGGATCCTATCAACATAAGCTTACTAACTTAGATAGGTTTCGTACCTTCAGGAATAACGGGAACCAGTTGAGGAACAGAAGGGGGTGGAGGTTGTCGAGCAGCCAGGTTCGTCCGTACGAACTCGGTGAACCAATCATTCATCATCTAGAAGAAGGTTTCTTTAGCCTCTCCTTCCCAGCCCTCAAATACGGGCCTCATACCACTCGTAACGACTCGGTGAATGGAGGCTTGAGCGTTACTCTCTACTTCATCAGAATCAGCTCGGTTGGATGTCTTTACTATATAAAAACATGTTTTAAAATGGTTAGGAGATATCACACTATCACAGGTTATATAATGGCATGTATAGCTAGACTCGTACACGCTACGTTCAGTCTGAGAATCAACTAAACCGTAGCTCTGATACCAGTAAATCTAACACCCTTAACCTAAATTTGTCATCGAAATAGGGTTACGAAGTATTACCAAAGTTTACAATTTAGACGGACATAAAATTCAAACATTTCATAACTTATAGAATTCATGTCAGAAACCAATCATAATCATGCATATTGTCCCTAATACGATCCCTCAAAGCCCAAAATAGGCTTTAGAAACAATTCAGGACTAAATCAAAAATTTAGAGAATTATTCAGAAACTTATAAAATTTTCAAAACTGTAGGGGTCACACGGCCAAGAGACACGCCCGTGTCTTAGGCCTTGTGGGCATTCGAAATAGGGACACACGACCGTGTCCCAGCCCGTGTCCATTCCTATGTAACTTACTGATTTGGGTCACACAGCCCGTGTGCCAAGCCGTGTACCCTTTGAAGTAACCTCAAATGCCCGTGTGCCAGGCCGTGTAACATCTTGACTTGCAACCCTTTGGGAGCTTCAAGGGACACACGATCGCGTCACTAGACCGTGTGTCACACACGGCTGAGACACACACCCCTTTCTCTGCACATGTGGATGAAAATAGGTCATTTTAGAAGCCATTTTTCTCACCCAAATTTGCATTCACCTACATCCAAAAATGCACACATACACAAGCTATAATCAATCATCCAAAACAAGTAAAATCAAGCTTTAAACAGGTAGTATATTCACATAAAACCAATATGCCCTTAGGCACCTCAAATGACAATATACAAATATGTATAATCATGTACACCATTAAATCAATTAAGCCAATATTATACCAAGCCATTTTGCATCATTTCATGCCAATTCACTTACAATCCAAAACATACAATTTGGTACCAATTATACTACTTATTCGCCTTTCATTATTCCATCAAAAATCAAGACATTCATACCAAAATAAGCCATTATATCATTAAGATACAAAACTCAACCACATCAAGTGACCAATTCTAATAACCAAACATATGGATAATATTAGCCCAAATAACCTATACATGCTATTATAACCAATGGATAGTGTGGTATAGCTCTGACAAGCTTCCAACCTGAACGAGCTTCCGAATAACTATAAAACACAGAAAATAACACAGAGTAAGCATTTAAGCTTAGTATGTTCGTATAACATTGAATTTAACTTACCATTTAACCACAATTTAGGTAAGTAAACATAGCATATCCCAACCAATTTGGCAAAAAGCCTAAACACATTTCACCAACATATTAGCCATGTAAATCACATACATAATCCAATACCCATGGATGAATTCAACAAGTAATCAAATTTCATATATATGTATTATCCATTTAATATATCAATGTTCATTTAACATCACTTTCATGTGTTTCATGTAAATACTTGTAATAGTTCATATCGAACTCATATAATCTCGTAACATAACTATGCCCGTTGAACCATTTAGAATATCATTGGATTCGCGGGTAGTACACACGAGGTGTACTAAACTATAATCCGTCAATTCATGTACATGTATGCTAATACGAGCTCTAAATCGGTATGCTCTTACTAGTTATAAACAGTAAGCTCCTTTAAGTTGAATAACAGTAAGCTCCTCCTAGCTGAAAAACGGTAAGCTCATGCGAGCTGAGTATCGGTAAGCTCATACAAGCTGAAATCGGTAACCCTAATGACATGTCATTTGTATCCTATGAATTCTTAAGGTTCAAACGGGGCTCTGTAATCGTCGTACATCATCGAATATGTGATTGGTATTCATATATGACAATAATGCAAATTACATACTTATAATTCAATTAAATCATATAATTACATAATTTAATTACACGAACTTACCTCAACGAGTGTTCGTAGATACGGAGGTGACTAATCCGAGATTTTCTCTTTGCCTCGATCTAACTCCATATGAGGTCTAACCGGATCTATACGAATGAACTTAGCTCAATTAAATATAATTCATATTCAATTCAGTCCAACACACATTTTTCACACAATTACCATTTTCCCCTATATTTTTAATTCTTCTTAATTTAGCCCCTACGCTCGAAAAATGAAATTCATTCAATTTTATCCCTACCCAAGCCTAGCCAAATTATAAACATATTTATAGCAACCCATATATTCACACATTCAAAATTTTACCACACAATTTATCACATTTTTTAATTTAACCCCTAATTGATAATTTCATCAAAAATTCCTTTACAAAAGTTGCTTATCTAACAAAAACCATTTATTTTTTATCATTAAACTTCAAAACCCTAACATGTTCATCAATGGTAAAACTCAAATACCTAAACAGTTTCACAAATTAGTCCCCGAGCTAGCTAGATTAAGCTACAACGATCCTGGAAACATAGAAATTATCAAAAACGGATTAAAATTTCATACCTAAATGAAGAAATGAGATGGCTGAATGAAGCATTCAAAAATGGCTTCCTCCCTTGAATTTTTGATTGCAAAATAGATAATAGAAGATGATGAAAGTTTTAGTTTTATTTTAATTAACCTTTTTTCACTAATTTCCAAAATTAACCTTTAAAAAATTTAATAATTACACTAAATGCCAAGCCATTGTCATCCAATAACTCATTAATGGGCTAATTACCATATAAGGACCTTTACTTTAAAGTTTTATTTCTATTTAATACCTTTAGCTAATAGAACTCAACTTTTGCACTTTACGCGATTTAGTCCTTTTTATCAAATTGAACATGTAAATGGTCAAATTTCTTAACAAAATTTTTATAAGGTAATACTATCATGCGGTAGACCATAAAATAATAGTGAAATAAATTTTTCAACTTCGAATTTGTTGTCCCAAAACCACTGTTCCAATTTCACTAAAAATAGAAAACATAATGGTTACCATGAGATAAAATAGGATCATTTTGGTTGAATGGATATTATCCCAAAGAGATCAAGGATATCCTATGAAGGTAACACACTTATGACAAGGTCTTTGGATGAGCACTAAGTAGGTTCTTTTATAATGTTATGTTGTTAGGGAGAGCTCAGTCATGATACTATAGTGGAATGACTTCGTGACTGAATGAGTTTATAATTAATAGGCAAAAAGTAAGAAATTAATTATAAATCATTTTTGCCTCAACTACATATGTCCAATCGGTCCCTTCGCTAGCTCGTTTAAACTAGAAATGAATTGTGTTTGAATAGAAATGGATGGAATGAATAGGAAAAGAGAAATGGGAAACAATCAGGAATGATTATGGCTATGAAATAGAGAAATGGAATCATTTGGAAATGACTCTAGGTTTCTAAAAATGAAAATGAAAATGATCAATTTGTAATCTTATATGAATTACTTAAAAAATAATCGAAAGAATGAGTTTATATTTCGAACTGTTTTGAAGCCCGAAAATGAAAATAAACTATTCATCAATAGTGAACATGTTAAGTTATGAAATATTGAACATATTTTCTCAAAATTTTATCAAGGGCAAAATCGTCAAAATATCGTCAAAATATTTTTAGGGGTAAAATAGGTATGAGAAAATTGTTTTGTATATAAATATTTATTTTTATTTTGGTAAATAGAAAACTAAATCAGGATGGATCACATTACAGAGTATTTGGTCAAAAGGGCCTAGGAAGTACTCGTAATTGGACTCGATGTGGGAGAGGCTAAAAATCCCCTGATGGACATAAAGGGGGCGACACCCTTAGTAAGAATACTAGAATGTGTCATCCACCCTAGTCATGTTCAAAGTAATATGTTGTTTTTCTATTTGAAATAAACCACTACAACTCAACAAAGGTTCTACCTTCTCTTCCTATAAATAGATGGTATCGGTAAAGCTATTAAGACAACTTTGAGAGATTGTTATTTTGCTAAAAAATAGAGATGATTTATTCTCAACTAGTACATATATTTTTCTGGAATAATAATTCTTCCAATGTATATTTTCCAGCGTCATACTTAATCTTCTTTTTCTATGCCTATGTTGCATCCACTGGGAAAATACCTTGGGCTAAGTAATTGACAATTTTTGCATACCAAGGTGTTTTCGAGCTTATTTTTTGTTGGAATAAATTCTCATCCATGAAGGTCTCATTTATTTACATTTCCTTCTTTCCTTCAATTTCTAATTCCAATCATGATAAATGATATGCAACTTGATTTCCAAGCTCTATTTGAACTATAATAATTCCTCATTTTTCTTTAACCATATGGGCATGGGTATGATCTTTTGCAGGAACCATTACACAAAATCTTCTCATATTGTAATGGTTTCTAGAGGTAACACTTCTAACCATTCTTATATCTGGCCTCTTAGGGCAAACGGGATTAATAGCAATTTGATTTCTTCTTCTGAAACTCCAGCATAGCTTATAGTGCCACATATTTGTTCAAATCGTCTAAGAAAAGCCACTAGTTCCATGGTTGACTCATTGTTAAACTGGATATTAGTTGATAACCATGTTAATAAGGAAGGATTAATCTCAAATGGAATTGTGTTCATTACAGGTCAGGCAATGTTGGGTTTTAGCCAATTTGTATTGAATATATTTTTCCCAATTAGAGTTGCCATAATTTTCTTCCTCTAAATATACTAACAATAAAATTAAAAACATTGTATATGTAGGCTTCAATGTTCCTACTTATATTATTAATTTTAAAAAAAAGAATACTTTCAAAATTTATTCCCCAAACCTCCTTAGCAATGGCGCCAACAACTTGACCGCCTATAAATGATCTGTCGTTTATAATAAAATATTACACCAAAAATATAAGAATTAAAATCGGGGGTGTCCGTAAGTGCACAAGTTAAATTATAATATAGTTTGGTACAACAAAATACCTTGGAGGTATTATAAGCATCGTACCCAAGGGAGGATGGAATAAACTATGGAAACACTTTTACAATAACAAGTCTAAGTAGCACTAACTCTTTCCTATATTATAATGAATCATAAAATAGATCAAGAGAATAAAAATAAATAAATGAAGAAAATAAATAAACAAAAAAATAAAAAAAACCAATCAGGAAGATTAACTCGCTTCACGGTTTGTAACTAACTTTGGATTAGGGTTTTAGGGTAGATTAGCTATAAATTAACAAATTATTACCTCCTGGCCTCTAATTTACTAATCAATTGATTGATGCTCGCTTATCTCCTGACCTCACTTTCTCAACAAGGATAAATTACCATTTACTCGGTTCAACTTATCTCCCAACCTCATTTTGCCTATGATAACTTTCTAGGGTTTTCAAGCCTAGTGGTTTAAGCAAACGTAATTTATACCAACTAATCCCTCTCGAGAAACCCTAATCCTTCATTAGTCATACCCATATCCACTCTTTAGTCTCTCCAAATGGATTTAGCCACTCATGTTTTTCATACTCTAAATCTCAATTGAATAAATCATGTGAAGAACATGATCAATTTAGAAGAGAAAAGAGAATTCAATAATCATGAATGTAAATAAAGTATCAAAACGCTTGATTGGAATAAAGAAATAAAATGAATGTGATAGATCATAAATTGAAATACTTTAATAATATAAATAAACTCTTGAATAAAAACTGATTTTAAGAGGAATACAAAAGAGTATTCAAAACCCGAAAGAAAATAATCTAAATCTACTTCTAAATTATTAGGGTTTTTGAAGGCGTCTAGGACGGCTTAGTTACATCAATCCCCTAATGTCCTATTTATAAACATGTTGGCAGCCTAAATTAGGTCTTTGGCACATCCTAGATCTTTGTATAAGTTTGATTATACAAACGAAAATAACCCCGATAAACTTGGGAAACACGTCAATATGTGTCACGCCACACCCCTTGTGTGTTGCAACATGATACCTAAACTCTACATTGGTTGTTCATTTGGTGCTTTGACATCTCAGGAAGCTTTTGCATCACTCGTCCCTTGCTTCCATGTCAATTGGGCCTTTATGTCTTCATCCTTCACACTCAATTAAACATATTAGCACAACCTAAGGCTCGTTTCGGCCTATTAGGTCACAACACTTAAAAAATGTGTTAAAAATACTTATTTTTTAAATTATTAATTCTAATACTGAAATACTTAAAACGAAATATAAAAAACTATGTTGCTCAGAAAACTGGCTCCTTAAGTGTGGAATTGATCTGAATTGACTATTACATTTGACGGTAGGTCAATTGGCATTATTGCTGAGAAAGAAAGATGTGATTTGGGTTGTAGTTGATCGATTAAATAAATCTGCACATTTTATCCCTGTACGTAGAGATTACTCACTTGAGAAATTGGTAAAATTGTATGTCTCGGAGATTGTTAGATTGCATGTTGTATTGTTGTTAATCATTTATGATTGCAATTCAAGATTTACCTCTAGATTTTTGGGTAAGTTATATGAAGCTCTAGGCACGAAGTTGAATTTTAGTATGGCCTTCCACCCACAAATAGGCTGTTAGTCTGAAAGATTAATCCAGGTACTCGCAGATATGCCTCGGTGTTGTATTCTTGAATTTGAGGTAGTTGAGAAAAGTTTCTCTAATTATATGAATTTGCTAAAAATAATAGTTACTAGTCGGGTATTAAAATTGCACTATTGGAAGCTTTATACGAACAAAAGTGCATAACTCTGTTCTACTGGTCAAAATTGAGAGAAATAAAGTTAGTCAGAATAGTATTTATCAGAGAAACTGAAGACAAAGTTGGCATAATTCAAGACTTTTTGAAAGTTGCGTCGGATCGTCAAAAATCGTATGTCGACTTAAAAAAAATGACATTGAATTTC
This sequence comes from Gossypium hirsutum, assembly GCF_007990345.1. Classification (NCBI taxonomy): domain Eukaryota; kingdom Viridiplantae; phylum Streptophyta; class Magnoliopsida; order Malvales; family Malvaceae; genus Gossypium; species Gossypium hirsutum. The sequence goes on from NC_053443.1 coordinate 35,316,192, forward strand.
ATGTTGGTGATAAGGTATTCTTGAAAGTATCACCTGGGAAGAAAATTCTTGGTTTTAGCCAAAAAGGGAAACTCAGTCCAAGGTTGATTGGTCCATACAAGGTTCTCGAGAAAAGGTAGCCTATCGTTTGGATTTGCAGTTAAAACTTGAAAAATTTCATAATGTCTATCACATCAATGTTGCAATAATACAAACTTGAAAAATTTCATAATGTCTTTCACATATCAATGGATTTGATGTTAACATTGTTGTTCTTAAATCTTTTTGAATGTTAATGGTTGATTTTGATGCTTGGTGTTGAAATAGAGCTATTTTGTAAAGTGAATTTGGTTAGTTTTGGGTTTAAGGACTAAAATGTTAATATGTTGAAAATGATATGAATTTCCTATAAATTTAGTTGTTTGGGAGTTTTTAAGGGATGATATTGAAGTCAGCTTAAAGGTCTTGGGCTTAAATGTGAAAATATGTAAGTTTCGATTTTAGAGACTAAATTGAATAAAAGGTAAAAGTTTAGGGAAATATTTTAAAATGTTATTAAAGGGCCATATGCATATGTTTATACATTATAAGGCATTTGGAATTGTTAATTGATTTAAATTATTATATAGATCAAGAAACAAGTCAACCAGTCGATAAACGCAGAAAAGGAAAAAAATTTTGAATAGTCCTCGGTGTTGTGTTCATTGTTGTTTTGTTTAGGTAAGTTCGTATTAGGTTCATTTTTATTAATACTTATTTATGCTTGCATTATGTATAAATGTGTTGGCATGATTGTTTGAAACAAATATTGAAATTGAGAATGAAGGACTGCATTGTAAAGTATGGTAATTATATGTGTTTGAAATGAATTGATAGATGATACGGAATGTTAAATAGTCATATTGTATATGTGACTATCTTACCTTGATGGAAAGAATATGGGAATCGAATTTAGGCTTGTGAGAAATTAGTGAATGATTAGGATGCAAATGACATGTTATTAGGGTTTATCAGGCACTATGTGTTGGTGATTATATTTATTAGATACTATGTACCGATAACTATTTTATTAGGTACTATGTACCGGTGATCATATTATCAGATATTTTGTATTGGTGTTCAAGTTGTATCGAGCACTATGTTCCGGTGTTATATTTATCTGGTACTATGTACTGGTGGTGGAGACCATATCAATGGTCGAGATCTAGCATTTGTTGCGGATTCTCTATAGATTGTGTGAGCAACATTGGGTAATGGTTAATGTCCCAATTTACAACTTGAGTGAAAAAAATTATCCCAAGTATCCGAAGTTCATTTACTATAGTTCTCTAGGCAAAACAAGATATGGAAATGAATCAAAATGAAAACCTATGGTATAAGATGTTATTCCTGAAATGAATGTGAATGTTATGTTCATTATGCTATCTATATGTATAGATTTTCATTATATGATCACAAACTAACCATTTTTGGTATGGCATGAATGTGTAAGATGACAAGGAATGCTAAGTTCAATTGTGTTATTTGCAAATATTAAGATACGTAATTGGCAGGTATGTTGTGTTTAAATTTATACGAACTTACTAAGCTTTAAGCAAGCTTAACTTTGTTTAGCTTTTCTTTTGTAGATTGACAGAAAACGCACTGTCTATTGGATCATTTTCGGAGCTTACACTATCCATCAACCCCTTTTGGTAGACTTTTACTCGTTTTGGCCCGATTATAAGTAGCATGTAAATAGGTTAATAGCAATGTGTGAATAAGTAGTTGAATTATGTTTTATATCATCTTGATGTGAACTATTTGTATGGATGTAAGCCTTAATAGTTGTTATGGTTTGTTGTGGCATGGATTGGCATTTATATTTTGGATCATTTGGTGAAATTTGCTTGATGATACATTAGCATTTGAAATGATGGTTATGTGTGAATGTTTAAGGATGAAATTGTGCTATGTATGATGATTAATGGTTGGTTGTAAATTCTTGATTTGAAGTGTCAGTTGTGGCATATTGGTTAGACACTTAGGATGGATGATATAAGTGGTGTTTTTTCCTTGTATTGATGTTTTTCAATAGGTTGAGAGATGGTGTGATGCTTTCTTGTGGCTTAAATGAACTTAAGGCTATATGACTTGCTTTGAAAGGTTCATTTTGGTATACACGATCTGATACACGGTCGTGTGCCACACATGGGCATGTGGTACGGTCGTGTGGTTTGTATGATCTGAGTGATGATTGGGGTACACAACCTCAGTGAGTTACACGGTTTGGATACATGGCCATGTGACTCCAACTTACATGGCCTCAATCTATTACATGATCCAAGACACGATCGTGTGACTTTTGTTAGTAATTTTGAATTTAGGTCCACACAACTTCAGTCTGTTACATGGCCTGGCAACATGGTCGTGTGTACTTGTTATACACGGATTCAGTTTGTTGAATGATTTAGGTACATAGTCATGTTTTCTAGCTCCACACGGCATTAACCTATCACATGGCCTGACCACACTGCCGTGTGACCCCTATTTTGCCTTTTTACCTATCTTTTTGTAAAAGTTTCAAACTAGTCCTGAATTGATTCCAAGTTGGTTTAAAAGCTTTGTAAGCTCGATTGAGATTCGGTTTTGGTTATAAAACATATTATACTTATATTATTGAATTCTTTAATATTTGATTGAATATTAAGTTGAATTCATAAGATGATAGTTGTTGTAACTATCGTAACATCTTATAGCTTGGGTTCGATAATCGGATTGAGTATAGGGTGTTCAAGTATCATCCCTTAAACCAGTTCGGTCGCCAAACCCAAGCTATAGGATGCCACAACAAATAACAGGACATATAACAATCATAAACACTTTAAAAATTAAAAGATTACTTGCAAACATTTCATAACATCATGTTTCATACCATTTATACTCTAACCAGGTCTCAAATGGAATTAAGAAAGCCCTTAAATCAATTCGAGAACATGTAAAGACTTAATTTTAAACTTAACAAAAAGTATGGAAATTTTAGTAAATAAGGGTGACACTGATGTGTGACAAACTGTGACCGCGTGTGCCTGAGTTACACGACCGTGTATCCAAGTTGTGTATCTCACTAAAGCCATGTGGATTAAAATATAACAATTCACAAAATTTCACACGGCCGTGTGGCTAGGCCGTGTATCTAAATGAGACCGTGTTGAACAAAATTTTATCTCCTTTAGTGGTCACATGACCATGTTACCAGCCCGTATGAAGACACAAGGCTGTGTGCCAGACCGTGTGCAGCATAAAGTGACTTTACATGCAAGTTACCTAACTCAAACTTCCAAACACATGCCAATGCTTATACTCAATGGTTTACCTATTCAAAATATCAAAATACACTTTAAAAAATTGCCTAAAATTCTAACCAATATGCCTCATTGGCACCTTTTCAACATCAAAACTTTTCATTCATTGCACTTACATTCGGTACCAACAGAAAACATTATCAGCACTTCTATTTCAATATACCAATTCAAGTCTCATTCATGCCACCACATCAAACATATCTAACTACCATTCTACTTTTATTTCAATCAAGCAACCTTACCTAAATTCGTACACCACATCAAATGCATACTTGTCATTTACTTTAACCATTTAGACATCAAACCACCCCTTTAGCATTTCAAAACATATTAAGACCAAAAGACAAGTCTCATAGCCATCACCAACATTGTGTACATTTCACATATATTTATACCAAGAACTACCAAACACAATTTCAATCTTAAACTTACATAGATAAACCATTTATTCCTATTTACTTGCCACTTATAACCTAGCCAAAATGATTAAAAATCTACCAAGTCATTAAACGGATAGTGTAAGCTCTGACTTGATTTCCATCTGATTGTGCAGTTTCTGATAATCTACAAGAAATCAAACAAAGTAGAAGTAAGCATACACAATGCTTAGTAAGTTCATATGGAATTTAACATAACTTACCAAACATCAACACAACTTAAGAATTTAACACATATATATAGATATGAAACATGGTATTCTCTGATACCCTATGAAAATCCACAAACCCAACAAGATTACTTCCTTCACAATTAAACATAGAACATATTAAATGATTTTCTATCAAATAAAATGCAAAAATACTTGGTTCATATAATACCATTCACTTTATAATTAAATTTTAATACCATTTCCATTTCAAAAACAAATTTTTCACCCGAAGAACTATAGTGAAATAACCTTGGATACTCAAGATAGAGTTGCTCATACAAGCTATGAATATGGGCCTGCTCACATGAGTTGTGGGTCGAGATGATAACTTTACTCGATTTGCTCACATGAGTTGTGAAGGATTCGCAACACATGCCAGACCTTAGCCATCAGTAAAACATCCAAGACCAACACCGTGTATCTTATAAACCCTAATGACATGTCATTTGTATCCTAGTCATTCACTAAGTTCATACAGGCCTCAATTTATTTCCATACCATTCAATCATTTGAAAATTATCATATACACATATATACAATTGATGTGTCGTAAACTAACTAAAATTTTGCCTAAGGAAAGTGCTCTTGTCAATTAATAGCATAGCTACGGTGAGCAAAGATATCATTCCCATGAAGACTAGAAATTACTGTCTTTCTATTATTTAACTGAATAAATCGAGTGATTGATTAAAAACTAAAATTAACTAAATTAATTACTAACGAACATGATAAAGAACAAAACACAAAAATAATCAAGTAACAACCAAGAAGTGAAATAGTACCTAGGAAAGAATTCACCTAGATTTCATCAGTCACTATCAATCTAAATTACGCAATTTCTTTACTTAGTAATTGGGTATTTAAAAATCCCTAAATTATGCTAATATCTCTTTCAAGAGTAAGAGTAATTGACTTTAGGTTGATTAATTGAAATTTTTTTCTAATTTAATATAACGCTATAATAGACTCATAAATATTAATAATTAATATTTACTGACTCGGTCGTTGGAAAATGGGGTTCTGAAACCACCATTTCTAGTACCACTAAAAATGAGTTGTTACACGAACGATCCGAATCAAACATAAAACCAGAAATAGTTTTCTTAACTTTTAGTGTGGAAACGAAAATTCTCTTCTCAAATGGAAAACAAGAAAAATTGTTATTCTGAAAAATAGATTTAATAGTTGAGAATAAATTCTCTCTATTTTTGGGTAGAGTAACAATATCTTAAAGTTGTGAATTTTGCTCTATCGATATCATCTATTTATACGAAGAGGAAGTAGGACCCTTGTTGAATTGTATATGTTTATTTCAACCAGAAAAATGAACTCCTAATTTATTTAGGCTTATAGTGGGCGGCAACCCAAATTAATAATACTAGGGTTTGTCGTCCCCCTTATTAACATGAGGGGCTTTTGGGCTTCTCCTATATCGGGTCCAATTAAAAGTATTTCCTAGACTTTTAACTCAATACTTATAATTCAATCCAACCCGATATTTTTTATTCTATTTTCCAAAATAATTATCTCAATATTTTTTCAATTAAATAATCTTCTCAACCCAATTCTAATTCCACTAAAATCATGACGACTTTACCATAAAAGAATCTATGAGAAAATATATTTAATATTTCTATATTCAACGGTTCCTTATTACCAAATGATTTATTTCCATTTTCGAACTTCATTTAATTTGAAAAACATAAATTTATTTCAAGGTCATTTTCATTTGCAATTTGGAGAAAACACATTCATTTCCAAATGTTTTCCATTTCTCCATTTTCACTATTTTTATTTATTTTTTCTCATTTGATTCAACATGCAATTCATTTCTAGTTTCAAGGATCTAGCAGATTGACCAATTGGACATATGTGATTTGGGATCAAATGATTTATAATTAAGTTCCAATTTTTCACCTATTAATTATAAACTCATTTAGTCACATAGTCATTCCACTATAGTATATTGATTGAGCTCTCCCTAACGGCATACCATTACGAAAGCAACTTGATCAGTGCTTCTCCAATGACCTTGTCATAAGTGTGTTACCCTCATAGGATATTATTAATCTCTTTGGAATAATATTCATTCTCCAAATGTGTTCCTATTTTATCTTACGGTAATCAGCACATCTTCCTTCATGAAAAGTCAATTAGTATCAAATAGTAATCAAGTCATTCATCACAAAGATAAACGACCCGTGACCACATTTACTTTTCATCAACCATGTAATCCCAATTAGAGGATATCAGTTACCCATGTCTCGGGTTATGAATTCTGCTATTGTGGATGACACTACAGACTGCAGAAGTCATATATCCAATGCACCAGCTTTCTGTTCCTTATCTATTTGAACTAAGGTTTTTACTTACTTCAAAGCATACGAGTCACGTATACATAGTTTGTCGTCCACTTAGGATTTAAGTATGCCACACTATGAATGTCACGAGTGAATAAATTCATAAATGGATTCAGCATCTATTCTTCTTGGGTCCAATCTGATGTATTGTCAATCAAGCCAGTCACATCTATGTCTCTATCTTCTGGGAGTCATCTGCTCTGATGCCCAAGACAAAACATCTCCCCAACTAGACTTGATAGATAACATATTAGTCTTTCATCGATTTGCTTATTTCTGATTAGACTAAAGATATGTTTAGGTTTGTCTATTAATATAATTTGCCTTTCCATGTTATGATTTGACCACGTAATATCGCTTAGTATTAGTTTACACATTAGACAATCAGTGACCTAATATTTGTTACTATTTTACTTTGCATGCAAAAACCATATGAGGATAATTATACAAAATATATTAATGCAATCCATGAATTTATTTTATTAATCAATCTATTCGAAGAAATTACAAGTTCTCAAATGAATATACTACACACAGGGCATCGGATCCAACAAGTACATCGGATTGGACCAAAAAGGAATAGATCATGAATCCATTTATGGTTTTATTCACTCGTGATGTTCATGGTGTAGGATACCTTAATCTTGATTGGATGACGGACTATGTATGTGTGGCTTGTATACTTTGATATAAGTAAAAGCATGAGTTCAAATAGATAAAAAACTGAAAGCTGGTGCATTAGATATACGACTTCTACAATATATAGAGTCATCCACAATAGTGGAATTCATAGCCTGCGATATGGGTAAATTATACTCTCATTAGAATTACATGGTTGACGAAAAGTAAACGTGGCAATGAGTCATTTTTCTTTGTGATGAATGAGTTGATAACTACTTGATAGTAATTGATTTTTCATAAAGGAAGATTAATGGTTATATTGAGATAAAATAGGATCATTTTGGGTGAAAAAATTTATCCCAAAGATATTAAAGATATCTTATGAGGGTAACACACTTATGACAAGGTCATTGGACGAGTACTGGTCAAGTTGCTTTCGTAATGGTATGCCTTTAGGGAGAGAGTTGTAATACCCTACCCGGCAAAGTCCTTGATACTGGGTAGGGTCCAAAGAAGAAAGATTTAGAGAATATGTTCTATCTAAGTAAAGTGTTGTAATTGACTACGAAATTAGTCTGTGAGCATGCGTTTTTAGTGAATCATTTGTTGCATGAACAAGTTGGGGAAAACAAAGTGATGTTGTTCTACCTACCCAACGATGCCTATGGTGGAACCTTAAGGCAATAGACATAAGAGTAATATAAGATAATGCTTCATGAAGCCAGGAACCTTAAAGGGCGATATACGCCAAGTTTGTTTGACTAACGATTCTAGTTGTATTCTAACAAAGTAGTCAAGAACAAATCATGCTTTGAGTTCACGTGTACAAAGATAGGTGTGTGGATGGATTGTCATGCACATCACTTTATAACTGTAAACCACCCATATAGTTGAATGGTTAAGATTGTAACTAGTGTCAAGTTAACATAGGGATAAGGGTTATATAAATCTAAAAGTATCAGATATAAAGAGGAGAGTCTTCCTCTTCCTTCTCCGATGAGCATTTCAAATTAGGCTAAAGGAAAACCAGAAGAGACACTTAAGTTGAGGCTATGAAATTGATCTGAGCTCTAGGATGCCTCTTATCAAGGAAAGATTCAGGATCTTACACGTTATGCTGCCTAAGAGTCGATCTGTATGGCTTGGCGAAGCAAGTATGAAAAAGTGCAAGGAAATGAGCTAGATGAATAGATCTTGATGAGTTCTTATTGTTTACCATTTAGGGGTTTCCAATCAACTCAATAGAAGCCCAGATCTAATGTTTGAAGCTATTGGTGGAAATTAGTATGAGCTTAAAAGTCGGAGTCTCATAAAACTCTACATACACTCTTGCATGTATCACACGTATGTTTGCATGTTTGTATGTTGTTCTCTTTTATAGTGATTGTTTTATACTATGAGAATGAAAAATGATTGATGATAAAGCATGCGATGTTGCATGATGCTATGACTCTATTATAAAAGGAATGTATGCGATGAAAGCACGAAGAAAGATATGCAAGTGCAAGATGCTTCTGATACGAAAAGTATATGCATGATGAATATGCTTGAAGCACGATTGTCTCTGCATAAGAAGTCGAAGTTGTACATTTGAAAATATGCATAAGTGTGTGAGTCAGTCAAGCATGAGTCTACATAATGACTCTAGTTGCATGTGAGTTCATGGGGATAATAAACACGAATTTTGATAAGGAAAGACCATGGCCATGGAAAGAAGGCCATATAGTGTAAGACCTAGTCATGGTGGCTTTTGCATCATATGAGGAAGTGAAGACCACATAGTGTAAAACCTAGTCTGGAACTATGGCATCATATGGGGAAAAAGATAAAGGACAGTTGGGTGAGTACTGTAATGCTTAGGTTTGTGCAAATGTACACAGTTGTTATCAAGTAATAAAGTAAGTAAAATGGTTATCATCTCTACTAGGACTGTGTATGTTAATCAATTAATTGTAAAATTAAAGTTAACAATTTGGTGATAAAAATATTTAGTGTGATGATGATTAAGCTAAATTAAAGTATCCAAATGCAAGATGATCCCTAATGCAATTTAATCTAAATGCAAAGTATGAGATTAGATGTATGAAATGAGTTTAGCATCAAAAACACAAAATTCAACAATCAATAACATGAATATGCTAGGATAATTATACTATTCAACTTAGTTTATTTTTCTCATGCTTAACAGTTTTCAAAAAACATTCCAATAAATGCAATCATTTGTCGCGTGTGAATATGATATGCAAATTGTGCAAGTATACATGCTAGATCAAGTAATAAAGTCATGAGTAAAATTGTCTCCACAGGGATTAGATTAGGTATAGAAGTGATCAAGTTATTATATTGAATTATGATTACTGCTATGACAAACAAAGTTCAGTATTCAGTGGTAATTTAGAGGGATAATAATAAGTGCTTAATGTGTACTGCCTAATACTGGAAAATGCTCAGGCAAAGCAAGAGTAAAAATGCAATGGAAATTAGGAGAATAACTACGTGAAAAATATGTAATGAACAAATAAACAACTAAATATGTTATGGAAAAATGCTACGGTAATGGATAGAGGATATACGAAGTTGATTTGGAAGGTCAGGATCACTAAGAATCTACCCTTCCTATCAATAATGTCTCGGCAAAATCATACTCAATCTACTACTCAGAAGAGTTCTAAAGTGGTGTGCTTCTTTCGAGAGCAAAACCTCAATTTACCTTACCTCAAGTGATATATGTCTATACACCTTTAGCTTGGTATCTAGCACAGTTTTGTTTTCTTTCCATATGAATGCTTCTCTATGTCTAGAGTCTACTACAAGTATCAGTCGAGTACTTGCTCATATCATTCAATTTCAGTCCAACTAATCCAACCTTTTCAAAATTAGATTAGTTTATGGGCATGCTGCACAGTCGTCTATGTCTAAGGATTGCACGCATACAATTTAGAAATAAAACAATTGAATGAAACAATAATTTAATTCAAATTTATGCTTCAACCATTGAAGACAGTAAAGGTTTCATCATATAATCCTAACCCTATGAGATTTAGTTCATGGGCTGGCAAGTAAAACTCAAAACCAAAATATCATCCACCATCATTTCAATCAAATTAATTCATACGAGAACATATTAAGAAATAATGGAAGAACTTTGGGAAAATGGATTTTTCCAAACCAATCCACAATCCAACAGCACAGTGTCCTGTGGTGGCTGAGAAGGACTGCCTTCGGTTTCCTTTTTCTGTCTCTACTCAGCTACTCCCTTCTATTTTTGCCTACAGATCTCCCTTCATTACGGTTTCCTCCTTTGGTTTTTTCTAAGTTTTTCTTCCTAGGCTAAATCTAACAGCCCACAATATCTTCTCCTCTTTTTAGGTAGATTTTTCTGGTACAAGTAGAGTTGGGCTAAAACTGGTATGCGTTGAGTGTTGACTCGATTATCTTCCTGGAATTGCCACAGCATAAAAGGTTGCAAACTATCCAACCTTTTATCCTGGAAAACCTTCACTCCTTTATTTCTTTCTCTAGACATGTCCACCTTGTAACATCACTTTAACTGGGTCAAATTACATCCTTATGACCCAATTTTGTATGGTTTTTTTGTCCAAGTAGGGTGAATTTTTCATGTCCATCCAAGAATTGTACTGAGCTCCATATTATATCACCTTATGGTCCTACTGCATTAGTAAAATATAGCACTTTAATAAATAACATGAAAATGATTTAATTTATGCACAAAATTCATATAATAAAGCACAAATTTGCATATTTCATAAATTCATGTCCATGATTGAGATTCAAGAAAAATTCACTAAATTCATTAACAAATGCTCGGGATTATTTTTATTTATAAGTAAAAAGGTGGTAAAAATGACTAGAAAAACCCTATACAATTTAGAGTTTACACACCCCCAAACTTAACCCATTGCTCGTCCCGAGCAATGTTTCATGTAAAGCACAACTTTTGCTAAGGCAATTTTTGCAACAAGTTTAAATAGCATCAATCTTTGCACATAATCATGCATTAATAGAATCATGCTCACAAATTCTTTTTATTGATAAGTAGCTCGAATGCAAACATTATTTCAAAAATTTTTGTAAGTGCAAAAAAAATGCTAGCATAAGTCATAGAGTGCATGCTTTCCAAGATTATTCATAACCTTCACCATTCGATCACAGTTTCCTTATCAATTAAACAAAGCAATCACAAGGTCTAATTAATGGTCTTCATTTTTTGAACTTAGAACTTCCTCTCCACTAATGTAGTTGGCATAATCATCCAAATCAATAGGTCTTTTATAAGGTTGTAATGGGGCTAGGCCTAAGGTAGGGATAGAGAGAAGTGAATTTTAGGTTCAGTATTCTTAACCCTATCTTTTCCTTGGATCAAATCGAGGTACACCCTTCCTGCTATTGGGTTTTTCACCCCCCAAACTTAATTTTGAAACGTATGCCCAACACTTCTCAATACCTTAAATATTTATTTTACCCTTTTTGCTTGACATTTGAATAGAGCTTTTTTTTAACATACAAAGATGTACATCATTTCGAATTTTTCCTCAATATTTGCTCACCAAGAAAAGTGTAGTTAAGAAAGGTGCAAAAATAAGATCAAATTTAAAAATATGGTAGCATGGCTTATGATGTAGGTAAATAACAAGAAAAAAGGCTTTAATGCTCAAATTAAGGTTTCAAGGGTCAAATTTTATATGATAGGCTTGAAAGGCTCAAACGATCCAAAGAAAATGTGCCTAAATCATGTTTAGATTCTTCTGCCCCTAGGATTTCGTCTTAAGAAAGTTACTAAGTCAATTCTAAGAACTTAAACCTTCATGCATGTTTATTTCAAAAGAAGTTTAATTTTCATGGTAAAAGGCTACATAAGACCTAAGAATACACAAGCATTCCATAACTCAAGATAACATAAAAAAATTCAGATAAAATCAGAAATCATGCTTGCATTTAGACTAACTTATGAACAAAAATTCTTTCTGAACATTCATTTATTTCAGTATACTTATATGAAAAAGATTGAAACATACTTGAAAATTTAAAATTTTATGCAAATATTTCCTCACCCCCTTTTAAAAAGAAGCAATTCCTCATTGCGAAAACAAAGTAATGAATGAAAACTAAACACCAGGTAGGATAGCAAGAAAGAGAGGTGAGTCATGAAAAGTGCTAAAGTACCAAGTCTGTCTCAACAATCCGATCCTAGACATGTTCATTCCCATTACCTCATCACTTCATTTTTATCTAATGAAGAGGCAATAAGCTTATTTTATTTATACTTGCAATATCTTATTTATTCTACGAAAGTAAAATACTAACCAAGGAATAGAAATAAACACCTAAAAATAAATACTAAGGATAAGAAATTTTCCCCCTTTTTATTTGTGTCATCCTCCACGTCATTTTCCTTTTCCCTTCCTTGTCACACACGATCCCACAAACTCCTCTTGCCATGTATCGAAGATATGATCTAGAAACTTAGGAACAAAACTGTTAGAGATATTCTTAAAGGTATTTCGTATGGAATCATCTCTAATTTTTGCATATCTCCAGTAAGCTTGTTGTTGGTTGTGCATGAATTTCCACATATCCATCATAGTTAAAAATTTTGATTCCTTCATAGTGTTTGAAGAAGTAGGAATGGTCAACTAAGAATTAAAACTTGGTTCCACTGGTTTAGCAGCATTTGGGTCCACCCTCGGCTCAGGGTTGTTTGGTTCTTCTTCAGTTTCTATTTCTCCTATCTCATCAATTAAGTCAGCTTTCGATTTAAATGTGGTTGATGACCCTTCTGATTCTGGTTTGCTTGGCTCATTTGGTTCAACTTGGTTTAATAATCCAACATTCTCCACTAACCTCTTAAGGTCATGCCTTGTTATGCAACCTTGAATATAACGATCCTTCATGTCCTTCGATCTTACTTGGGCCCTCAAGCAAAGCGAAGTAATCAATGATGGAAAGTAGGCACTTCCTGCCTTTTTCCTAGTACAATCTTGAATCTCCTTGAGAATAATTCTCCCAACATTGATAGACCTTTCTATAATAATTACATAAAACAAAAGCATTTGCTCCATAGAGATGGTGAAACTACGTGAGATAGGCATGAAGTTATATAGAATAATGTAGAACCATACCTTAGCCACTGGATTTTAATATTCTCTTTTGCAAGAATGAAAAGTGCTAAATTGTTCCCAATTTAAAGAATTAATCGTCTTTCAAACTGACAATGGCATGATCGTCTTATCATTGCTGTCCAAATTGAAACCTTTTTCAAGCATCATAGGTTGATTCTTGAAGATGGAATAAAATCTTTCCCTTGCTTCCTCGTCTTGAATCACAATTAATTTTTTGGCAGAAGTCTTGAAAGATCTAGTTCTTTTGCAAGACATGGTGATTTTTCCTGAAAAATAGGCAAAATTTTAAAAAAAAGGAAGGAAAAAATCAGCAATGTGTGTGGTGGAGGTTTGCGGTGGCGATGGATTTGCAATGACGGTGAGCTTGTGGCGGTAACAAGGCTACTCTGGCAATGATATTTCTATGGCGATAGAATGGACTTGCGACAAAATAAGAAAATTGGGGAAAATTTTGGGATTTGAGGCTAACGGCAAAAAGGAATGGAATGGCTGGCCAGGGTTTAAGCTAGTTGCTTGAATGGTTGTGAAAAATATGATGGTATAAAGGAGTTTATATAGTGATGGATTAGGGAAAATTTGTAGCAAAAATTTCGCTACAAGCAATTACTTGGGCGGTAATGAGGGAAGGGAAAGTGGAGGAAAAATTAGGGTTTTTTGGGACCATATAAACAACAACTAGTAGGTAAATTTCTCCTCTTTACTGTTTTGGGCCTCAAGCCCAAAATGCAATTATTTTGTTGTACTAAAAAATTAAACTGAACTAGAAATTTAAATTGATTAGTACTTGGTCCAAATTGACCCTCTTATTAAATATAAAAAAATTAAAATTAAAATTTGAACTTTTGGAGTACTTAGAAAATTCCTTCTCAAAAAATTACATCAAATTAATATCTTAGGAAAGGTTGGACGAGTCACAAATGGTCCCACTTAAGTTCTAATCTCCTTAGATAGACTTAATGTAATGTATTGATTCAAGAAAATAATTTCTAAGTATGTCATTTATTAAAAATAAAAACATAAAAATTAAGGGTATATTAAATTGAACGAAATATGAACTTGCTCAACTTCACCATCCCAATAGTGTTTAAGACATTGACCATTAACTTTAAATGTATCTCCCTTGTTGTTGTACAATTCTAGCACTCTATATGGGTAAACTTTATAGATGATATAAGGTCCTTTCCATCGGGATTTGAGCTTTCTCAAAAATAACCTTGGCCTCGAATTAAACAACAATACTTTTTGTCCTTCTCTGGATTCACGAGGTTGTATCTGGTTGTCATGTCATCTCTTAGTCTTTTCTTTATACATCTTGGCATTCTTGTATGAAAACAACCTCAACTCCTCAAACTCATCAAGCTTAACATCTTTCTCTCACTGCCTTGCTTAATATCAAAATTTAATTACTTTAAAGTGCAATAAGCTTAATTCTCCAATTCAAGCGACAAATGACATGCCTTCCCAAAGACTAACCGATAAGGAGTCATTCCTAATGGTTTCTTAAAAGTAGTTCGATAGGTCCATAGAGTATCATCGAGCCTTCGAGACCAATCTTTTCTATAAGGTCGCACCATCTTTTCAAGGATTCCTCTAGGCTCACGATTTACCCGTTCAACTTTCTCATTTGACTGTGGATGATAGGCAGTGCCAATCTTGTGTTTCACATTTTACTTTTCAAGCAACCACTTAAGTAATTTATTTACAAAGTGAGATCCTTCGTCGCTAATTATAGCTCTAGGAGTTCCAGACCGTGTAAACACATGCTTATGTAGGAATCTCATGAAAACCTTAGCATCACTCGTTGGGTATGCCTCAACATCAACCTACTTGGATACATAATCTATAGCTACTAAGATATACCTATTACCATAAGAAAAAGGAACCGGGCCTAAGAAATAATACCCCATATCTCAAATAATTCTACCTCTAAAATGTTTGTCAATGGCTTCTCATTCCTCTTTGATATGTTTCCAATCCTTTGGCATCTATTATAATTTTTCACATATGCATACTCATCCTTGAACACTATAGGCCAAAAGAATCTTGCTTGCAAGATCTTCCCTGTAGTGCGGGAACCACCAAATTGTCCCCTACTTGGATATGAATTGCAGTGATACAAGATCTTATCAATTTCACTTCCAACTACGTACTTCCTGATTATGTTATCTGCACATTGTTTAAACAAAAATGGATCCTCCCAAAAATAATATCGACTATCGTGAAGGAATTTCATCCTTTGTTGGTATGTCATTTCTAGAGGAATTATTCCACATGCTACATAATTCACATAATCAACAAACTAAGGAATTTCATGAATTCAGTTTACCTCGAAGATATGCTCATCTGGAAAATTTTCATTAATTGGAACAAGTGAATGAGTTACCTCATTTTGTTCCAACCTTGACAAATGATCAGCTACTTGATTTTCAACACATTTTCTGTCTTGGATCTCAAGGTCAAATTTTTGGAGTAAGAGTATCCATCAGCCTCGGTTTAGCATTTTTCTTTGTGAGTAAGTATTTAATGGTCGCATGATTGGTAAAAATTGTAACTTTGGTACTTATAAGATATGAACAAAACTTGTCAAAAGCAAAAACTATAGCAAAGAGTTCTTTTTCAGTTACCATGTATTTGACCTAAGCTCCTGTCAAAGTTCTATTTGCAGAGTAGATAGGGTGAAATACTTTGTTCCTTCTTTGACCTATCACAGCTCCAACAACAAAATTGCTTGTGTCACGCATCAACTCAAAAGGTGAGTTCCAATCAGGTGTAACAATTCTTAGGGATGAGATTAAATGACTTTTTAATCCTTCAAAAGCTTTCGAACATGATTTATTAAAATCAAAAACTATATCTTTTCTAAAAGCATACACAGAGGTTTGGAAATTTTAGAAAACTCTTTAATAAACCTTCGGTAAAAACCGACATGGCCTAAGAACCTTCGAAATCCTTTAATACTGACTAGAGGTGGG
Organism: Gossypium hirsutum; assembly: GCF_007990345.1. NCBI lineage: Eukaryota > Viridiplantae > Streptophyta > Magnoliopsida > Malvales > Malvaceae > Gossypium > Gossypium hirsutum. Next base: position 35,332,257 of record NC_053443.1, read on the forward strand.
AACTTTTCAATTACATCCACCTTCGCTTTGTCAACTTCAATTCCTCTTTTGGAAATTTTATGCCCTAAGACAATCCCCTCCTTAACCATAAAATGACATTTCTCCAAATTAAAGACAAGATTTGTCTCATCGCATCTTTTAAGTACATTAGCCAAATTACTTAAACAAACATTGTAAGTATTACTAAAAATAGAAAAATCATCCTTGAAAACCTCAACAAATTTTTCTACCATATCAGTAAATATTGTCATCATACATCACTAAAATGTGGCAAGTGCATTACAAAAAACGACAGGCATTCGCATAAAAGAAAATGTACCGCACGGGAAAGTAAAAATGACTTTGTGTTAGTCTTTCAGGGCTACAACTATTTGGTTATATCCCGAATATCCATCTAAAAAATAGTAATATTCATTACCTACTAGTCAATCTAACATTTGATCCATAAAAGGCAATGAAAAATGGTCCTTTCGAGTTGTTTTGTTCAATTTTCTGTAATCAATACAAATTCTCCAACCCGTGAAAGTTTTTGTTGGGATTAACTCATTACGTTCATTCTTGACAATCGTGATTCCGTCTTTTTTCGGTGCACATTGTATCGGGCTTACCTATGAACTATTTGAGATGGGGTAGATAATTCTCGCATTTAATCATTTGATCACTTCATTTCAAACTACCTCTTTCATTATTTGGTTGAGTCTCCTTTGCCTATCTAACCTAGCTCTTTCGCCCTCCTCTAAGATAATCTTATGCATATAGAAATGAGGGCTTATACCTCGAATATCAGCTATGGTCCAACTAATCACCTTTTTAAATTTCTTTAAAACTTTGATCAATTGCTCCTCTTAGTGTGTTGTTAATTGTGCTAAAAAATCACAAAAAAGTAGAATAATTACCTAAATAAACATATTTTAAATGGGAAGAAAGTACCTTAAGTTCAAGTTTGGGTGGTTCCTCGATTGACAACTTGGGTTGCACAAACTCCTAAACTTCCAATTCTAATGGTTCAAACCATGCTGGTTGAACATAATCCTTCGGATTGGCTTCCATCAAAGTGATGTTTTCATTGCCTTTTTCATCTTCTAATGGCTTAGACCCTAAAGTATTCTCTAATGGGTCTTCAAAATTGTTCACTCATTCCATAGAAACTAAGGTTTCTAGCTCCTCTATTATTGAACATTCCTACATTGAGTCAAGAAATGTCATAGCTTTAAGAACATTAAATGTTACCTGATCATCCTGAACTCTCATCGTGAGTTCTTCTTTTTGCACGTATGTCAATGTTCTTCACGTGGCTAGGAAAGGTCTCTCTAGATGATCAGCACTTCCTTATCTATTTCAAAATCTAAGATAATAAAATCAACAAGAAGAATGAATTTATCGACTTTTACCAAAACATCCTCGATCTTTACTTCGAGGTATGTGTAAATTGAAAAATATATAGGATTTTTCCTATATAATTCATCACCTTTTTACTTAAATTTGTTGTTAAAAACAAGTAATTGTTTAATAAATTAATGAAATATGCAAAAATATGAAATTAGGACATAGAAATTATTAAAATGTGATTTTATACTTTATTATATAGTTTTCATGCATAAAATGGCTTATTTTATATTAATTTCAGCATATTATATTTTTAAGCTATAAAGTGGGCCATGCATGAATAAATTAAATGATAAAATATAAAGTTATATTTACTAATTAATTTTTAATATTTTATTAATAAATTGGGTTTTAATTAATTAAGTAAAGTGATTGTTTAAAGTGATTAAATTATATTATTTGGTCCTCTAAACTATCTACTATTTTTGGATAGATCTGAGACTTTTCTTCTAATTGCAAAACCATCCAAATTGGGGACCAAATCAACCTATTTTTTGGCTGCACATGGATGTCATAAACCATTTTTTGGTTTAATTATACAAAGTCCTTGAAGAGTTAAAGAAATCAGAGATTTTCTGAAGATTTGCTGATGACCGAGTCTTAGTCCTGGGGTATTGTGGCACTCAAATTGACCAAAAACCAAGGAAAAATTAGCCACCTTTCCTCAATTCATGGCCAGCCACTCTTCGAGGAAGTTTCAAAAGAGGGACACTCCTATTTTTAGCAAACTAACTCCCTTGCCTCACCTATAAATAAGAGCTCATTTCTAACTTTTTCAATCATCCCTCATCCCATCATCTCTCACTCATTCATTATTCTCTCAACTCTTTTAGCTATCTTTCCCCTTCATCATCCTTCCATAAGAATTTTAGCAATTAAACCTCTTAAAGAACACTTGTTCGGCCACCTTGGAGAGCCATCAGCAAAGGAGCAAAGCAAAGAAGGGAAGGAGCCTCGTCAGTCAGAGTCTTAGGTGACAGCCACTCTAAATTGGGTTTAATCTTTCTTTTCTTTAAATTTAATTTAAAGATGTTTGCTATGTGTTTTTTGTTCTTGTTTACAACAATGATAGCTTAATATTTAAGCTAGGATGATTATTTTGATTAAATAATATTTATTTGGTTCATGCTTATAATATTTGTGCCTCAATCGATCATGTTTTCAATTAAAATCAAGTCTGCATTTCGTTCATACGTGATTGAAAAGCACCTGAATTAGCTAAGCGATCCTAACCAGACGACAGCTAATGGACACGTAACTGAAATGTGCATGCTCAATTTAGATCCTAACCCAAATCAATTGTAGGTTGCATAACAAGTCTAACCAAGCTTTGTTATCTACATAGTCTTTAGATTTGTGTGATTAAATTGTTTCAAACCTAACACGTCCTTGTCACCTCACACGAATGCTAAGAAACCCTTACTAAATAAGGATCAATAAAATATGTATTTACTAAGTAAAGGATTCTGCAAGGACCTAAGGTGGTTTCCAAACTCATGAAAGATCGAGTTGCCATGGAATGTTTTTCCGAATGTTATTAAGCATGTTGATAATAAATTGAGTTTAGTTAAAGTAATTGTCCTAGTTTATATATGTTATAATTGTTGCAAATTGTGTTTAATTTTACAAAAATCTATTTCATTCATATAGTTTGCATACTTAGGATAATTTGCATTAGGGATTATTGCATTTAGTTTAATATATTTTCATCACCACTTCTCAACTATATTGTGTTTTTATTTATCAAATTGTTAATATAATTTTACAAATTAAGTGACTTAGCACAAATACAATCTGTGTGGAGACGATAACTCGATATTTACTTATTACTTGATAATGATTGTGTACACTTGCACAAACCCCAGCGTTACAAGTTTTTGGCGTCGTTGCTAGGGATTGTCAACTGTTGCCATAGTCATTTTTTGTGAAATTATTTATTTTCAATTTGATTTATTTCTAATATTAATAACTTATTCTTTTTATTTTTTTATTTTCTGTTCAGATGTTTATGAGCATAGATTGAATTATCAATTTACTCCCTGTAGACCCTGAGATTGAGTGAACTTTCAGACAAAGAAGACGTGAACGAACAGCTCAAAGACAAGTCAAGATGGACCTTGGAAATCAGAATTAAAACCAAGGTAATGAAGCTGATTATGTACAAAATCCTATCCTCATTGCCGATGATAGGGATCGATGCATCAGACAATATGTTGTGCCACTTTTCAATAGTTAAACCCAGGAATTAGAAGGCCAGATATTGAGGCAACCTAGTTTGAATTGAAACCAGTGATGTTTCAAATGCTACAAACAGTATGCCCACAGAATATCCACATCTCCACCTTCGATTGTTTATGGAGGTGAGTGATTCATTCAAGATAGCCGGTGTGACTGAAGACGCACTGAGGTTAAAGTTTTTTCCGTACTCGTTGCGAGATCGAGCACGAGCATGGCTCAATTCATTGCCACCAAGTTTTATATCTACATGGCAAGAATTAGCAGAGAGATTCTTGGTTAAGTATTTCCCAACTAGCAAAAATGCTAAGTTAAGAAACGAGATCACAACTTTCCAACAATTAGATGACGAGTCTTTGTATGAGCTTGGGAGCGATTCAAGGAGTTACTTCGTAAGTGTCCTCATCATGGGATTCGTCATTGTATCCAGTTGGAGACATTCTATAATGGTCTCAATGCACATACAAGATTGATGGTAGATGCTTTTGCGAATGGTGCAATTTTTTCTAAGTTTTATAATGAGGCTTCTGAGATCATCGAGAGGATCGCGAGTAATAACTATCAATGGCCAACAAATCGAACTGTTTCAGGAAGACGTGTAGCCGGAATTCATGAAGTTGACTCCCTCACTTCGTTATCAGCTCAGGTATCATCTATTTCCTCTATGTTAAAACAGTTAACTGCTAATAGAACTAATAATTTTGCAACTCAGCCACCAATTCCAGTTGAAGTAGTTTCATGTGTGTACTGTGTGGAAGGTCATTCTTTTGAGAATTGTCCTTCAAATCTCGAGTCAGTGTACTATGTGGGGAACCAATATCAAAATAGGAGTGGAGAAGGAACCCAGTCCAACTTCTACAATCCTTCATGGCGTAATCATCCTAACCTTTCTTGGAGCAACCAAGGAAATGGACCGAACAACTTATTACAGCAAAGACACAACCAATCTCAAGGGTTTAATCAAAAAGCTCCAAAACCACCTCAAGCTGAGGCATCAAACAATTTGGAGAACTTGTTGAAAGCATACATGGAAAAGAATGACACCTTGATCCAAAGCCAAGCAGCAACACATAAAAATTTGGAAAACCAAATGGGTTAGTTGGCTACAGAGCTTCATAATAGACCGCAAGGAACCTTGCCGAGCAATACTGGGAATCTAAAGAATTTGGGTAAAGAACATATCAAGGTAGTGGCATTGCGAAGTAGTAAGACTCTAGAACCCCGATTGATAGATGTTGAAGATGAGCATGTTGAAAAGGAAGGAAGTCAACTAGATGTTGAAGTTCTTACACCAAAGGAATCAGAATCTACAATGTTTGACAAGGTAAACCCTGACTTAGTGAATTCAGATATTTTAACATCTTCTTTGGGTGCAGATTTACCTACTCAGAAAAGTTGTCCAGTTCAACCAAAAGTTTCTTCACCTCCATATCCGCAAAGATTGCAGCAACACAAGCTGAAATAGGAGGTGCAATTCAAGAATTTTTTGGATATTCTAAAGCAGTTACACATCAATATTCCGTTGGTGGAGGCTTTAGAAAAAATGCAAAATTATGTGAAGTTTATGAGGGATATACTGTCCAAGAAGAAACGACTGAGTGAGTATGAGATTGTTGCCTTGACAAAGGAGTGCAGTGTGTTCCTGCAGAACAAATTGCCACCGAAATTGAAAGACCCAAGAAGCTTTACTATACACTGTAACATTGGTGAATCTTACTGTGGTAAAGCTTTGTGTGACTTAGGAGCGAGTATCAACTTGATGCCTAAGTCTATTTTCAAAATGTTAGGGATAGGTGAAGTAAGACCTACAACTGTGACGCTTCAGCTAGCGGATCGACCGTTAGCAAATCCCGAAGGAAAGATCGATGATGTTTTGGCAAGAGTCGATAAATTTATTTTTCCTTCTGATTTCATTATTTTAGATTTTGAAGCAGATAAGGAAGTGCCAATTATCCTTGGGAGACCTTTCCTAGCCACGGGGAGAACGTTAATTGATGTGCAGAAATGCAAACTCACCATGTGAGTTCAAAATGATCAGGTAACCTTTAACATTATTAAAGCAATGAAATTTCCCGACCCGGCAGAGGAGTGTTCAGTTATGGAAGAAATAAAAACCTTGGTTTCTATGGAAAGCAATTTTGAAGAAGATCCATTAGAGAAAGCCTTAGATCTTGACCCTTTGGAGAATGAAGAAGGTGAAGGAAACATGGCTTTGATGGAAGCCAATCCGAGAAATTTTATTCAATCCACACAGTTTGAACCGTTGGAGTTAGAAGTCAGAGAATTTGTGCAACCCAAGTTATCAATCGCAGACCCTTAATTTTTCATTAACTCATTCTGTAAATAAATAAATAATTAGAACTTATTTTCTTAAGCGGGACCGCTGTGACCCCTCCAACCTTTCCTGAGAATTAATATAATGTAATTTGTTAAGAATAAATTTTCTAATTAAAATTTTTAAGTTTCATTTTGTTCAGTTTAAATTTTAAATTTTTATGTTAATAAAGGGGGTCAAATTTTGCCCAACTACTAATCAATTTTTTTTAAGATACAATTTGAGTTTGAGGCCCAAGACAGTAAAAAAGAGGAAAAAAAATTAGGCCTTGCCATCACACCCATTACTTGTCGTCCAAGTAACTTTAATGTAGCTAAATTTTTTCTACATGTTGCCCTAATTTTTCCCTATATAAACCCCTATTCATTCTACTAATTTTCATATCCCTCAAAGCAATTTGCTTCCACCCTAAAAATCCCTAAATCTTTTCTTTGTGCTGTCAAACTCAAATCCCTAAAGAAACCCTAGTCCTTTTCTTTATTTTTGCCAAAGTTTCCTATTGCTGTCGCAAAGAGATCACCACCGCACCATCCTTGCTGTCGCAAGATTGTTGCCGTAGCATGTTATACCAACTTTGCCGATTTCTCTTTTCGTTCTTGAGCAAAAACTCTACCGAATTTTTAGGAAATTACCATGTCTTGCAAAAGAACTAGATCGTCAAAGACTACTCCTAAAAACTCGATTGTGGTTGATGAAGAAGTGAAAGAGCAATTTGATTCAATTTTCAAGCATCAACCTATGATACTGAAAAAAGGTTTTAGTCTGAAGAGCAATGATGTGATGGTTGTTCTTGTGCCAATTAGAAAGATAATCAATGCTCTCAAATGGGAACAATTCTGTGATGCTCGTTCACTTCCAGATGATGAACTAGTTCAAGAATTCTATGCTAGTTTGACTACGCAAGATGCTACTGAAGTCATTGTCCAAAAGAAAAATGTATGTCTTACTTCTAACTCCATCAATGCTTTGTTTAATTTACCTGAAGTTGAAGAAGATGAGTGCTACCCTATGATGAGCAATATCAATTGGGATTTTCTTCAACAAGTGCTTGATGTTGTGACAAATCTGGAATCCCAATGGATTATAAGAAAGTATGGGAGCCATTCTTGTAGAAGAGAATACTTGAAACCAGTAGCAAAGGTATGGTTTTATTTTGTTCGCTACAGTTTTATGCCTATCTCACACGATTCCACCATCTCGATGGAACAGATCCTCTTGCTATATGAAATCTTGACAAAAAAATCCGTTCATGTTGGGAAAATTATCCTCAAGGAGATTCATGATTGTGCTAAAAAGAAAGCAGGAAATGCTTATTTCCCATCATTAATCACTTCACTTTGCTTAAGGGCCCGTAACACAAGCAAATTTGAAGGGGCAATATGTTCAAGGGTGTATTACAAGTCATGATCTTGAAAGATTTGTAGAAAGAGTGTATGAGTTGAACCAAGGTGAGCAAGAGGAACCAACTGAGCCTAAAACTGAAGAGTCAACAAATAAAACAAAAACTGAAGCTGATTTAGTTACAGGCACTAAAGAAGAAGAATCTGATAAAGAACCAAATAGTCCTCAACCAACTGAGGGAGCTGAAAACCCTGAACCTAGGGTTGAGCCAAAAGAAGAACCAGTCAAGCTAAGTATTGAACCTGAATATACAACTCCCATGCCGACTTCCACAAGTACTTCAAGGAAATCAGAGTTATCAATTTTGATGGATATGCTTATAGAAAAAACAATAGCAAAGACAAAGAAAGAGTGAAGAAAAATTTACTCAGTCTCCAAAAAGAAAATATATGAGTATGAGTTCAAAATAAGTTTGAGGGAGCTCTACAGGTTCACTTGAAGAAAAAGGTTGAATTTCAAGAAATCCAAGACAAGTTAAAGGTTAAGATTTTGAAACTGAAATATCCCACCTCTTAAAATCCACACCTTTAACCGAGCCCCATTACAACCTTATAAAAGACCTATTGATTTGATGATTATATCACCTACATTAGTGGAGAGGAAGTATTAAGTTCAACATATGAAGATCATAAATAAGCCTTATGATTGTTTTGCTTGATTGATGAGAAATTGTGTTGAATGAAAAATATTATCTACGGCTGTGACATACATGCAAACTATGATTCATGTCGGCATATCTTAAAACTTAAAATAAAATTTTCAAAATGTTTGTATATGAGTTACTTGTTAATAAAGAAGGTCTATGAGCATGAATTTATTGATGCATGATTATGAGACAAAGATTGATGCTACTTATACTCTTAGCAAAATTTGCCTTAGCAAGACCTTGTGTTGTGCATGAACATTACTCGAGACGAGCAATGATTTAAGTTTGAGGGTGTGTAAACTAAAAAATATATGAAGTTTTCCTATATAATTCATCACCTTTTTACTTAAATTTGTTGTTAAAACCAAGTAATTGTTTAATAAATTAATGAAATATGAAAAAATATGAAATTAGGACATAGAAATTATTACAATGCTATTTTATACTTTATTATATAGTTTTCATGCATAAAATGGCTTATTTTATATTAATTTGAGCATATTATATTTTTAAGCTATAAAGTGGGCCATGCATGATTAAATTAAATAATAAAATATAAAGTTATATTTAATAATTACTTTTTAATATTTCATTAATAAATTGTGTTTTAATTAATTAAGTAAATTGATTAATTAAAGTGGTTAAATTATATTATTTGGTCCTCTAAACTATCTACTATTTTTGGACAGGTCTGAGAGTTTTCTTCTAATTGCAAAACTGTCCAAATTGGGGACCAAGTCAACGCCATTTTCGACTACACATGGATGTCATAAACCATTTTTTTGTTTAATTACACAAAGTCCTTGAAGAGTTAAAGAAATCAAAGATTTTCCAGAAGATTTGCTGATGACCGAGTCTTAGTCCTGAGTTGTTGTGGCACTCAAATTGACCAAAAATCAAGGAAAATCAGCCACCTTTCCTCAATTCATGGCCGGCCACTCTTGGAGGAAGTTTCAAAGGATGGACAATCCTATTTTTAGCAAACTAGCTCCCTTGCCTCACCTATAAATAAGAGCTCATTTCTCACTTTTTCAATCATCCCTTGTCCCATCATCTCTCACTCATATTCTCTCAACTCTTTTAGCTATCTTTCCCCTTCATCATACTTGCATAAGCATTTTAGCAATTAAACCTCTTAAAGAACCCTTGGTCGGCCACCTTGGAGAGCCATCAGCAAAGGAGCAAAGCAAAGAAGCGAAGGAGCCTCGTCAGTCAGAGTCTTGGGTGACAGCCACTCTTAATTGGGTTTAATCTTTCTTTTCTTTAGATTTAATTTAAAGATGTTTGTTATGTGTTCTTTGTTCTTATTTACAACAATGATAGCTTAATTTTATTTAAGCTAGGATGATTATTTTGATTAAATAATATTTATTTGATTCATGCTTATAATGTATGTGCCTCAATCGATCATGTTTTCAATTAAAATCAAGTCTGCATTTCATCCATACGTGATTGAAATGCACCTGAATTAGCTAAGCGATCCTAACCAGATGACAGCTAACGGACACATAATTGAAATGTGCATGCTCAATTTAGATCCTAACCAGAATGAATTGTAGGTTGCATAACAACTCTAACCAAGCTTTGTTATTTGCATAGTTTTTAGATTTGTGTGATTAAATTGTTTCAAACCTAACATGTCCCTGTCACCTCACACGAATGCTAAGAAACCCTTACTAAATAAGGATCAATAAAATGTGTATTTACTAAGTAAAGGATTCCAAAAGAACCTAAGGTGGTTTCCAAACTCATGAAAGATCGAGTTGCCATGGAATGTTTTTCCGAATGTTATTAAGCATGTTGATAATAAATTGAGTTTAATTAAAGTAATTTTCCTAGTTTATTTATGTTATAATTGTTGCAAATTATGTTTAATTTTACTAAAATATATTTCATTCATATAGTTTGCATACTTAGGATAATTTGCATTGGGGATCATTGCATTTAGTTTAATATATTTTAATCAGCACTTCTCAACTATATTGTGTTTTTATTTATCAAATTGTTAATATAATTTTACAAATTAAGTGACTTAGCACAAATACAATCCGTGTGGAGACGATAACTCAATACTTACTTATTACTTGATAACGACTGTGTACACTTGTACAAACCCCAGCGTTACAATATTCTAAAGATTGATCCGCCAGTTGAAGTGTCACAGTAGTGGAGCTTACTTTGCCTGTTCCCAACAGTCTGAAAATAGACTTGGGCATCAGGTTGATGCTCACTCATAAGTCACACAAAGCTTTACCTCAATAAGATTCTTTAATATTATAGGGTATGGTAAAACTTTCGGGGTCCTTCAGTTTTGAAGGAAGCTTGTTCTGTAAGAACACACTGCACTCCTTCTTTAAAGAAGAGACAGTCTCATACTCACTAAGTCTTTTCTTCTTATAAAAAATGTCCTTCATGAACTTCACATAATTAAGCATTTTCTCTAAAGCCTCCACCAAGGGGATGTTCATGTGAAGTTGCTTTAGAACGTCCAAAAACTTCTTGAATTGCATCTCTTGTTTCTCTTTATTTGGTTGGAACTTTTGAGGATATAGAGGTGATAGAACTTTGGGTTGGACTTGACAACTTTTCTGAGGAGATAAATCTGCATCTAAAGAAGATGTTAGTTTTTCAGAATTTACTTGTTTAGGTTTTAACTCATCAGACTTTGTAAGTCTTGGCTTAGCTAGTGTAGGAATTTCAATTATTGGTTGACTTTCCTCCTTCTTAATAAGTTTATTTTTTACCACAGTTTCCTTGGGTTCCAAAGTCTTACCACTTCATAAAGCAACTACCTTGCAATGTTCTTTACCCAAATTCCTTGGATTTGATGTATTACTTGGCAAGGCTCCTTGCAGTCTATTACGAAGTTTCGTAGCTAACCTACCCATTTAGTTCTCCAAATTTTTTAGTCTTGCTACTTGGCTTTGGATTAAGGCATCATTCTTCACCGTGTATGCCTTCAACAAGTTCTCCAAACTATTGGGTAACTCAGGTTGTTGTGGTTTTGAAGCTTATTAATTGAACCCTTGGGATTGGTTGGGTTTATGCTGCATGTAAGTGTTGCTCGGTCCATTTCCTTGGTTACTCTAAGAAAAGTTTGGATGGTTGCACCATAAAGGATTGTAGAAGTTGGACTGTGGTCCATGTCCACTTCTATTGTGGTGTTGATCCCCTACGTAATAAACTGACTCAGGATTTGATGGCCATCCCCTTAATATACGTAAAAAAACAACATCGAATTGACTCGACGGCTAGGCTACAAAATTATTCAAACCATTAGCGATAAACTATTTCTATATTGAAGAAATAGAAGATATCTAAGCTAAGAGTGATGTAAGTGCGTCCACTTCGTGCACTTCGGCTACTCGTCTTCTTGAAGTTGCTCGATTTTTTGGTCATTCATAGTTTTTACTAGCGATCCTTTCAATGATCTCATAAGCCTTATTATAAGACTTAGACAAAATAACAACATTTACAAAAGCATCTACCATCAACCTTGTATGTGCATTGAGACCATTATAAAACATCTTCAATTGGATGGAGTGTGGAATCCCATGATTAGGGCACTTACGAAGTAATTCTTTGAATTTCTCCCATGCCTCGTACAAAAAATCATCATCCAATTGTTGAAAAGTGTTTATCTCATTTCGCAACTTAGCATTTTTGCTAGGTGGGAAATACTTAACCAAAAACATTTTTTCTGCTAATTTTTGTCATGTAAATATTGAACTTGGTGGCATCGAATTAAGCCGCTCGTGCTCAATCTCACAACGAGTATCGAAACAACTTCAACCTCAATTCATCTTCAGTGACACCAACATTTGAAGGTAAATGTCTTCAGTCACATTGAAACAACGAGTATCTTAAATGAATCTCTCACCTCCATGAATAATTGAAGGTGAATGTGTGGATCTTCCGTAGGCATTCCACTAAACTAGCCCGTCATTTGAAGCATTTGAAACATCACTAGTTTCAATTCAAATTACGGTGCCTCAATCTCCGGTCTCCTAATTCTTAGATTTAATTCATTTAAGAGTGGCATGGCGTACTTTCTTATGGCATGATCCCTATCATCAGCAATAAGGATTGGATTGTGCACATGATTGGCTCCATTTCCTTGTCCATCATTTTCATTTCCACGGTCCATCTCAGCTTGTCTTTAAGCTGATCTTTCGTGTCTTTTCTGTCTAAATGTCTGCTCGATCTCAGTGTATATAGGTAATAAATCGATAATTTGATCTATGCTCATAAACACCTGAAAAATAAATCATTTAAAATAAAGAATAAAGAATAAATTAGTACAGTTAGAAGTTAGATAAAAATGAAATAACTATCAAATTGAAATGAATAATTTCACAAAAATGATTAAGGCAACAGTCCCTGGCAACGGCGTCAAAAACTTGTAACACTTGGTTTGTGCAAGTGTACATAGTCGTTATCAAGTAATAAGTAAGTAAAAGAGTTATCGTCTCCATAGGGACTGTGTATGTTAATTAATATATTGCAAAATTAAAGTTAACAATTTGATGATAAAAACACAATATCTTTAGTGATGGGTGATTAACTAAATTAAATTATCTAGATGCAAGATTGATCCCTAATGCAATTTAAACTAAATGTGAAGTATGAAATGAAATGTATGAATGAATTTAGCAAAAACACAAACTTCAACAATCAATAACATGGATAGGCTAGGATAATTACATCATTCAACTTTGCTTATTTTTATCATGCTTAACAGTGTTCGGAAATTATTCCATGGCAACTCGATCTTTCATGATTTTGGAAACCAAATTAAGTCCTTTCGAAATCTTTTACTTAGTAAAATATGCATTTTACTGATCATATTAAACTAAGGGTTTCTTAGGATTCATGTTAAGTAACAGGGACGGGTTAGGTTTGAAACAGCTTAATCACATAAACCTAAAAAATATGCAAGATAATAAAGCTTGATAAAGTTATTATGAAACTTTAATTAGTCGAGTTAGGATCTAAATTAAGCATGCACATTTCAATAATTGTGTCCACTAGCCATCGCCTGGTTAGGATCGCTTAGCTAATTCTAATGCATCCAATCACGTATTAATGAAATACATACTTGACCTTAACTGAAAACATGATCAGTGAGCCACAAACACTATAGATATTATTTAAACAAACTTCATTAAATAAATGCAATCATCCTAGCTAAACAGAAGTAAGCTACCATTTTTTATTACAAGATAATAAATCACATTGTAAACATGATTAAAAACAAAATAACAATAAGGAAGAGTAAACTCTGTCGAATTAGCAATCTCGTGAACTCTGATTGAAGATGTTTTCCTCCGATCCTTGTGTTGCTCCTGTGCAAATGGCTCCTCAAGGTGGCCAGCCAAGAGATAATTTTATCAAGGTTTTTAACTAAAAAATAAAATACGGTATGCTATGCATGGAAATGAAGAGAGGAAATGAGAGAATGAATGATGATTGTGAGATGTGAAGAATGAGGGATGTAGAGATGAGGCTTGAGGGATGAGGGATGAGGTATGATTGAAATGGGGAATGAGTGGGGGTATTTATGCTTGAAGTAAATGGTAGAGTTTACTAAAAATAGGGATTGGAATCCCTCCATTTTCTCCATTGCTTGGTCAACCACATTTTGTGGAAGAAGGTGGACGATGGTTCCTTTATTTGAGCAGAGAATCATGCTAAATTTAGGCATGGTGTAGCACCCCTAACCCATATCCGTCACTGGAATAGGGCTACAGAGCATTACCAAAAATTTTTAACATTAAAACATTAATTTTTAAACATTTCATACATCATATCATAGTCCATGCAAAGACTTGCATAACGTCCCTTTTTTGAGTCCCCGAGGCCTTATAAACACTTAAGAAATTATTTGGGACTAAATCGAAAATATTTAGAACTTCATGGAAAAAGATAGAAAAATTTATACTACGGGGGTCACATAGCCATGTGGCCAAGCCGTGTGACACACACGGATGAGACACAAGGCCATGTTCCAGCCCGTGGTTGTGCCCATGTAACTCTCTGACTTGGTTCACACGGCCAAGCCACACGCCCATGTGCCAGGCCATGTAACTCTCAAAATGCAACCTATAAAAACTTGCAAGGTACACACGGCCGTGTCGCGTGACCGTGTGTCACACAAGCTAAGGCACATGCCCGTGTCTTAGGTCGTGTGGACAAGAAATAGGCCTTTTTCAAGTAATTTCTTTCATACAAAATATGCTCAGACATACGAGCCCTGTACCTATTTCAAGTATTCAAAAATATACCTAAAACCTACATAATAAAACTAGATCAATATGGCATTTATCCATACAACCAATATGTCCAAAAGACACCTCAAACCAGGCACTCAACTTAACAACATATATGCATAATTAATCACCTTGCTACCATTTTAAAACATGTCATCCTTAACTTAAAACTTGCCATTAAAACTTATCATTTGAACTATAGTTTTCATGCATCCAAAATATACATATATCTAACTTATACATATTTGACCATAACTTATCCATATATACATATATATAGTTTAATTCCATAACAAGTTATACCATAATTGACCACATGCAAAAATCACATTCAAACATACCGATTTGGTTATTCAAAACATAACTTCAAATGACCATTTCCACTCAACCATCAAGGTCATCTAAATGACACAAATCTAACCATATGTAGATGGTTCTAACAATCAACATGTATACAAACTATATTTCAATCATGCACATCTATTCAAAGTCTTACCAAAGCATACCATATCTTGATCATGTTGACATCAATTCATCATATATCAGTTTGGTCATTCAAACATGCTTTAACACATTATCAAATTAACACATATCAACAACGCACCAAATGTACCGAGGGTTCATCACCCAAAATGACCTATACATGCTAAACTCATCAACTAACATTCAACTAATCATCAACCATAAATAACCTTATATATGCCATTATGACCTTAACAAAGACATCAAAATCTACTGATATAATTGATGGATAGTGTGATGGATCTCCGACAAGCTTCCAACTTGATCGAGTTTCTGATAATCTGAAAAGTAAAGGAAAAAACTATGTAAGCAATGAATGCTTACTAAGCTTGTATAACTTTAGTCATATCAATCCATTTCAAATATGAAATTTATACATATCAAGAATAATCCTATACCAATACTGCTAGATTCATGAAACCATAATCAACAACTCACAAAGTGAATAAAACCACAGTATCACATATACATATCATCACTAGAATAGTAGGATTTTATAAAACAATTAAACCCGTTCAAACTTTCTTATTTTCATTTGCATTTCATTACATTCCATTGCATTTACTTTCTTTAGCTTAAACAACAACATCAATTCAACTCATCATTCCCTTTTTCATCATTTTACACTTCAAGTATGAACTTACTATTTCCTTACCTTTCCACACTCGTTTCATATGCATAACACACAATACATGAGCATATCATCAACCATAGCCACAAGCCAATGCATTTAAACATAGCTCTTTTGGAATTAACCACATTATAAACCATTTCATAAAAAATTGCATAATTTAAACCTTACCATTCATTCATGAACAGAAGCATATTTCCTTTTGGGAACTTACCATTTCAATACATAACTTATAAGTAAACATAATACAATCCAACCAATAGCTTGGCACATGCCTCAGCATCAAACAACAACACATGTTAGCATCCTTGAACATATTTCATATGAATTCAACATGGATAACCAATATACTTGAATATGATTCAATTTGGATATAACATCCTTCACAACATAACATGCTTTCCAAGTATCTCATCATTTCAATGTATTTCATTTATACATGTATTTGCTTATATTGAACATTTACCGTTTCCTTTCCAATTCATGCCCGTTGAATTGAATAGAATATCATTGGATACTCGGGATGGCTTACACAAAGTGTGCTAACTCATATAATCGTAATCCATCAACTCATGTACATATATGCTCACACAAGCTGTCAAAATGGGTCTGCTCGCACAAGTTGTGGGTCGGAGTATTCGTAACATATGTCAAACCTCAGCCATCGGTAAGATATTCAAGACCAGCACCCAAATTATGTAAACCCTAATGACATGTCATTTGTATCCTACGAATTCCTAAGGTTCAAACGGGGCTCGGTAGTTATCGTACCTCGTTGAATTTCTATCGTTTAATGACATAATAAATTGCATAATAACATCTATATATTAATTCATGTAGAATAGAATAGCACATTAAAATGTTAATTCAACTCACATTTAAGTGTTTATAGTTCATACGAAATTACCTAGCTAAAATTGCAGAAATGTCAAAGTACAAGGCAATTTGGAAATTTTCCATTCTCCTTAATTTTCCACCCGATCTTGATCTAAATTAATAATTTCATTCAATCTACTAACTTCGACAGTAAAATAGTGTATTTTATGGAATTTAGTCATTTTTACATTTTTACAAAATTGCCCCTAAAATTTTACTTTTATTCAATTTAGCCCCTGAGTCTAAAACATGCAAATTAATCATTTTTACCCAAAATTGAGGCTAGCCAAATACTTATGGCATCCAATACAGCCCATTCATGTAAAAATTTCACATCAAATCCTTTTACTTTTAGTATTTTAACAATTTAGTCCCTAATTAGAAAATTCATCAAAAATCACTTAATAAAATACTTCTAAATAACAACTAATATTTAAAATTCATCATTTAACATCTAAAATCACAAGGTTCATCAATGGCAATATTCAAAATCTTTAACAGTTTCAAAACCGAGGCAAAAACATAAAAATTATTAAAAACAGGGATAAAATGACATACCATGCTTGCTTCAAAGCGAAAGTCGAAGCTTCAAAACCTTCCATGGAGATTTTCATCTTTCAAATTCGGTGAAGGAAACACGAAAAAGATGATAATGGATTTTGGTTTTGTGTTATTTTAATTTAATATACCAATTTACCATTTTAACATTGGTTAATAAATAAATAAAACACCAATTTCATGCCCATAGTTGTCCACTAACTCCTTGAATGATCTAGTTACCACTTAAGTCCCTTTTACTTTATTCAATTTACTATTTAATCACTCAAATCAAATAATGATCAAATTTTACATCTTTTACAATTTAGTCCTTTTTAATTAATTAACTATCGAAACATTAAAATTTTTCAACGAAACTTAAATACCACCTTAATGGCACTCTGTAAATATTTATAAAAATATTTACGGCTTGGTTTATAGAAACGAGGTCCCAATACCTCATTTTCTAAAACCACTTGACCTTAGGGTCATACCACTTCAACTTAATAAATCGCTTATATAAGATAAGTTATCAAATCAAAAACCTTTTTAACACCTTATTTGACTCGTAAATATTATTATTTAATATTTACAAACTTATTCGTTGAATTTGGTGGCCTCAAAACCACTAGTTTTGACACCACTAAAAAACAAGCTGTTACAACTCTCGCCCCTTACGAAAATTTCATCCTCGAAATTTCTCACTTGTTACAAGCCATCAAGTTGAGTGTTTCTTTCATCTTTTTAATGGTAATCAACAGATAAATAATTTATAACTCATCTCGATTTAGAACTCGCATCAGAACTCATATTAAAACGTGATACTATATCGGAACTTCACTGAACATTTATGATGTTCTCCTATCATAACTTATCATTAGTAATATAAATACAAGGAAATTCCCAGTGATCATCTGACGAAACATAACCGAGAAACTGATATTATCAAACTCTGACTGATGATTCTGACATGTTTGCATCTGTAACTTTCAACTGATATTTGTTCCCTTTACATGGAAAATGCCAAGCAATATCATTTAACACAAGCGCAACAGCTTCAACTACCGAGACGACTTTAACCCATAATGACATTTCTCGATTATAATTGATCTGATAGATATATTTCTGTATCATGTCTTCTAGAATATGAATTCTTCATTCAGATTGTCCATCTATTTACCCGTGAATCCGCAAAATTTATTTTCGAACCTGAGGATAAACCCAAATGCATATAACTCAATTACTTTTCAAATGAATAATCTGTTATCATTAAAACAACTGAGTCGATCTTAACTATCAAATAATAAAATTTCAAAATAACCCTTTCTTCTTGTTGTCAAGACAACTCAAACATACAATCTATCGTAATTCCCTCAGAATACCAATCAAAGCTCACCACAAACTACAGTAACTCAAACAAAATATAACATCCCATTTTGACTCATTGACATAATCTGAGATTACCTAAATAATGAGAACTAAGATGCAAGGTTAAGTTCGATCTTCCACATCTATACTTTTTTGATGCCTACCCCTTCACGAAAGACAGAAATAGGATACATAATAAAGCTATTTCAATTATTAACATTAAAGCTTTGAACCATACCAGAGCCACAACAATCAGATGAATTAAAACCATAGTGCTATAATAATATAGACGTTTCAGCCGTATAGATAGAACAATACCTAAACATCAATAGTATACCCCAAAATAAAATAGGAAAACCGAATGTAGTTCCAATAACAACCAGTACAAGAACACAACCTCTAAAAACTTGAGATCTATATAGTCGTGCTCCTATAATCGAACCATGAATCATAATCATAATAAATATAATTATCTCAAGTCATTGTGTGTATATCCTTTATAAATGAACCACATTTGATATAATAGACCATAAGAATGATAAGAAAGTTGAAATAATGAAATCCCAGATATATAGCTCTACTGAATTTCTAAGAACATAACACATAATGAATGATAAAGAGATCAATGATACCCTAGAGAAAATCGAAAAGAAGATTATCGCTTATACGCACTGGAATTAGTTATGACAAATATATAATTCAGAGCATCAACTAGTAGAAGAAATAAAATAACATCATATGATTCTTATCATCAAGGCTTCTACCGAACATAATGGAATAGAAAACCAAAGAAAGATAGAGCAATGCCGATCATAAATCAACCAAACTAACAATACTTTCGTTTAACAATTTGGTTAGCTAGCATTCTCATATAATAAGAATCACATCTGAAAATGAATAGTTGTATATACCTCTGAGGATAAAAGAACATATAGAATACCCAGAAGAGATCGTTGTAAGATACTCGACTATAACCGCTGTATTCAGAAATCTTTGCAGTTCAAACATTATTCTACTGAAAACTATAGTCATCAGTAATCCCACATTATCCCGTTCACTAAAGAAATCAACTCATAAGAAATTCTGGTTAATACGCTCTTTAGATACCATACCTGAATAAGTTGATTAGCCATGATTAACCTCTTTTATAACAGTGACGTTTCGTATCCCAAATAATCTTCAGAAAAATCTAACATCTCTTTTAGAACTCTCTTTACTTGTTAACCCATCCTCGGCTCTGACTATATTATTATTCATTCAGCCACCGAACTCTTCGATTTCATACTTGTGGACTTAATCAACATAAATCTTGTGAATTCCGTTGTATAAGATTTTGAGGGTGAGGGGGTGAAGGTCGTAAAGCCTCTAAATTTGACTCTAATATATATACACATAACATAACATTCATCATTAAAATAATCTTACGAACTTTTATTCATACCTTTATGAGTTTCGACTCATCATAAGCAACTTTTCACTTATGCACATGAACATCGCTTCCAACATTATCAGAATTAGCTCGATTGTAAAGCATCTTTGTCTAAAAATGAAAAAAAAATCTAATTAGAGTCAAGAGATCACACTATCACAGATTAAATAATGGCATGTATTTCTAGACTTCATCCATGATACGTTCAGCTCGAGAGTCAACTAAATCATAGCTCTAATACCACTAAATGTAATACCCCTAACTCGTATTCGTTGTCGAAATAGGGTTATAAAGCATTATCAAAAAATTTTAGCATGAAAACATCCATTCTCAAACATTTCATAAATCATATCATAGTCCATACAAACACTTACATAACGTCTCTTTTTCGAGACCCTGAGGCCTTAGAAACACTTTAGAAATGATTCGGGACTAAATTGAAAACATTTAGAACTTCATGGCAAAAGATAGAAAAATTCATACTACAGCAGTCACATGGTAGTGTGGCCAGGCCATGTGACTCACACGGCTGAGACACACTCCCGTGCCTCAGGCCATGTGGGAATTCGAAGGACGGACACACGGTCGTGTTCCAGCCTATGTCCGTGCCCGTGTAACTCTCTAACTTGGTTCACACGGCCAATTCACACGCCCATGTGCCAGGCCGTGTAACTCTTGAAATGCAACCTATAAAAACTTATAAGGGACACACAACCATGTCGCGTGACCGTATGTCACACATAGTAGAGAGACACGCCCGTGTCTTAAGCCGTGTGGACAAGAAAAATGTCATTTTCAAGCCATTTCTTTCACACAAAATATGCTCATACATACAAGCCTTTGTACCTATTTCAAGTATTCAAAAATATACCTAAAACATGCATAATAAAGCTAGATCAATATGGTATTTATCCATACAAACAATATGTCCAAAAGGCACCTTCAAGCAAGCACTCAACCTAACAACACATATGCATAATTGATCACCTTGCTACCATTTTAAAACATGTTATGCTTAACTTATACCTTGTCATTAGAACTTATCATTTGAACTATAGTTTTCATGCATCCCAATTATACATATATCTAACTTATACATATTTGACCATAACTTATCCATATATACATATATATAGTTTAATTTCATACCAAGTTAAACCATAATTGACCACATGCCAAAATCACATTCAAGCATACCGATTTGGTTATTCAAAACAAAACTTCAAATGACCATTTTCACTCCAACCATCAAGGCCATCTAAATGAAACAAATCTAACCATACCTAGATGGTTCTAAGAATCAACATGTATACAAACCATATTTCAATCATGCACATATATTCAAAGCCTTACCAAAGCATACCATATCTTGACCATGTTGACGTCAATTCATCATATATCAGTTTGGTCATTCAAACATGCTTTAACACATTATCAAATTAACACATATCAACAAGGCACCAAATGTACCAAAGGTTAATCACCCAAAATGACCTATACATGCTAAACTCATCAACCAACATTCAACTAATCATCAACCATAAGTCCACCTATACATGTCATTATAACCTTAACCAAGACATCAAAATCTACTGATATAATCGATGGATAGTGTGATGGATCTCCAACAAGCTTTCAACCTGATCGAACTTCTGATAATCTAAAAAGTAAAGGAAAAACAACTACGTAAGAAATGAATGCTTAGTAAGGTCGTATAACTTTATTCATATCAATCCATTTCAAATATGAAATTTATGCATATCAAGAATAATCTTATACCAATACCGCAAGACTCATGAAACCATAATCAACATCTCACAAAGTGAATAAAACCACAACATCACATATACACCATCCCTAGCATAGTAGGATTTTATAAAACATTAAACCCTTTCAGATTTTCTTATTTTCATTTGCATTTTATTTCATTACATTCAATTGAATTTACTTTCTTTAGCTTAAACAACAACATCAATTCAACTCATCATTCCCTTTTTCATCATTTTACACTTCAAGTAGGAACTTACTATTTCATTACCTTTCCACACCCGTTTCATATGCATAACACACAAGACATAAGCATATCATTAACCATAGCCACAAGCTAGTGCATTTAAACATAGCTCTTTTGGAATTAACCACATTATAAACCATTTCATAAAAAATTGCATAATTTAAACCTCACCATTCATTCATGAACATAAGCATCTTTCCATTTGGGCACTTACCATTTCAATACATAACTTATATGTAAACATAATACAATCCAACCAATAGCTTGGCACATGCCTAAGCATCAAACAACAACACATATTAGCATCCTTGAACATATTTCACATGAATTCAACATGGATAACCATTATACTTGAATACGATTCAATTTGGGTAAAACATTCTTCACAACATAACATGATTTCCATGTATCTCATCAGTTCAATGTATTTCATGTATACCTGTATTTGATCATATTAAACATTTACTGTTTCCTTTCCAATTCATACATGTTGAAACGAATAGAATATCATTGGATACCCGAGATAGCTCGCACAAAGTGTGCTAACTCATATAATCGTAATTCTTCAATTCATGTACATATATGCTCACACGAGCTATGAATAAGTATGCTCACATGAGCTGTGAAAATGGGTCTGCTCACACGAGCTGTGGGTCAGAACGTATCTACACAATGCTGTTCACACGAGCTGTGGAGTATCCGCAACACATGTCAGACCTCAACCACTGGTAGGACATTCAAGACCAGCACCCGAATCATGTAAACCCTAATGACTTGTGATTTGCATCGTACGAACTCCTAAGGTTCAAACGGGGCTCGGTAGTTGTCGTACGTCATTGAATTTCTTTTGTTTCATAACATAATAAATTGCATAATAACATATATATATATTAATACATGTACAATAGAATAGCACATTAAACAGTCAATTTAACTCGCATTTAAGTGTTTATAGTTCACACAAACTAACCTGGCTAAGTTGCAGAAATGTCAAAGTATAGGGCATTTTGGTAATTTTTCATTCTCCTCAATTTTCCCCCGATCTTGATCTAAATTTATAATTTCATTCAATCTATTAATTTAGACAGTAAAACAATGTATTTTATGCAATTTAGTCATTTTTACATTTTTACAAAATTACCCCTAAATTTTATTTTATTCAATTTAGTCTCTGAGCCTAAAACATGCAAATTAACCATTTTTACCAAAAATTGAGGCTAGCCAAATACTTATGGCATCCAATACATCCCATTCATGCAACAATTTCACATAAAATTCTTTTACTTTTACTATTTTCACAATTTAGTCTTTAATCGAAAAATTCATCAAAAATCACTTAATAAAATACTTTTAAATAACAACTAATATTTCAAATTCATAATTTAACATCTAAAATCACAAGGTTCATCAATGGTGACATTTAAAATCTTTAACAGTTTCAAAATCGAAGGTACGGGCTAGCTGGACCTAGTTGCAACGATCTCAAAAACATAATAATTATTAAAAATGGGACTAAAATGGCATACCATGCTAGCTTCAAAGTGAAAGTCGAAGCTTCAAAACCTTCCATGGAGATTTTCATCTTTCAAATTCTGTGAAGGAAACTTGAAAATGATGATAATTTGTTTTGGTTTTGTTTTATTTTAATTTAATATACCAAATTACCATTTTAACATTGGTTAATAAATAAATAAAACACCAATTTCATTCCTATAATTGTCCACTAACTCCTTGAATGGTCTAATTACCATTTAAGCCCCTTTTTATTTATTCAATTAACCATTTAATCACACAAATCAAATAGTGAACAAATTTTACATCTTTTACGATTTAGTCCTTTTTAATTAATTAACTATCGAAACGTTAAATTTTTTTAACGAAAATTTAGTACCACCTTAATGACACTCCATAATATTTATAAAAATATTTACGGCTTGATTTATATAAACAAGGTCTCGATATCTCATTTTTTAAAACCACTTGACCTTAGGGTCATCCACTTGAACTTAATAAATCGCTTATATAACATAAGTTATCAAATAAATAACATTTTTAACACCATGTTTGACTCGTAAATATTAAAGAATAATATTTATGAACTTACTCGTCGAATTTGGTGGCCTCGAAACCACTGTTTCTGACACCACTGAAAAATAGGTTGTTACACTTAGGTTGAACGATTTCATGGCCAATCTTGTGTATTGATTTCCAATGATTCTCCAAATGTAGGGACTTCTAGTAATTATCCCAAAACTAATTTTTGGGCAGCCAACATGCTTGTGTCAAATTTGGGTTTGACTCCCCTTTCTTGGACGGTTTTGTGACCCATTAAATAATCAAACTTGTCCACCACGTAACATCATTTTAACTGGGTCAAAATAACACCTTGTTGACCCATTTAGCATGATTTTTTTGTCCAACATAGGAAATAAATAGCTCATGTTCATGCAACTTTATAATAAACTCTTTATTAAATTAATTTCATGGTCCTACTACACAATTAAATATAATACATTAATATATAACATGAAATAATTTATTTTATGCACAAAATTCATGTAATAAAGCATAAATTTGCATATTTTATTAATTCATGTCCATTATCGAGGTTTAAGCAAAACTCACTAAATTTATTAACAAATACTCGGGATTAGTGTTATTTTTAAGTAAAAAATGGTAACAGCTACTAGAAAAAACCTATATAAATTAGAGTTTACAAAGAGAAAGAAAAGAACAAGGATCACTTCATTATGATAAAGGTGTTCTACAACAAGTATAAAGCAAAACATAACATCTCAGTTTCCTCCCTCAATGGATGGACTAGCAGGCTCGACTGAAGCATCGCCTAGCTAGGGACAATCTTCAAGGTCTCACTCCAAAAAATGCAAGAAGCTCTTCTACATCCTCAACTTCAGGTGTAAAGACGACTGATTGCTTCCACTCCTCTTGAATGGCCTCTCATCCCTAACCTTCGGAATTGTAAACGTTAAAGTTAAGTAAGTTTGTGGAGACATCTTTTAGACACTCGAAGTCTACCTTGCTTAAGTTGAAGGGATCAGTGACCACTTGGGCATAGAGAATTAAGCTTCCCCTCCACTTCAGGAGAGCTTCGATGAGATATTTTTAAGTATCATTTTGGTATTTATTGAGGGCCTCTCTCTGGGACTAGCGCAGCTGTTCCAACTCTACCTTGTGCTTCTCTTCTTGAGCCCTAAACCACTTCTCAGAAGTAGATCTTTCGCTCTCTAAGTAGTTAATCCTATCCTTAAGTTGGTTAATCTCAATCTGAGCATACCCGTACTCACTTCTCAGAATCATGAGTTGTGAAGGCAACCTCGCCATCAAGCCACTTGAGCAATGATACTTCTAACGAACATCATCTAAGGTGTCTTCTTTAGATTTTACAAACTTTTCTAAATCAATCATTCTCTATCTATAATGCTGGCTAGCCTCCCTAAAAGCCCCTTCCCAAAGGTTGTACTCAAGAGATGAGATTTATGAGATTTAAGCCATAAAATGAGAGGCGTCCTCGTAGAAATAAAGAAAGGTAGAAGAATAAAGCATCCCTTAATTATAGTAGCAACAGGTTCAGCCATTACTCGATAATCAAGTAGAGAGTGGGTAGAAAGGGTGTGAAGTCTATGAAACCACACCAAGGGAAGTTGATGCTTGACCCTAAGGGAAGGATATTTTGTGATAAGGAAGGAAGAGTAGAGGCCTGAGACGAAAGAGCTACCCTCGAGGGATTCTCGAGCGAGAAAGGATCGATAAAATGTCCAAGAGAATATGAGGCAGATGCAACAGGCCCCTCACCTGTTTGAGGTCCCATTGAAAGTAAGCGCTTACTGCTAGGATCCTGGACACCACTGGCGATCCTAGCCCTCTTCTTGAATGCTGACTTACTTAGGGGCGCAATGGTAGCCTTGCCCTATCCTTGAGACCCTTTTAAAAGTGAAGAAATATCCATGCCTTAGGGTGAAGATAGCAATGACCCTACATCAGTAACAAGCAGATTAGCTTGGCGTGAAGATAAGTGAATCCAATTTTTCAATCGTATTTTGCAAATGCAATAAAAGTATGAAGGGGGCTCTCTGATGTGCCCCCAAAAGGATATGCATCAATTCGTTGCCTGAATTGTATGGCCAAGCTAGAAGAGCCAAGCATACAAAAGGATCAACCTATTGAAGGGTAGAAAAAGATAGACTATAACCATTAGGACTTAAA
Organism: Gossypium hirsutum; assembly: GCF_007990345.1. NCBI lineage: Eukaryota > Viridiplantae > Streptophyta > Magnoliopsida > Malvales > Malvaceae > Gossypium > Gossypium hirsutum. The sequence goes on from NC_053443.1 coordinate 35,358,130, forward strand.
TTTTCCAGACAATGTTGGAATACATTTCTGACTAAAACCATTGTTGCCAAGTCAAGTGAATTACCCCTCTGTCTTTGGTATTGACTTTCAGCCTCGTAGATATACTTTAACTAACAAGCCTCATAGACGCTTTCACGAGGAAGTGACCACTTAGTAGGAAAACTTAAGCCCGTGCTAAGTTTACTCACCACCCTTATGAATTTATCCTTCCTCGGAAGAAAATCTGGGATTTTATTTTTTACGAGAGGTTCACATTTGGGCCTCAAACTAAAACAAACATTACCAACAGTAGCTCCAGTTCTCTAGACCTTGAGAAGAAAGAATCTTTGAAAAACCCCCAACAGAATATGTTCATTGTGTATTCGAAAATTAATAAAGAATGCCACCAAGGTCCACCAAGACATGACTAATAATTGGCTTAAAGCGATTCTAAAATGGTTTAATACAGTGCAGAAGAATAGATGAAGAGGCAGATGGAACCCAACCTCAAACAAATGTAGCGGTAAAATAAAGCCTAATGTGCTATAGCTAAGACGGCCCTAATCAGGAATCTGGAAATCAAAAGAAAAGTTTGGGATTTAGAGACCCTGGGCCTTCAGGTATCACTCCATCTCCTTCTAAGAAGTGGAGCAATCGCACATTGTGATCTTTATTACTGAAAAATTCCAATGGGTAACTTTTTTACTGACCTAACTACAACCCTTTTCTTCAATAATAGTCCTCTGCATGAATAAGACTAACCAAGGGAAGAATAAAAGAAAAAGGAATAAAGGAATTACCTTTAAAATGAATCAAAAAGTAGAGAATAACGATTTCAGAGGAAGGCAACGAGGAGAGCTAGGGATTAGATGACTTTGGCAAGATGTTGAATATATAGTCTTAGTGTCTGACTAATGGGGAAACTTGTTTAGAAAGTTATTTGAAAAAGGGGAAAGCAGTTCAGCTTCTCTTATAAATAAATGACATCTGCCGCAAGGGAGAGAGGAAATGATTTGACGATCAAAAGTCCAAAATACTTAACCACGCACCTGGTAAGGAAATGTTGTAGCCTATTTTTGGAGGGACCCTCTTAGGTTAGAAATTTCGAGGATGAAATTTCCTAAGTGGGAGAGAGTTGTAACACCCTGCCTGGCGAATTGCTTAAGACCGGGTAGGGTCCAAAGAAGAAAGAGTTAGAGAATACGCTCGAAGTAAAGTGCTGCAATTGACTATGAAATTAGTCCGTTATCATAGGGGCAAGGGCTGAATGGTTAGGATTGCAACAAATGTCAAGTTAGCATAGGGGCAAGGGCTGTATAAATATAAAAGTATCAGATACAAAGAGGAGAGTCTACCTTTTTTTTCTTCGATGAGCATTTTAGCTTATGCTAAAGGAAAACCAAAAGAGACACTTAAGCTGAGGCTAGGAAATGGATCTAAGCTCTTAAATGCCCCTTGTCAAGGTAAGATTCAAGATCTTACACGCTACGATGCCTAAGAGCATATCTATATGGCTTGGCGAAGCAAGTATGGCAAAGTTTTACTTAGAAATTATGGTGCTCAAAGTGCAAGAAAATAAGCTAGATGAACAAATCATGATGAGTTCTTATGATTTCTCGTTTAAGGGTTGTCGATCTACTCGATGAAAGCCAAAATTTGATGTCTGAAGCTACTGGTGAAAAATAGTACGAGCTTAAAGGTGAGAGTCTCATGAAACTCTACATAGACTCTTGCATGTATCACACGTATGTTTGCATGTTTGTATGTTGTTCTCTTTTATAGTAATTGTTTTGTACTACGAGAAAGATGAATTATTGATGATAGAGCATGCGACTTTGCATGATGCTATGCCTCTACTATAAAAGGAATGTATGCGATGAAAGCATGAAGAAAGATATACAAGTGCGAGATGCTTCTGATATGAAAAATATATGCATGCATGAATGTGGTTGAAGCATGATTGTCTCTATATAAGAAGTCGAAGTTGCACATTTGAAAATATAAATGCATAAGTGTATGAGTAAGTCAAGCATGAGTCTGCATGATGAGTCTACTTGCGTGTGAGCCCGTTAGGACAATAAACACGAATTCTGATAAGGAAAGACCATGGTCATAGCAAGAAGGCCATATAGTGTAAGACCTAGTCATGGTGGCTATGGCATCATATGGGGAAGTGAAGACCGCATAGTGTAAGACCTAGTTTGGGCCACTTTTTTATTATACATGTAAATGACCCTAAAATTTTGATTAATTATGAAAATGATCCACTTTTCTAATTATACACGTAAATGACCTGAAATCTATAGTAAAAATTGGTGGAGCCAAAGAGTTTGGTTCCACCAACATGCCACATTAGCAAACTCCAAAAAAATTCATTTTTTTGTGGAGCCATATAGAATGGCGTCACCTGTATAAATACCAGGGAAATACTATTATTTTTAAAAAATTGAGGGGCTTTAAAAAAATCATTTTTTGGTACAACCAATGAGTTTGCCGCCACCACTTTTGGTGTGCCCATTTTTTTTAAAATTTTAAAACTATAAAAAAATATTTTTTTTAATGGTGGAGCCATTCTAAAGGCGCTACCACTTTATTACCAGGGTTCTTTTAAATGTGTTCTTTTTTTAATTTAAAATTTAAAAAATATTTTTTTATTTGGTGGAGCCATATAGAATTGCGCCACTAGTGTACTGTATGGTTGTTTTTTAGATATGTTGTTTTTTTAATCTAAAATTTTTAAAAATGATATTTTATTTTGGTGGAGTCATTCTTTATGGCTCCAGTACCTTGGTTGTGCTACATATATAGATATTTTTGAGGCTTTTTTGTAATAGTTGAACTGGAAGAGAAGAAAAGAGAGAAATTGTTGTGTTTAGTAGGAGAGCTCAAAAATCCTAGTGAAGATGAATAACTCGGTGTTTTTGGTATACGTTTTTTTTTATGGTGAAATTGTAGAAGGTGATTTTGGTTGTGTATTTCAAGTTCAATAGAGAGTAGGGTTGCGATTCAATAAAACTGTGAAGCTGGAAGAAATGGAAAGGAAGACTAATGCGAAAATAGCTATCCATTGTGGAAGGGCGATGTCCAGATTATTTTACAAGTTTCTAATCTCTACAGATCCATTGAAATTTTGTGAGATGCAACTGTTAGATGATGATGACTTGGGCACTATGATGGAAATATGGTGGTTGACTGGGAGTGATAACACCCAACCGGTTGAGTTATTTATTGAGTTAGCGGACCTAGAGCCCGTTGAGAATGTTAGTCCAAAAAGTCAACCTTACGGGTTTGACTTTGAACTTAATGTTGGATGGACAGATCAGTTAAACTGTGGAGGGACATCGTAGATGCACGAAAATTATGGTGGGAGTTCGTATAACAACCCTACCCCGGGTCCCCATATACAAATACATCCGAAATTGATAAGCACTAAAGCAGACGTTGAAGAAGGGACCAATAATGGTGAAGATTCTAATCAGGATGTTGAAGATTTTAGTGACCTTGATATTGATGAGGTTCCAGGCAATATCGACGATGAAGACCCGAATGAGGTTTAATATGCTCATGCCCGCTCTTTCAGTAACCCGAGTCGTGGCATTATTTTACGAAATAACCCTAGGGGCGACATGTTGAGCGTAGATCCAGATGCAGCGCATGCATCTGAGTTCCCTGAGTACGCCGATATAGTCCCTGCTTACATATTGGTGTCAAATTCGCAGTTGGAAGAGTTGTTCGTTGGGCAACGGTTTGAGCACAAGGCGGACTGTGTGTTTGTCATCAAATAGTACAACATGAAGGTGTCGATTGATTACAAGGTTGCCAAGTCTACACCGACATTATATGTTGGTGAATGTTGGAGAGCCGGCGATGGATGTGGTTGGCGGGTTTGGGCTACATTTATAAGGTGGACTCAACAGTGGCAAATACGAAAATTTAAAAAAAACATAAATTAAATATAATTAATTATTACATTACAATAACTACTTTTAATATAATACATGCACATCAAAATAGTTATAAATACCGTACTTGTATTTATCTTGTATTTATTAACTTCAAAACAAATACAACTCTTTTTTCTCTTCTCTTCTCTTCTCTTCTCTTCTCTTCTCTTCTCTTCTTCCTCTTCTTCTACTTCAATATTTTTAGGGGGGACCAAAGCCCCACCTTTCCTTTTAAATGGCTGTCGATCGTCTCTTCTCTTCTCCCCTTCTACTTTTTTAAGCCATTATTTTTTAAACTGGCCATGACCAGTCACATCGCTGACATGGCTGACGCGTTGTGACCTATTAGTATATTTAGTTTTTAACCCTTTCATTTTTTATTTCTTTTAAAAATGCCCTAGTTTATTTTTTTTACAAATAAACCCTTTCTCATTTTTTTCCAGTCAATTCAATCCCCCACTTTCTTTTTTTTTCTCTTTTTTTTTGCTAAACTTTCTTTATTTTTTGGTCCTCTGTTTCTTTATTTCTATTAAAAATGTCCCTTAATTATCTTTCTTTAAAAATGACCTTTTGATTTTCTTTATTTCACATTACATAAATGATTTACATGAAAATTATACTTTACAAAATAACTATCAATTTACATAATTCAAAAAATATATTTTACAAAATATAATTTTACATTTCAAACATTCTAAAGTAGTATCACTTAACTTACCATATTTAATTTTAAAACACGAGCAATTTTCTTAATACTAAAAAAATTTAAACGATTTTGTTCAAAACCGACAACATTTTATCTTACAAACAAAACATAATTAAATAATTTTGTTCAAGACTAACATCATTGTGTCTTACAAATTGAAAATTAAATTGTTTAATTGTAAAAGGAGTGACTTTCTCGGTGCTATTAAATTGTAGCCCGGATGTTGTCGATATTGATGATCTCACCCGTAAAATTCGATTTGGGATTCCTTAAAACCTTCAAACATCCATTGACCTAGGGAATCTCAAATAATCCACATGTTAGCTGCAAACCAATTTGAACCTATTATTGTTCTACCACAGCTAGGGGTGAGTGCTCAATCGAATCGAATTGAATCGAATGAAAAAATTTCGAATTAATCGAGTTGACAAATCATATTTTATCATCCTAACTCGATTTGAAAATTTCTCGAATCAAGTCAAGTGAGATGGAATTCGAATCGAATATATTTGTTCGAGTTAAATTAAAAAATATATTTTAACTACTTATAATCACTGTCACCCACCGCAATTAAATTTGTTATTAACTTTAATCCCCTTATAATTTATTTATTAATCTTTTATATACAGGTTAACTTTTTTGCTTGCTTAGCTGCTTTAATTATCTTTTTATTCTTGTCACTATGTATTTTGAAATTAAAAAATATATTAAATTTAAAAAATGTGATTTTTTAATAAAAATTATTTTAAAGATAAAATGTGAAATTGATATCAACATAAAATTTTAACACGAATATTTTATGGCATCATCAATAATTCAATTTTAGCAAAAATTTATAAAGATTCAATATGATAAAACAATTCAATAATATAAATAGTACAAAATGTGAAAAATAATTTAATAATATAAATAGTAAATATAAATAAAATTATTATTATTTAAGTTTATGATTTTTTGGATGATTTTAATTTTTTATTTGGGTGTAAAAGGTGAAAAGTAAAATTTTAAGGAGAAATTAAAAACTTTTGGAGGTTGAGGGAGTAAAATGTTGGGGGGAAATAAACGGGAGGAGTAAATTTTGGGGAGGGAAATATTAAAAAGAAAAAGAAAAAAAAAGGCAAGGGGAGGGATGGGTTTGGGGTAGAAGGGGTGGGATGGGAGGGAGCAAAAGTTATAGGGAAAATTTGGAAGGGAGTAAAATTTTTGGGAGGAAAGTGAAAAGGTTTAGGAGCTTAGGGTAATAATGTAAATTATTAGTTTGATATTCGGTTTATTTGAATTATTCGAGTTATTTGAATTCGAAAACCAAACTTGATTCCAACTCGAAATTCGAAAAAAAATTTGAGTTGACTCGAATAACTCGATTTGTTTAACTCGAAATTCGAAAAAGTATTCAATTTTTTCGAGTCGAATCGAGTTTTACTCACCCCTAACCACAGCCAACAAAAACACTTCCATAACCAATTTGAACCCGTTACTGAATAAATAAGTGATTTAAATTTACCGGTGCTGGAGCTCCACCGGATTATCATTAAACAAAACATACATTCAAATTAAAAATTTACTAAATAAACAAAAACACAAATACAATAAAAAAAATGCTCCTCATCTCTTTATCATTCATCCTCTAACAAAATATAAGTAAAAAAAATTCCTTCAACTCAGATTGATCTGCTATTAAGGGTTATATATATCAATTTGGTCACACTAAAGAAAATGGCTCCACCAAATAAAATATTATTTTTTAAAAATTTTAATTTAAAAAATATATTAAAAAAACTTGGTAATAAAGTGGTGACACCAAGCCCTTTGACTCCACGAAAAAAGGATTATTTTTTTAAGCCCCTCTAATTTTTCAAAAATAGCAATATTTTTCTAATATTTATACAGGTGATGCCATTCTATATGGCTTTACCAAAAAAATAATTTTTTTATTTACTGACGTGGCATGTTGGTGGCGCCAAACTCTTTTGCTCCACCAATTTTTACTATAAATTTCAAGTGATTTACGTATATACCAAAAAAAATCATTTTCATAATTAATTAAATTTTTAAGGTCATTAAAAAAAAGCCCCATCTAATAGTTATTAAGCAATCACTCCTAACAATAATTGACCTCACTATTTACATTTTATTTTATTTTCAAAAGTCACTAATTACACTTTATAATGTACCAAAACAAAAAACACATTTTTAATTTAAGAACTTGTATTCCAAGAGCCTTCGTTAATGTTCATCATCGCTTTCAGCATATATCTAGCTATAAAGAAATCTTTACTTTTATTGACCAAAAAAATAATATCTTTATTGTACAGACCCATTTTGCCCTAGCCCAAACTCCCAATACCTAAACCATACCATAAGCCCAAAATCTAAAAGCCTAAACTCAATACACCAATTACCCTAGCCCATGTTCAGAAAAGAAAAAAGAGCAAGTAGCAGCAACCCTAGGTGCGCCGCACCTAGGGTCTTCCCCCACCAACCCTCTGCCACCGACGCCACCGGCTCTCTGCCACCAACTCCTCTGACACCTGCAAGGAAGAAAACACGCAAAGAACAGTAACAAATAGTAGCAACAAAAGCAAAAAAAAATATTGTAACAAAATTGGCTATAAAAGCCATTCGAAAATGTAAAAAGGGGGCTTCTTTTTTTTTGAAAAAAAATTATTCAAAAAAAAAAGAAAACAAAGATTCAAAAAAAAAAGCAAGCAATAAAAGGTTTTTTTTCCGATCTGATTCTATTTTCATTTGCACTTTTTATTTTTATTTCTTATTTTTCATTTTTTCATTTCGTAATAGCAAAAAGAAAAGTAAAAAAAAAGAGTTCTTTTACCCCTTTTCGTCGTCACCGAAAGAGTACGAGGAGCCGAGAAGTCGCGCAGAAGGAGAGGGGAATTTTTCGGCGGCGCCGGTGACTGGCACGGTGGCCGATGGCCGGATCTTGAGCCGGTGCCCGGAGAGGGGGAAAGGAATTGAGAGTATTTTTAAAATTTTTTTTTTGAAAAGAAATGAGAAAATGAAATTTTTTGGAAAAAATTTGGTTTAAATAGGGAAGCAAAACGACGCCGTTTTGCCCAGCCCTTTAAAACACCCAAAACAACGTCGTTTTCAGTTACCCAATCCGGCCGACCCGACCCGCTAGCAGGATCCGCGTGTTTTTGCTTCGGTGAGATAATTTCGTGTGCAGTCCTTCCGATTTTGCAACGCTCTGCAATTTGGCCCTTTTTCCTTCTTTTCCTTTATTTTAATTTAGTCGCATAATTTTATTTTTGTTTCATTTTAGTCCCGCTCAGTGTGATGTGTTTTGGAGGGCGGGTTATCTACTGTTTTGGTCCCCCTCCCTTCGAGCGCATCACAAATTAATCCTTTGCCTTATTTTATTTTTGATTTCTCCCCTGGGATTCTGTTTTATTTTCAATTTAGTCCCCGTTATTATTATTATTTTATTATTATTATCAAACTAATTAGTTTTATCATTATTAAATTTATTATTATTATTTGCTCATTTATACATTTTTAAATTTTAGATTTAATTATATATATATACATACATATCTTTGATTTATATATATATATATGCATACTTCTATACTTTATGTACTTTATAATTTATATATATACGTTATACATATATTTTTATAATATATATATACATACATACCTATACATGTACATATTTTTATAACTTGTTTATATATATGTATACATACATACATACTTATATATTCTATATATTCTATATATTCTATATATTTTATAATTTATATACATATCTATATATATATTTATATACATTTTTTACGAATATATATACATACTTATATGTTTTTTTATTATAAATTTTATATACGTATACGTTTATATATATACTTACATAAACTTTTATATTTAATAACTTTAAAACATATATATATTTTTCATATTTTTATAATTTGATGTATATACATACACATATTATTTCCCTTATATGTACATACATATTTTCATATTTTATAATTTTTATCTATTTTCTTTATTCTTATTATTTCTTTACTTTATGTTCATTTATTTATATGCCCATTTTTTTTATGTTTTCGTTTCTTATTTATTTATTTGTTATTGTATATACATGAATGAATTGTTCTTTTTTTTTATTCGTTTTTACTCAAATTATTTTTATTCACATTATCATATTTATTATTCCATTATGCATGTTAACACCTTACTTCAAAAAGGAAAATTTTTCTAAATAAGTCAATATTTTGCGTTTGAAAATTCGAGAAAACGTGTTCTAATGTGCTGGGTTTCGATTTTTTGTTCGACCAAATAGCTAAATATCTTTTTAAAATTTCAAAGTAAGGCGATATTTTGCGTTTGGAAATTCGAGAAAACGTGCCCTAATGTGCTGGATTTCGATTTTTCTCGTTCGACCAAATAACCAAATATCCTTTTTTAATTTTGAAGTAAGGTAATATTTTGCGTTTGGAAATTCAAATAAACGTGCCCTAATGTGCCGGGTTTCGATTTCCCGTTTGACCAAATAGTCAAATATCCTCTTAAATCTCAATCCATGTCATTTGAGTTTTTTTTTTAGGATCATAATTTAAATCTCTTTAAAGTTTTCAATATTCGACATTAAGACATTAATTAATCAACTAGGTACTAATTTTTGGGCGTTACGAGGGTGCTAATCCTTCCTCGTACGTAACCGACTCCCGAACCCGTTTTTTCAAATTTCGTGGACCAAAATCGTTTTTTTAATAAAATCAAATCGTTTATTAAAAACAATCACTTTTTAAGGTGATCCGATCACACCTTATCAAAAAGGATTGGTGGCGACTCTCACATTCATTTTCATTTTTTAAAACCCAAGTCGACTCCGTTTTCGTCAAAAAAAATAGTGTCAACATTTATTATTCGAACTCTATTTTATTAAAAAACATATTGAATATGTGCGTCCAACATATTTTATTATTATTATTAAAATATATGTGCATATAAAAGTATTTCATTTATAAACAGAAATTATATCAGTTGGTATCATATTATGACTATAGATGTGAGTAAAATTTGATTACATTCGAAAAATTTAATCAATTTAATCAAATCAACTTGAATTTTTTTAAATCGAGTTGAATTTTTAAATTTAAATGATTCAAATAAATCAAATATCAAAATTTTTTTAGGTCTCTTCCTCCCCCTAAACCCTCTTACTTTCTCAAAAAAATTTACTTCCCCTAAACCTCAAAACAAATTTTCTTTTCATTTTCTTCTCAAAACTTCCACTTCTCTTAAACCCTCAAAACCTTTTTCTTTTTACTTTTCCTTAAAAATTTTACTTCCTCCCAAACCCCCAAAACTTCCTTATGTTTTCCCTCGAAACTTTTTACTTTTTCCAAACCCAAATTTTATTTTTGAATTTATGTGTATTATTTATATTATAAAATTGAATTTCACATTTTATACTATTTATATTATTTAATTATTTAATTATGTTGAAACTTTATCAATTTCTGTTAAATTTGAATTATTGATGATGCCATAAAAATATTCGAGTTAAATTTTTTTGTTAGTATTAATTTCACATTTTATTTTTTAAAAAATTACATTTTTTACATTTAATATATATTTTTATTTCAAAATACAAAATGGCAAGAATAAAAAGAATACTTAAACAACTAAGCAAGAAAAGAAGTTAACCAGTATGTAAAATATTAATAAATAAATTATGAGGGGATGAAAGTTAATAACAAATTTGATTATGGTGTATAAATTTGATAACGGTGGATGACAGTAGCTACCAGGACCTAAAATCATTTGTTTTTAATTTAACTCAATCAAATATATTTGGTTTGATTCAGTTCAAATTTCATCTCACTCGACTTGATTCGAGAGAATTTCAAATCGAGTTAGGATAATAAAACAGGATTTATCAACTCAATTAATTAGAATTTTTTTCATTCGATTCAATTAAATGCTCACCCTATATTAATTTCAGTTGGATATTTTGGTCCAAACGGCAACTATCTACTTGATTAAGGCCTAGTCGAGTGAGGGCTTTTGTTAGCTTATTGCTCGGATGAGTTGCGTAACAAAATCGAACAGAAATATAAAAATGTTGGGGTAAAGACCACGTTAAATATATATTCAAACATGGATCTTTCAAATAGACGATTAAACCAAAAAGAGAAATAAAAAAAGGGCATGTTTGTATTGTACCTACACCTAGTCCGAATGAAAATTTCGAACTGTAGTTATTCTACCAGGAGACCAAGGATAGCAGATCAAAAGAAAACATGAAGCAGCGGCTTCTGAATAGCCTTATAACGAACATATATAATGGGCCGGTTTCAGCAAATTAGTTATCTCCAGGGACCCACGAAAATGTTTAAGATGATATTTATTGTAAAAAAGAAAAAAAGAAAATAAGTGGAGGTCCATCAAATTGCCAATGGCGTGTGATTCTTTCGATAAGAGAAATTAAAGCTCTCTTTGGTATAAGTGCTTTATGGGGGTATCCAAAGAAGTTCAAAATAATATTAGAACTTAAATGTGGCACACTGGCAGCTTAGATTTTCTGAATTTGTAAAAGTTACACCAAATCCATGTGTGGATCAAAAAATACTTGATCCATATTAGAGGAAGCATGCAAAAGATGATCTTTTTAAGTTTTAGGGATTTAAATTGCGGTCGCGGTCTCGTTTTCGGTCGCATTGCGTTTATCGCGGTTGCGGACATAACTGATGCTATTGCGGTCATTGCGGGTATCGCAATCGTGAATTTTAAAAAAATTTCACACAACTTATTATAAAATATAATAGCGGTTTCGGCAGTAGCGGTTTCGGACGGTGCCGCTATCGCTATATAACGGCCGCTATTTCGGTAACGGACTGCTATTTAAATCCCTGCTTCAATCTCAAAGCTTGAACATTTGATGGATCCCATGGAGATGTCAATCTCAATCAGGTTGTCTTCTTCATTCATGTCATTGAGTTCTGCTAATAGCACCATTAGACTCCGTTGCTGGAAAATGCATTCAGGCTTTGAATCTGTCAGTTTCTGATGCCTAATACACTTAGCAGGCTCTTCTTCTTTGCGACTAACATAATGTCCTTCAGGAAGGGAGATTTCAATCAGGCTATCCTCATCGGATATCGACCCGTCATCGGAGATATCGGCGGTTCGATCCGTGCTGTCTCGAAACGGCCACTCCTCTCCCGAATCTTCTGTTGTGGACTCTTTTTCAAATAAGACATCTGGTGATCTGAGTAAGTAGCCATGAATCTGATATGAACCACTTCCGCCTTCTAAGGCTTCATGGTGTTGTTTTGATGCCAAAATATGCTCCATTTGAGGTGAGGTTCCATGAACCAATTTCTGAATCTCTTCTTTGGCTGATTTCTCCACTAATTTAGGCTTCCTCTTACAAAATACGAACAGAAAGGTTGACAAAATCAAGGCTGTTGATGTGAAGACGATGGATAAGGACCCCAAGAGAATAAATGTTGCAAATGCGAGCAGTGGAGCAACAACAATCCATGACACTACTGGGTTCTTTAGGAGATCAAACAAAGGAGTAGCCATGGACTAGAAAAAAGGGATCTGATATGTAATTATAAGCTGACAAGAACAACTATACAAGGAAAAAGAAATGCAAGTGAGATCAAATAGACGATTGAAGCTGAGTAAAAAGATTATACAACTATCTACTGGGAAATGAAGATACGAAAAAGGCTGAAAAGACAATGACAATGAGCATATATTGATGTATTGATAAATTTGAACTAGATTTTCAGTGTTAGACTGCAAGTGAGAATGAAGGGAATTATTCTACAGGGCTTGTCAGTATCTTAAACTTTCATTTTTCTGCTAATTTCTGGCAAAAGGACTAATCCAAAAGAAGAAAAGACTTTCATGGATCTAAAAGAAACATAACCAGGAAAGAGAAAGGGGTTTTGTAGGACATACATACATATGATCACATCAATTCAAACAAATAGTAGTAGTACCAAAAAGGCAAGAAGGAAACCAACTTGCCAGTTTCGCCTGTTCTTTTCTTTTTCTTTTTTGCTTGCTACTGGGGGAAGTAAATTAGTAATACCTGAAGTGGTTTGCAAAGAGGAAGCAAGTTGAATATAAAGAAAAAGATTATGGTTTTTTTGCTTGCTACTGTTTTCCCTCTATTGATTTACAACCTCAAAAGCTTGAAAATGATAGAAATCATGTGCACCTATCTGAGCTTACACATGGCACTTTCCCTCCAAAAAAAAAAAAGCCCGTAACATATATGGGATTATTATATATTATTTCTCAGCCCAATCCCATTTTTTACTTCAACCAACCCCGAGAAAAACCCTATTACCAGAACCAGAAAAAGCATACTATTCAAAGCTTTATTTGTTGCAATGACATCATGTCAAGACTATAAGGAAATGCTCTCAAGCTACTATAAGCAAGTACAAGTAATTAATAAAGAATATATTGATGCAAGACTGTTATAATGATAAAAAAAAAGTCTAGAGAGGGGAGAAGAAAAGTTGAGATAGCATGGGCTTTTTCTCCATTATTAAATAAAAATAATATCTAAAGCAACCAAAAAGGAAGAATATTCACTGTATAATGATGACTTCCAATAGTTCAAAGTGCTTGAAATATCTGAACTAATTAAACATGTATGAGTTTGAGTCGAAATAAAAAAGGAATCCCAAACTTCCGTACCAAAAGTTTTTGTTTACTAATACAATATATAGTCACTGCATAGACAATTTGAAGTGCTTCATTGGGTAGCTGAATGCTTTATGAGAAAAATACAAGAATCCCTTTCTTTTTTCCTGGTTTCTTCAATTAATAGAGCAAAGCCAAAGCCCAGAAGAGAAGAGAAGACCAAAGGAAAAGGAGCTTTCCAACTTTTTAAGTTTATAATAAAAAAATGTATTTAACTATTGTTTCATTGTCCTTGATTTATAATTCAGCGTAGTGCTGTTATCAAGTATTTTGAAATGAATTAAATAAAGATTAGCATTAGAGGTAGGTCATTCAAGTTTCTTATCTAGAGTTTTAGTGAATTAAAGAAACATATATATATGGTTACGCCACTGACATATATACCCTAGAAATGACTTGGAGCTCTAAGAAAGACTTCTTTTTTGGAGATTGATATAGTATTTTAGTGGATTCACGCCTTTAATTGAATTTGTTTTTAAAGCATATGGCTATGGAAATAGGATTAACCTACCAACACTCTTAGCTTAGCAGGCCCACTCTCTCGTTTAAAGCACTGCAACGCCTTGCCGGAGGTCGGCTACTCCATCCAAAATGCTGTACATATATACATGTATTTTCTCATTGAATAGGGATTTTATAGATAATAAAAGATAATGCTGTATATATTTGTGTGCGTATATGCTTATGTGTATTCACGCTGGAAAAATCAATTTATGGTGGTCTGAAATTAATTATCATTTTTATATTTTTAATAAATATATCGGTTGAGTTCTAGTATAAGTAGTACCGTTGTTATAATAATAATAATAATAATAAAAGATAGATTTAAATATTTTAAGCCAAATAATTATAACAATCTATAATTTACTTAAAATATGATATACATAATGCAAATGAATAGAGCATGAATAAAACAGTTAAATAATTCGACGAATATAATTATAAACCATGTTTGTCAACTTAATCATCGAAACAATTTATATACAGGAAAATTAGAAAAAAAAATATATGATGGTGATGGAAAAGAATTATGGAAAGAAGAAAAAATTATCGAACTTGTTTATCAACTTAATTATCATAACAAATTATATCGTTCATAAATATTCCTAGCCTTCTAGAATTTCAAATATTAACAAAATTAGGTTAGGCAGGCTGTATAGGGTAAATTAATATTATTGGAACAGCATTTGTCTCTAAGAAATCCGACCGGCCTGCATGTTACTCAATGTTAAAAACTTTAGGAATGTTTTACGAGGGCAGGGGACCATATCTATTTCTTCATCAGTGTTTCTTTGCAATTTGCATTTCTTTTTTGGGGGGAATTTAGGTAATCTTTTGTCTTCAATCCTGGGCTCACATTTTCTGCTTAAAGTTATTTTGTCGGATTTTTTTTTTTTGAAATTAAACCATACAATTATATTTAAGAGGTAATGTCTAAATGCAGAGGGGATTTTATGGGGTGCCCTCTTAAAATGAAAAATTATCATTTAGGTTTTCTAAATTTTTTAAAATTTTAAATTAGTAAAGGTAAAATTTTACTTTGGTTCCCTCTAAAATTATAAAAATTCAATTTAATACTTTAAAAATTATAAAGATGTAAATTATAAAAAATTAAAATTTCATTAGGCTCCCCCTAAAAAATTATTCTGAATTCGCCTAAATGCCTTGTATTCGAATTTAATATTTATAACAAACCAAAATTACATGCATTATATAGATATATATTTATATCATTAACTCGAATCAACTCCATTTTATTTTCAATATGATTATTAACTTAATTTGAGTCATTGAAAATAATCATATTGAAATTTCAAGCCAAGGCGTTATAAAATAGAACCCCAAGCAATTTTAGATTAAAGAAAAGTTGATTTCTCATGAAACTAATTCATACTCAATACTCATAATTTACTTGCACCTAAAGGAGCTGCCTTGATTATGGAATGTTGTAAGTAGAGATGTTTTGGTTTTATCATCTCCCTGTTCCAAAAACACTGCAAAGTTTGAATTTTGTCTTCAAGTTGGGAGCTTCCCTTCATTTTGCTGTGCACTAAGTTTAAAATTGTAACCTTCAATTCTATGTTGATTTGAATTTTCATTTTTTTTAAAGTGTTGATGCAATTTAGAGTGTTCATATTTGATATCCACGTTCCACTTAAGTTATAAAACCTTAATACTTACCCGTATTCGATGGTCACATCCAAATTTCAATTGCCATGCAATTGAAATGTGGACTAAAGATTCCTACTTCATCCATCAATTTCCATGGCTAGGAAGCTTATTCTTTGAAGCTGCTTAAGAGCTTTCACGGGTGATCACGGTTGGTTCTACATTCGATTTTCAATTGAATTGGATGGTTAAATCATCAAGAAAGTTTTTTTTTTTACAAAAAAGCTTAAATATTAAAAAATAAAATATCAGGAAAAATTATATTCTCAAAATCCAAAGAATAAATTAACTAAAACCTAATTTTATTGTTTTTTAATCGATTTTTCGTTTCTCAATTTTCTTTTGAAACAAATTTAGTTAGTCTGCTAATGTTCCAATTCAACTTTTATGTTTGAACCTCACATCAATTAGTTGAACTAGAAGGTACAATCTTATGTTTGTTGGAAAAATATGAATTTTCTTTTTGGAATCTTTGATGCATATTTTCGATTTGTGAAAGAGGAGTTTTGAATCATAAAATTATGATTTTTTGTTCTACCCAATAAGACCTTTACAATGAGATATCATATGCTCAAAATGGTTGAGTGATAAATGAAAAATTGATACTCAAAGTAAGCTATTTGTGAATTATGTTGAGGAACATGAAAAGCATTAGTCTCACATTGATTGGGAATCAAGTGTGGAAGTTGTATCTATATGTAAACCAACTTAATAATTATTGAATGACTAAACTAATGTTCTTTCTCGTGTGCAAGGGGGTGCAAATCCAAGTCCATCAAGTTTGGTGTTGCACCTGCATGACGTGAAATGTTCGAATCAATTGGGCCCTCTAGGCCTGTGGGTATTTTTAGGCCCAATACATTTTATTTCTTTTCCTTAGCAAAGTATTCAAATTTAGAATTAAAAGGTCAATGTTAATGTCCTTTAATTCAGATGTTAATTTGGATTTAATGGCATTAATTCACGACGTTATAATTTCAAATTAGTCAAAATTTCCAATAATCTTTTTTTATATTGAAAATAATCAGAACAAAGAAACAATGAATTCTGATAATTTCATCTTAAAATTTTTCTCCCAAAAATTGTTTTCCGGTGATAGAAAGAAGGCGCCTAGTTCGTTGATCACGCAACTACGCTGTTGTGGTGTTCATCTAGTTGTTGTATCCTAGTAGACAATTGTCCGACGTTTCTTCAGTGTGAAAGGAGCAGTCGAATCTGTCTTAAGGAGACTGTGTTCAATAGGCCTCAACTCTGAATCGATTTCCAACCTATTTATAGTAAACATTTATTTTAAATAATATTTTCCTTGTTATTCATGTTTCGATCTTGTGATTTATTTGATTTAAATTAATATACTTAAATATTTTTTATTACTGTGTATTTGTGCTAACGGTTGTGCTACAATGTTATCCATCCTAAGAAATTAAATAACAGACAAGACAAGTTGTTAAGGCAACATTCTAAGTGTGACTTGGTAGTGTCTACTACCATCTATCACTACGATAGTGGAGTAGCACTTATCATATTTGGTGTTGTCAATTTATTGAAATAAAATCTTTAGGATATTAACTTAGTCAATATTTTGAAGATATAGAAGTCCACCTATGCAACCAATCTGTTACCCTTCAAGATTGGATACAATCCTTGAATTATGGAGATTTGTTCGGATTAAGTTGGAGTTTTGCTAAAAGATTGAAGCTCCATCAGATTGTGTTTTATGAGACTATTACTATATTATCTTTGCTATTTGTAGCTGTTAATTTCAAGAAGTTGCTTTGCATTCAATCACTAGTGTGCTAGTAGCCTAAACTGATATATATTTTTCGAGGCTTCTATAGGTTATGTTTGAGAGCATATTGAGAGCACTATATTTGTTCATTGTGGAACTGATTGTGTGAGTGCAATTGAAGTGTAGTGTTTACAATCTAAATTCTTAGGGGGATTTAAAGGTAAGTGTTCTAGTCTTTAGGAACAAAGGTGAGATCTTTATACTTGATGAGTGATAGAGTGTAATAGAAATTTAAGAAAAAAGTATACTTTTATTCTTATCTTCAACACAAGATCTAAGAGTATTTATGCACAAGCTAATCAAGAACTTAACAGGCTATAACTAGGCTTCATTTATTTCTGTTATACAGTTATTTATCTAATATTCCCCCTTTAGGTTTTCTTTGAAAAGAACTTGCACACACAACATTCAAATGATCTCTATACCGAGTAAAAGCTCCAACAGTTAACGATTTAGTCAATGCATTGACAACTTGATCACACCTTGGAACATGATTTACTTGCAATTGACCGCTTAACACATTTTCTCGAATAAAATGCATATCAAGATCCACATGTGTAACTTGAGCATGGAACATAGGATTTGTAGCTAAGGACACAGCACTGGAATTATCATAGTAGACAACTGGCACTCCTCAAACTTTGACTCCAATCTTATTTAGCAGCATACGATACCAAGTTAACTCTGAAATAGCATTTTCTAAGCTTCGATATTCCACCTCCGAAGTCGAATGAAAGATAACACTTTGTTTCTTTAATGAAAACTAATAATATTTTCACCAAGATACACGCAAACATCAAAAGTAGACTTGCGATCTTCAAGCAACCTCACCTAATCAGCATCAGAAAAACCAAAAAGCCTGACATCTGATGGCCGAAACACCTATAATCTATTATGCCTTGAATGTACTGAAGAATTTGCTTCACTGTTGTCTAGTAAGTGTCATATGGGGCTTGCGTGTATTGGTTGACCTTATTGACATCAAACGAAATATCAGAATGAGTCAGATACGGATATTGTAAGCTACCAACAACTTGTTGATACAAGGTTCCATTTGCAAAAAGAGAACCAACCAAGGAAGTGAGAGTTGGACAGCTAACCATAAGAGTACTCACCGGTTTGGCACTCGCCATGTGAGCACGCTCAAGCAACTCACGTGCATACTTTTTTGAGACACATGTAGACAGTCGTTATAACGAACTACCTCAAGTCTAAGAAAATAATTCAGCTCCCCCAAGTCTTTCAAGGCAAACTATTTATCAATACCTCTAATAACATTATCAAGCTCAAAACAAGAATCACCAATTATAATTATATCATCTACATACACAAGAATGAATACAGTACCCGACGAAGTATATTTAAAAAATAGAGAAAAGTCAACTTTCGAAATTTGCAATTGCATACTTTGAATAAGGAACCTTCGAAGCTTTTCAAACCAAGCCCGTGGAGCCTGTTTAAGGCCATATATGGCCTTCTTCAGTCGACACACCAAAGGAATCCCATCACTGCCACATATCTCAAACCCCGATAATTGTTTCATATAAATGTCTTCAGCCAAATCACCGTTCAAAAAGGAATTATTGATATCGACTTGACACAACCTCCATTTGTTTGACACAACTAAAGCCAAAATCGTACAAATTGTGTTGACCTTCACAACCGGATTGAATGTCTCATGATAATCCAACCCCGGTGTTTGAGAAACCCTTGAACAATATGTCTAACTTTGTTACAAGAAATACTGCCATCTGTATTTTTCTTGACTTTGAACAGCCATTTATAGCCTACAAGAACTCGATCAACTAGTTTTGGAACTAACTCCCACGTATTATTTTTGATCAACGCTTTTAAAAATCATGAACTGCCACTTGCCATAAAGGAATGGTCATGGCTTCATGAATATCAACAAGTGTCACATCATTGATAGCAGTAGTATACACTTTTGGCTTGTATGTACCAACCTTACTTTATGTCATCATTGGACGAGTATTAGCATTAACACTAACATGTTGCTTAGTAGCTGAAGAAGAAACCTGCTCCTCAAGACCCCCTTGTGCACTTGCTAACTCATTTTGATCCATAGTTGGACTTGTTATCTAATACCCCTTACCCGTATTCGTCGCCAAAATAGGGTATTAGGCATTACCAGATTTTACAAAATAAATTTTTCGTATTACGAGTTAAATACTATTCATTTATCGAAACATGTCATGACGTCCCTTGGATGGGCCTCCGAATTCCAAAACATACATCGGGACCAAACCGAGATTAAATCAAAACCAAAAGAAATTTTTCGCAAAATCCCAAAGTTATTTTTTTTGAACTCAATATTACCCCTTTATAAATATCTAATCTTCCCTACAATTTTAAACCGATACCAATCCAACACAACCAATCCATTTCAACATATTTTCAAGATAGATTTAACGTATTCATAAGATAACCTCATCACATACCAAAACCAAAATTTGTTAGCCATACCAATGGCTAACCATACATTCATTTCACATTAACATTTACTTTATTAACTTATACATGCCATTGATTTCCAAAATAAAGTTTCTTTATATACCGAGATCTTGAGGTTGATAGTGTGATGCGTCTCCGACCAAATCCAACCTCCGAGCTCTTAACACTACAACACAGGGGAAAAGGAAACAGGGTAAGCACTTTGTGCTTAGTAAGCTTATGTAACAAGAATTATACTTACCTAATATTTTCAATACAATGCAATAAACATTCATTCAATACATTATTCCCCTATCATGCACAAACTCAACATTCAAATTAGTCCAATAATTTCCATGTATCAATAATATATACCATGATTGATGAGCTCGTCAATACCATGATTTCTATTCCCTTGTTGTTTTCTCATATTTATCCCGTTGAACTACTTGGAATTTCGATGGATTTTTAGGGGTACACTTTAGTGTACAAATCCGGGTCTGTCAATTCATATTCATGTGTGCAGATTTCCATTTCAGAGAGCACACTCCCGCGAACCACATCCTTACAGCGGGATTACCAGTCCAGGCTAAATCCCCTGTAATATAAACTCATAGAGTATTGTCGGGATTACCATTTCAGGCTAAATCCCCTTCAATGACAGTTACTCTAATGATCTTGGATCTGAATTACCAGTCCGGGCTAAATTCAGACCCTAATTTGGATTACCCGTCTGGGCTAAATCCATTTTCCATATATTCTTTGGGAGGGCTATATCAGGATAGGATCACCCGTTCGGGTTAGATCCTTTTTACCGTCAATTCCTTTTTAGAGATCTATCAAATTTTCCTTTCATTCAACCGAGATTTATTTTCTCTTTTCATCAAGAATATCAATACTTCATCAACTATCATACAATAAACATCCAAATCATATTCACATCAAGAAAAATATATTTCAAGCATTTAAGAATATAATTCAAGTTACACGAACTTACCTCGATACTTGTTCGTAAACAAAAAAAATCTACTAATCCCAAACTTTTTCTTTTCCTCGATAATCTCAATAAATAAATTTAATCATTAATCTAATACATTTCATGTTCATATGTAACATTCTCTATAATTTCATTATTATTTATAGTGCATTCAAAGCTGTCTCACGGAGTCATAGTCACTAAATTATTTATATCTTGAGCTACAGAACTCCAAATTAAGATCTGATAATTTTCCCCAAAACTAGACTCACGTATCTTCTTACCATAAAATTATCAAAATTTTTGGTTTAGCCAATAAGTACATTTTATTCTTTAAAGTTTCCCCTATTCACTGTTTGACAGTTCCGACCCCTCTTAACTAAAAATTAATTATATTCTTGTACAGAATTCGGATGATTTTTTCGCTTGTTTCTTTTGAAAATAGACTCATTAAGGATTTTAAACATATAAATTTAAGCCCCAATTATTTTATCCAATTTTTTATGATTTTCCAAAGTCAGAACAGGGGAACCAAAATTCATTCTGACCTTGTCTCACAAAATCTATTATATCTAATGATTTACAATTTCATTGCTTACTCCGTTTATTTTATAAAAAACTAGAGTCAGTGAAATTTAATTTAATATTTTATTCATCCTCTAATTCGATATCTACAATTTTTGGTGATTTTTCAATGTTAGACTACTGCTGCTGTCCAAAACTGTTTTAGTGCATGATGTTAATTAATATTTTTCCTCTAAGCTTTCAATAAATGATAATTTCATCCCTGCTCAATTAACCTCTCAATTGAGCTTATTTTTCTCAATTAACACTTTATTCTATCACTTTAAACTACTTTATAACCTTTGGAAATCAGAATTTTAGCACTAGACTTTAATCCAAAACATTTTCACAATTAGGTCCTACAAATCAATTTCTTTTGAAATTACCTAATAAAATCATCTCATAAACAAATTAAAGCTTCAATTTCATGCTATTTTATCATAAACTTATAGCACTCAACCATGGTGACTTTCAATTTTATTCATAAAATCAAAAAACTAATGAATTTAGTAATAGGACCTAGTTGTAAAAGTCTTAGAAACATAAAATTTACAAGAAAAAGGTAAGGATTAACTCACTTGGTGCAAAAATTATGAAAAACCAGCTTGAATAAATCCTTAGGATGTTTTTGGCTGATGAGAATGCAAAAAAATAAAGAGAATTCTAGATATTCCAATTTGGTCCCATTTTTATGTTAGTAAAATTTGTTATTTTCTCATTTTACCCTTATTTCACCAATTCTCCTGATTTTTCTCCGCTTATGCCACCCAAAATATCTCCTTTTGGGCTTATTTGCAATTTATGTCCTTCCTCATTTAACAATTGAGCTATTTAATCCTTCTAGTAACTTTTACAGCTTTTTCAATTTAGTCATTTTCACTTAATTGACTACCCAAACATTAAAATTTTCTAACGAAATTTTAATACCATATTACTAACATTTCATAAGTATTTATAAAAATATTTTTGACTCAGTTTTACGAGATCGAGGTCTCGATACCTTGTTTTTACCTAATTTCTTCAATAATTTCTTTTTCTAACTAACCACTAAATCGGTAAAAATTTTCTATGGATATTTTCATACAATTTTCCTATCATATCAATATTCATGCAAAAATATTAAAATAAATTTCTCTTTAAATTAGATTTGTGGCTATGAAACCACTGTTCCGATAACCTTGGATTTAAGCCATTCAACTCTCCCCCCTTTAAGGATTTTCGTCCTCGAAAATCTTACCAGTAAAGAGGTTCGGGTATTGTTTCCTCATTGCCTCCTCCGATTCCCATGGCACTTCCTCAATCCCGTGCTTTTGCCATAATACTTTCACCAAATTTATCTTTTTATTTCTGAGCTCATTTATTTCCCGTGCTAATAACTTGACCGGTTCTTCACTGTAAGTCATATTCGGCTGAATCTCCACTTCTGATGGAGATATAACATGTGAAGGATCTGATCGATACCGCCGTAGCATAGACACATGAAAAACATTATGAATTCTATTGAGTTTCGGTGGTAATGCCAATCGATAAGCGACCGGTCCAATTCTTTCTATGATTTTATATGGCCCGATAAATCTTGGACTCAATTTACCCTTTCGACCGAATTGGAGAACTTTATTCCAAGGAGACACTTTTAGGAATACCTTATCACCCACTTGAAATTCAATCTCTTTTCGTTTAAGATCGGCATATGACTTCTGACGATCGGAAGCTGCTTTTAGACTATCCCGAATCACTTTTACTTTTTCTTCTGTTTCCCGGATCAAATCAACCCCATGTATCTTCTTTTCACTGAGCTCTGTCCAATATAACGGTGTTCTACATTTTCTACCACACAAAGCTTCATACGGAGCCATTTTAATACTGGATTGATAACTGTTCTTATAAGCAAATTCAATCAAAGGTAGATATTTCTCCCAATTACCTTCAAACTCTAATATACAACATCGGAGTATATCTTCCAATACCTGAATTACATGCTCAGAATGGCCATCTGTCTGAGGATGAAATACAGTGCTGAAATACAACTGAATACCCAAGGCTTCTTGCAATTTGTCCTAGAAACAAGACGTAAATCTGGGATCTCTATTAGAGATAATGGAGATTGGCACTCCATGTAGCCTGACAATCTCAGTTATATATAGTTCAGCCAATTTATCTAGAGAACAATCTATATGTACCAGAATCAAATGTGTTGATTTTGGTAATCGATCAACGATCACTCAAATGGCATTTTTCTTCTTCGATGACAATGGTAATCCCGACACAAAATCCATAATAATTCTTTCCCATTGCCATTCCGGTATAGTAATTGGCTGGAGTAATCCCGAAGGTACCTGATGTTCTGCTTTGACCTGTTGACATATCAGACATCTTGATACAAACACAGAAATATCACGTTTCATACCTGGCCACCAGTACATCTTCTTCAAATCATTATACATTTTATTACCTCCCGGATGTACGGACATAATACCACTGTGTGCCTCGTGTAAAATCTTCTGTACAAGCTCTGAATTCTTTGGTACACATACTCTACCTCTAAACAACCATCAGTCCCAATCTGAAATTCTGAATCATTACCTGACTCACATTGTACCCGTTTAACCTGTAGCTTCTCATCATTTTTCTGAGCTTCATATATTTGTTGTAGAAATGTCGGTTTAACTCTCAACTTAGCTATGACTGAACCATCATCAACCAAAGACAATCGGGCATTCATAGCTCGCAAAGCAAACAGAGATTTTCGACTTAAAGCATCAGCATCAACATTAGCCTTACCTGGATGGTAATCAATAACCAAATCATAGTCCTTTATCAATTCAAGCCACCTGCGCTGTCTTAAATTCAAATCTATCTGTGTCATCAGATATTTCAGACTTTTATGATCAGTATAAATATGACATTTCTCACCATACAAGTAATGTCGCCATATTTTTAATGCAAATACAATTGCAGCTAATTCAAGATCATGCACTGGGTAATTTCTTTCATGTGGCTTAAGTTGTCTCGAAGCATAAGCTATAACTTTACCTTCTTGCATCAAGACACAACCTAACACATCGAAAAATTCACATACAACTGGCACTACCTGTATCTTTGACTCAGATACCTTAGTGTCTAACACATATGCCAAATAAGCACCATACCCTTTTTTGACACACCTCTGAGCTGTCATAACTGAAATCACATCAAATAATTCCTCTGTCTGATCAGATTTAACCCAAAGTAATTCTCCATTCTGATATTTCAGCACAATATATTTTTATTTACAATTTACTACTGCATCATGCTGAATTAACCAATCCATGCCCAATATCACATCAAACTCATCAAAAGGCAATAACATCAAGTCAACCGGAAAACAAATACCTTTTACCATCAGTGGACAATTTTTACAAATTTTATCTTCCATCACAAACTGTCCCAGGGGGTTCGAGACTTTAACCACAAATTCAGTAGGTTCAACAGATAAATTTTTAACAAATACTAATTTTGTGCATATGTATGAATGTGTAGAACCAGGATCAATCAATGAAGTAATATCAGTATCAAGTAAAGAAAATGTACCAGTAATAACATCGGGAGCTAAGGCATCTTCTCTAGCACGGATGGTATATGTCTTAGCGGGTGTTCGTGCCTCAGGTCTGCCTGCAGTATCTTTCGTAGCTTTTCGGCTACCACTGACATTACCAGATGGTCGAGGTGGTCTACCCCTTGAAACTGGATTACTCGGCTTCGATGTCTATTCAGCTTCTTTTTCACCCCTTTCTGGACAATCTCTGAGGAAATGATCGAAAGAAACACATCGGTAACAAGCCCCGTTCTTTAATCGGCATTCATCAAAATGAGTTTTATTACAGTACTGGCATCTCGGCTTAGGGGTACCAACACTGCCAACACTGGTCACTGATGGAGTGGAAGGTCTTGTATTAGTGCGTTGAGAACCTCGCTCTTTACTCGAATACCCAATGGTTGAGGTAGAACGGTCTTGGTATTTCTTCAATTTCTTTGAAACAGAAAACTGGGATTTTTCCATCGGTCTTTTACTAAGAATTCGAGCTTCTCTCTCAGTTTGTTTCTTTTCTTTGCTCAGTTCTTCTACTTTATAAACTCGCTTTGCAAGGGTAGCAAACTCTTGGATTTCAAGAATTTCGATCAGTAGCTTAATTTCTTCATTCAACCCTTCTTCGAATCGTTTACACATTTCGGCTTCTGATTGTACCCATTCCCGAGCATATTTACTCAATCGGACAAATTCTCTTTCATACTCAGATACTGATCTGTTACCCTGTTTCAGCTCAAGAAATTCTTTTCTCTTCCGATCGAGGAACCTCTGACTGATATATTTCTTTCTGAACTCGGTCTGAAAGAATTCCCATGTAATTTCTTCTTTCGGAACAACTGAAACTTTAGTATTCCACCACTGGTAAGCTGTATCTTTTAGCAATGATATTGCATATTTCAGACACTCTTCTGGTGTGCAAGATAACTCCTCCAAAACCCGAATAGTATTCTGTAACCAAAACTCAGCCCGTTCAGGATCACCATCAACTGCAGCTCTGAATTCTTCTGCCCCATATTTTCTGATTTTATCAACTGGAGCTTTCCCTTTTCTGATAGATTCAATACCTGACCCTGTGAAATCTCGAGAACCAGTGGAGGAGGAGGAGGAGGAGGAGGAGCTTGAGATTGCTGCACTACAGGGTTAGTTCTTATATACTGAGTAAACCATTCATTCATCATTTGATAGAATGCCATTTTAGCCTCTTCACTTTGGTCCCTTGTCTCGGACCTTCTACTACTAGTAGCTTCAACTTCTCTTTGTTCTGAAGCCGGAGCATGACTCTCGGCTTACTCGGGTTGAGCTCGGTCGGCAGGCATTTATTATAAGAAAATCACATTTCAAATGGTCAGGAGATATCACACTATCAATAATAATTTAAATGGCATGTATAGCTAATCTCGTATGTCCTACGTCAGTTCGAGAACCGGTTAAATCATAGCTCTGATACCAACAATTGTAATACCCCCTACCCGTATTCGTCGCTGAAATAGGGTATGAGGCATTACCAGATTTTACAAAATAAATTTTTCGTATTACGAGTTAAATACTATTCATTTATCGAAACATGTCATGACGTCCCTTGGACGAGCCCCCAAAGCCCAAAACTTACATCGGGACCAAACCGAGATTAAATCGAAACCATAAGAAATTTTTCACAAAATCCCAAAGTTTTTTTTTTGAACTCAATATAACCCCTTTATAAATATCTAACCTTCCCTACAATTTTAAACCGAGACCAATCCAACAAAACCAAAACATTTCAACATATTTTCAAGATGGATTTAACGTATTCATAAGATAACCTCATCAAATACCAAAACGAAAATTTTTTACCCATTCCAATGGCTAACCATACATTCATTTCACATTAACATTTACTTTATTAGCTTATACATGCCATTGATTTCCAAAATAAAGTTTTCTTTATATACCGAGATCTTGAGGTTGATAGTGTAATGCATCTCCGACCAAATCCAACCTCCAAGCTCTTAACACTACAACACAGGGGAAAAGGAAATAGGGTAAGCACTTTGTGCTTAGTAAGCTCATGTAACAAGAATTATACTTACCTAATATTTTCAATACAATGTAATAAACATTCATTCAATACATTACTCCCCAATCATGCACAAACTCAACATTAAAATTAGTCCAATAATTTCCATGTATCAATAATATATACCATGATTGTTGAGCTCATCAATACCATGATTTCCATTCCCTTGTTATTTTCCCATATTTATCCCGTTGAACTACTTGGAATTTCGATGGATTTTCAGGGGTACACTTTAGTGTATAAATCCGGGTCCGTCAATTCATATTCATGTACGCACATTTCCATTTCAGAGAGCACACTCCCGCGAACCACATCCTTACAGCGGGATTACCAGTCCAGGCTAAATCCCCTATAATATAAACTCATAGAGTATTGTCGCGATTACCAGTCCAGGCTAAATCCCCTTCAATGACAGTTACTCTAATGATCTTGGATCTGAATTACCAGTCCAGGCTAAATTCAGACCCTAATTTGGATTACCCGTCTGGGCTAAATCCATTTTCCATATATTCTTTGGGAGGGCTATATCAGGATAGGATCACCCGTCAGGGCTAGATCCTTTTTATCGTCAATTCCTTTTCAGAGATCTATCGAATTTTCCTTTCATTCAACCGGAATTTATTTTCTCTTTTCATCAAGAATATCAATACTTCATCAATTATCATACAATAAACATCCAAATCATATTCACGTCAAGAAAAATATATTTCAAGCATTTAAGAATATAATTCAAGTTACACGAACTTACCTCGATACTTGTTAGTAAACAAAAAAATCTACTAATCCCAAACTTTTTCTTTTCCTCGATCTAGCTTCTTATTTGAATTTTCTGGATCTCAATAAATAAATTTAATCATTAATCTAATACATTTCATGTTCATATGTAACATTCTCTATAATTTCATTATTATTTATAGTGCATTCAAAGCTGTCTCACTGAGTCATAGTCACTAAATTATTTATATCTTGAGCTATAGAACTTCAAATTAAGATCTGATAATTTCCCCAAAACTAGACTCATATATATTCTTACATAAAATTCTCAAAATTTTTGGTTTAGCCAATAAGTACAGTTTATTCTTTAAAGTTTCCCCTATTTCACTGTTTGACAGTTTCGACCCCTCTTTACTAAAAATTAATTATCTTATTGTACAGAATTCGGATGATGTTTTCCCTTGCTTCTTTTGAAAATAGACTCATTAAGGATTTTAAACATATAAATTTAAGCCCCAATTATTTTTATCCAATTTTTTTTATGATTTTCCAAAGTCAGAACATGGGAACCAGAATTCATTCTGACATTGTCTCACAAAATTTAATATATCTCATGATTTACAATTTCATTGCTTACTCCGTTTATTTTATAAGAAACAAGACTCAATGAGCTTCAATGTAATATTTTATTCATTCTCTAATTCGATCTCTACAATTTTTACTGATTTTTCAATTTTAGACTACTGCTGCTATCCAAAACTATTTTAGTGCATGATGTTAATTACCATTTTTCCCCTAAGCTTTCAATAAATGATAATTTCATCCCTGCTCAATTAACCTCTCAATTGAGCTTATTTTTCTCAATTAACACTTTATGCTATCACTTTAAACTACTTTATAACCTTTGGAAATCAGAATTTTAGCACTAGACTTTAATTCGAAATCTTTTCACAATTAGGTCCTACAAATCAATTTCTTTTAAAATTACCTAATAAAATCATCTCATAAACAAATTAAAGCTTCAATTTCATGCTATTTTATCATAAACTTACAGCACTCAACCATGGTAAGGATTTTAGTAATAGGACCTAGTTGTAAAAGTCTTAGAAACATAAAAATTACAAGAAAAAGGTAAGGATTAACTCACTTGGTGCAAAATTTATGAAAAACTAGCTTGAATAAACCCTTAGGATGTTTTTGGCTGATGAGAATGCAGAAAAATAAAGAGAATTCTAGATATTCCAATTTGGTTCTATTTTTATGTTAATAAAATTTGTTATTTTCCCATTTTACCCTTATTTCACCAATTCTCCTAATTTTTCTCCGCTTATGCCGCCCAAAATATCTCCTTTTGGGCTTATTTGCAATTTATGTCCTTCCTCATTTAATAATTGAGCTATTTAATCCTTCTAGTAACTTTTACAGCTTTTTCAATTTAGTCATTTTCACTTAATTGACTACCCAAACATTAAAATTTTCTAACGAAATTTTAATACCATATTACTAACATTTCGTAAATATTTATAAAAATATTTTTGACTCGGTTTTACGAGATCGAGGTCTCGATACCTTGTTTTTACCCAATTTTTTCAATAATTTCTTTTTCTAACTAACCACTAAATCGGTAAAATTTTTCTATGGATATTTTCATACGATTTTCCTATCATATCAATATTCATGCAAAAATATTAAAATAAATTTCTCTTTAAATCGGATTTGTGGCTACGAAACCACTGTTCCGATAACCTTGAATTTAGGCTATTACATGTTACTTGTTGAGGAGTGTCTGCAACATCAGCGGGTTGTGCCGTGGAAGTCCTTGAAGACGAAAGAAAGAAAAACCGACAGTGTAATGCCATAGCTCGAAGCACTTGCTGATGTAAAAATGAAAGTAGTAGAAGCCTTGGCATAAAGACAATGACTCTTATCAAACCGCGCATGCCTATAGATATACACATGACCAATTCAATCTAGACACTTATACCCCATGTGATTAGGAGCATAACCTAAAAAAGCGCATGATGTAGATTGAAACTGAAATTTGTGCTGATTATATGGTCGCACCAACAGATAACAGAGGCACCCAAAGACTCTAAGTTGTCGATAATCTGGTCGCTGACCAAAAAGCTTCTTAACCGGAGAGATTCCATTCAGCACTTTTGTTGGCAATCTGTTGTTGAGGGAAACTGCTGAATAAAATGCATCCTCCAAAAATTAAAGTGGCAGTGAAGCTTGTGCTAGCAACACGAAACCAGTTTCCACAATTTTTCGATGTCACCGTTCCACTAACCCATTCTGTTCAGACGTGTAAGGGCAAGATAATCAATGAGCTTCAAAACTCCCCACCATCATTAGTTTGAAGTTGCTTAAGTGACACTCCCAATTGTAACTCAACATGCATTTTGAACGCTATAAACGCTCGCAACGCATCTGGCTTCTTCTGTAAAAAATAAATCCACACATGCCTGGAAATAGGCATCCACAAATGATACATAATACTGATGCCCAGAAGAATAACATGGGGTTGGTCCCCATAAGTTAGCAACCACAAGTCCAAAGGAGCAGAATAGACAATAGAGATAGATGAAAACGATAATTTATGACTCTTACCAAGAGCACATGCTTGATAGAAAGAATAGACTTTATTATGAGGAATATGAATATTACAACCATGAAGAACTGGATTTACAACTGAAAAAGACGGATGCCCTAATCGTCAATGACACTGATCAAATGACATGACTGTTGGATACTTGAGTGGAAACGATAGAATCGGAGACTTATATGGAAATAAACAATACACTTCGAGGTGTGGGTGATGCTTTCCAAAGAGAACTATTTGTCCCTACACAAAGCTGCTAGAGGTTAAAGACAAAAGTCTTCTCGGGATACAACAAAGTTTTGAATTTCCTTTGATTAGCAAAATCGAGGAATTTCCTAACTCTTACTCTAGTTTCTGAAAATAAGATTGATTATAATTGTATATTTTGTGAGCACCATAATACCTCTATTTATATGCACTCCATGAATACAATTTTGAAGAGCCACAACCCTTCATATTAGACATACTTCTTAAGAGAAACATGTCCCATGGAAATGTATCCATTGGATGATAAATCATCACTTTTAATTTGAATAGTGCTTACGAATAATTAAATTTGTAAGATGATAAATCATCACTTTTAATTTGAATAGTGCTCATGAATAATTAATTTGCAATCTACAATTTCCAACAATCCCCCACTAGATTGCTAATTCTAAAAAATAAGTACACAACAACTATGCATAAAGAAGGGTGTTCGCAGATTGAACCTTCCTTTAGTGCAAACTCCCAGAGTATCAACAAAGTGAATGGTGGCTAGTCGCTTGAACCATCACTCTTAAAGTCAATACCGAAAAAATTTCACACATAATCGTAAAATATTAGAGTAAGAGTTTAATTTGCTTTAGCACTGTTATGGCCATGTGCTCATCCCGTTTCATGAACATGTACGAGAGAAAACCATAAAGAAAATCTCATTGAAGTAGCACCACTTCATGTTCATATAGGTGGATTTCATGACAATTAATGTCCATCCATTAAGAGTAAAACTAATCTTCTTAAAATATAAACATTAAATCCTGATCCTTAGTGAAAGTTGTCATTCGATAACTTGTTATTACCCTTTGAACCTTGAAACTAACTTTTGGCTAGAACAAGGTAGGGTTTCCATTATCAATGACATGATTAGAATGGTTTCAATCCCATCTTAGTGGTCACACTCTTAACCGAATGCCTTGACAAACCTTTTGTCAATGGATCCGCTAAATTGTCAATTGACTTAACATAGGTAACAATTATCACACCATCACTAATCAATTGTCTCATATACTCATGTCTCAAACTTATATGCCTAGACTTTCCATTGTACACCTTATTGTACGCTCGGGACATGGTAGATTCACTATCACAATATACGGAAATGGCAAACCTACGTTGTGGCCACAACTTTATATCTAGCAAAAGATCTCTTAGCCATTCGCTTCCTTGCCATTAGCCACTAAGGCTATAAATTCAGCCTCCATAATTGAATGTGATATGCAAGTTTGTTTCTTGGAGGCCCAACTAATGGCTTCACCTTCAATCATAAAAATCCATCCCAATGTGGACTTATTGTCACTTAGACTTGTAATCCAACTTGCATCCGAGTAACCTTCTAGTACCGCAGGATAATCACTATAGAATAATCCCAAATTTTTTGTTTTCTTAAGATAGCCAAAAATCCTACAAATGTCTTTCTAATGGTCGGTACTAGGACAATTTGTAAATCTCGCCAATTTGTACACAGTAAATGTGATAACAAGTCTAGTACAATGCATTGTATACATTAGACTTCCAATTGCGCTGGCGTACTCAAGTTGCGATATAACCCTGCCATTATTCTCACTTAACTTAAAGTTCGAATCATATGGAGTGTTCGAATTACTGATATTCAAGTGTTTAAACTTGTCCAATACTTTCTCGATGTAGTGAGATTGACTTACTGCAAAACCCTTTTCATGTTTTTTCTCCTTTATACCTAGAATTGTATCTACCTCATTGAGATCCTTCATTTTAAATTTCAAGGCTAGATACTCTTTGGTCTCACGAACACCTTCCATGTTCGTACCAAAAATCAAAAAATTGTCTACATAGAGACAAATAATTACACCATACCTATCGGTGAATTTAGTGTAAATACATTTATTTGCACCATTATGTAAAAAACTATATGACAAGATAACTGAGTCAAATTTCTCATGTCACTGTTTAGTCACTTGTTTTAAATCATATAATGACTTGATCAACTTACACACCTTATGTTCATTCCCAAGAAGCACAAAACCTTCGGGTTGTTCCATGTAGACTTTCTCTTCGAGATCACCATTCAAAAAAGTCATCTTAACATCCATTTGATGTACATGTAACTTATGGATAGATGCAAGTGCTATAAGAATTCGAAAGGAGGTCATCTTAGCCACTGGTGCATAAGTGTCAAAATAATCTAGGCCTTCTTTTGACCTAATCCTTTAGCCACCGACTTAGCCTTAAAGGTTGGAGAACCCCCTTTTGGAGTATTCTTCTTTTTAAACGCCCATTTACACTCGATAGGCTTCAATCCTTGAGGAAGATCAACTAGAATCCAAGTATTGTTGGATAATATTGAATCCATTTCATCATCGATTGCCTCTTTCCAAAATGTTGTATCCCTAGAAGTCATGGCTTCAACATAGGATTGTGGATCACCATCCACATTAAACATTATGGGGATCTTCCTAATTACGGATTCTCTATTCCCCTCAAAAAAGAATGCTAGAAATTGTGAGGAAATGAAATTAGGACCAAAGTCCTTTACTTTTCTCACTCTTTGACTTTTCCTCAGCTTTGTATCCTTATTATCACAAAGACTTCTTTTGGTTTGATCACTTAAGGTCATTGGTTGATATTCTTTTTCTAAATCTGTTAAATCGTTGAAAACCTTATTTTCAATAAATACAACATCTCTTGTTTCAATTTTCGTATTTGACACTAAGTCAAGAATACGATAAGCCTTAGAGTGTTGAACATATCCAACGAATGCACCCTTGACGACTCTTAGACCTAACTTTGTTCTCTGTTGGTCGGGAACTCTATAGTAAGCCAAACACCCCCACACTTTAAAATAATCTAAGTTTGGCATCTGACCATTCCATAACTCATATGGAGATACTTTGAATTTACTCCATGGAGTCAATAATGCTTCACCCCATAGATTATATGGAAGTTTAGCATTTAACAACATCGAGTTAACCATATCTACTAAAGTACGGTCCTTTCTTTCTGCCAAACCATTTTGTTGTAGAGTATAAGGCGTGGAACACTCATGTACCACACCTTGTTCCTCACAAAATATATTAAAATTCATTTGAAAAATATTCACCACTTTTATCAATGCGAAGCACTTTGATTTTTTTTACTAAACAAATTCTCAACTTCATTTTTAAAACATTTAAACATATCAAAAGCCTCGTCTTTACTTCTCATGAGATACACATAAGTAAATCTAGATAAGTCGTTTATAAAAGTGATAAAATATTGTTTTCCACCTCTTGTTAGTGTTCCATTTAATTCGCAAACATCTGAATGAATTAAATCTAACACTTGTGAATTCCTTTCACACTTATTAGGAAACGGCTTCTTGGTAATTTTTGATTGAATACAAATTTTACATTTATCCTCAAACTCATCATTACTTAGACTTATATAACCATTCTTTTGCATATATTGTAAAGTTTTAAAATTAAAATGTGCCAATCGCGCATGCCACAAAAGATAAGATTCAACAATATAAGCAAAAGAATTAACTTTATTCAATCAATGCTCAACTTGAAGATACCCTCGTTACAATATCCTTTTCCTACATATATATCACCTTTAAGCAAGGCAAACTTATCAGATTCCAAGATAATCTTGAACCCCTTGTTACATAGAATACTTGTGAACACTAAGTTCTTTCTCACATCGGGAACATGCAACACATTAGTCAAAGTCAATTTCTTTCCAGATGTGAAGTTGAGTTCTACTGTCCCTTGATCGAGCACCTTAACCGATTGATAGTTGCCCATAAGCACTTCAAGGTTTGCCACTAGTTCATAACTCTTGAATTGTTGTCAGTCATTACACACATGGACAGGAGCCCGGAGCCGAGCCACCAATTACAGGACTTATCAATCATGGCTATGTTAAGTTCAGCTGTAACACCCCTAATCTGTATCTGTCGCCAGAACAGAGTTATAGAGTATTACCGAAATTTAAAGATCAAGTAAACAAATATTTCACAGCATATAGTATTTATATCAAAAGTCAATCATGAAGTCCCTTATATGAGTCCTCGAGGCTCAAAATACACATTAGAAATAGGTCAGAACTAAACCGGGTATTTAGAAAATTTTGCAAAAACCATCAAAAATTTTCCAAAGTGTAAGGGACACACGCCCGTGTAGCCAGACCGTGTGTCTCACACGATCAAGAGACACGCCAGTGTCTCAAGCCGTGCGGGCATTCGAATTAGGGACACACGGCCATGTCCTAGCTCGTGTCTAAACTTGAGAGCTCTTTGACTTGGGTCACACGGCCAAGCCACACGCCCGTGTGTTAGGCTGTGTGAATAATTTTAGTATTCTGTTTTGCAATTTAAAAGATGCAGGGGACACACGGCCAAACCATACGCCCATGTGCTAGGCTGTGTGAACAATTTTGAGTATACTAACTTGTGTAAAATTTAAAATATAGGGGACACACGGTCGTGCTACCTGGCCGTGTGTCACATACGGCTGAGACACACACCCGTGTCTCTGCCTGTGTGGACGAAATAATCCATTTTTCTAGCTACATTTCTCACCCAATTTTTCGTCCACCTACATTAATACTTTAATACATCAACAAGTCACAACAAAGCAATCAAAACAAGCCAAAATCATGTCTTAAACATAACATATCATCACATACCTATAATTTTACAGTCATTTAACCTTAGCAACACATATCAGCCATAACTAGGCCATATATATATACATACCATATAAAAGCCAAACAAATGGCTAATCTTAACAAAATATTTATATGCCAACATTGGCCAATTTAGCCTATACATGCCATTATAGCCAAAATTGATTTACTATATATATACCGAAATAAGCCGATGGATAGTGTGATGTAGCTCAGACCAGCTTCCAACCTTAACAAGCTTCGAGTTACTATAAGACAGGAAAAAATAAAACAGTGTAAGCATTTAATGCTTAGTAAGTTCGTAAAACATGGAATTTAACTTACCACTATTTCACATATAAGGTAAGTATACAAACATATTCCACACAACTTGGCTAAAAGCTTAAACACATATCCCTAACATGTTAGCCAAGTAATCATATATAATAACCCTTAATCATAGATGAATAAAGTCACCAAACAAGTTTCATACATGTATCACCCATCTAATATTTCCATATATCATGTACTATCATTTCCATGTAATTTCATGTATATACAGATAACAGTTCGTATTGGATTCACATTTTCTTATAACAGAACATTTCCCGTTGAACAGTTAAAAATATCATTAGATACACGGGTAGTACACACAAAGTGTACAAATCTGTAATCCGTCAATTCATATACAGGTATGCCCATACGAGCATGTAATCAGGAAGCTCTTTCGAGCCATATAATGGGAAGCTCATGTGAGCCATGTAATGGGAAGCTCATAAGAGTCGTAATTGAGAAGCTCATACGAGCCAATATCGGAAAGCTCTGGAGAGCCATTAATCGAGAAGCTCGTGAGAGCCAATTATCATGAAGCTCATACGAGCCATAAATGGGAAGCTCTGAAGAGCTATTAATCGGGAAGCTCATGAGAGCCAATTATCGAGAAGCTCTGGAGAGCCAAATAACGGGAAGCTCATAAGAGCTATGGTGTGTCTTCAACACATACAGGACCACAACCAATCAGTAACCCTTAATGACAATGTCATTTGTATCCATCGAATTTCTTAGGTTCAAACAGAACTTGGGTACTTGCCAGATACTTTCGGATATGTTTATATGTTTATATGTTTAAGTAATCATACATAAAAATCATACATTTCACAAACATAACATTCAATTTAAACATATAAACGTACAATTTAGTTACACGAACTTACCTCGACAAGTGTTCGTGAATTTGTAAGCTACTAATCCGATACTTTTTCTTTTCCTCTATCCAATTCTATACCAGGTCTATCTGGATCTATACGAATGAATTTAACTCAATTTAATACAATTCATATTCAATTCATTCCAATACACATCTTTGGAAAAATTACTATTTTGCCCCTATACTTTTAATTAATTACAATTTTATCCCTAAGCTCTTAAAATGAAATTCATACAATTTAATCCTTATTCCAAGCCTAGCCGATTTTCATATATCACAATAGCAGCCCATGTATTTAGAAAAATTTAGAATTTTTCCATGAATTTTCCATCTTTACAATTTAGTCCCTAAATCATATCAAAATTCTCTTTACAAAAGTTGTTTATCTATCAACAACCTTTTATTTCCTACCATAAAACTTCATAATTCAACTATATTCATCCATGGAAAAACCCTAGTACTTTGATAGTTTTACAAATTAATCCCCGAATAGCTAGATTAAGCTATTACAATCTCGAAAACAAAAAAAATCATTAAAAGCGGGACAAGAATACTTACCTAATTAAGCAAAATAAGCTTGCTAACTTCAAGCTCCCATGGCTAGGGTTCCATGTTTTTAATTTAGGAAAGATGATGACAATGTTGTTAATTTAATTATTTATTTCATTTATCATCATTATTTTATCATCTTTCCAAAATTATCCCTAATACTTTCTTAATTTTCAATGATGAATAATCATCCTTATCTACTAACTCCACTAAATGGTCTATTTGTCATATAAGGACCTCCAATTTTGAATTCTATGGCTATTTTTTACCTTTACC
Organism: Gossypium hirsutum; assembly: GCF_007990345.1. Lineage (NCBI taxonomy): Eukaryota > Viridiplantae > Streptophyta > Magnoliopsida > Malvales > Malvaceae > Gossypium > Gossypium hirsutum. The sequence continues at coordinate 35,395,267 of NC_053443.1, forward strand.
TACTAGAATTTAACTTTTGCATTTTATGCAATTTGGTCCTTTTCATCAAATTAAACATGTAATTAGTAAAATTTCTTTTCGAAATTTGTATACAATATTTCTATCATAGTGCAGACCATAAAATATTATTAAAATAAATTTTCTTCCGACCTCAGATTTGTGGTCCCGAAACCATTATTCTGATTTCACTGAAAACGGGCTGTTACATCAGCAATCATACTAATCTCCAAATTTTTTATCCTTTCTGTAACCATGGCCACTAACTCCATGCCCTCCACCATATTGGCTTTAGAAGTTGTGGCATCTTGCTTCTTTTTGAAAAGTCTGCAATCCTTAATATAATGTCCTTTCTTATTGCAATTATAACAATTGTGAGTTTTTTTCTTCTTGTCTTGCACGACATTGGTCTCAGATGTGGCCTTTCGCTTACCATTTCGAGAATTCTTGGACTCGATCACATGGTTCACTTTAGAAATTTGGGGAAGATACACCACATCACGCTTATGAGTTTCCTCTTCAATATGCAAACGCCTAAGTATTTTCTCCATAGTGAAGTCCTCTGCCATATGCAAAAGTTTCTTCCGATAATTGTTCCAAGACGAGGGCAACTTCGAGATGATAGCCCCAACTTATAACAATTCTGAAATAACAACTTTCAATTCACGAAGCCTGCTTACATGGACTTGATCCATGATTGGGATACTATCGAGCATTTTGAATTTAAAATACTTCATCATTTAAATTTTATTAGTACCTTGTTGCTTGGTGTTGTATTTCTCTTCAAGAGCTTTCCATATTTCCACTGGGGATTGCATCGACATGTAAAGATCATACAATCGATCAGACAAGGTGTTGAGGATGTGTCCTCGACATGTGAAATCGTCTTCTTCGCGCTTCTTCTTGAGTTTAGCCACTTTCGCAATTTCTTCAGAATTTGTATTCGAGGTGGGATCCTCCACGGGTTGTAGGCTTAGATGCAGAAAGTATGCCACATTTAAGACAATAAGAAGGAACAACATCTTATCCTTCCAATGATTGAAGTTTGAACCATCAAATTAGTCAAGTTTCACAAACTCTTGGTTCATCACTTTAAATGTGGTGTTAGCCTCTGTCGCCATCTCCAAAAATAGTTATCTATGATTGTTGGATATTTGAGAGGAGATGATAGAATCGGAGACTTATATGGAGATAAATAGTACACTTCGAGGCGCGGATGTGCTTTCCGAAGAGAACTATTTGCCCCCACACAAAGTTGCTAGAGGGTTAAAACAAAGGTCCTCCTGGGATACCACGAATTTTTGAATTTCCTTTGATTAGAAAAATCCAGGAATTCCCTAACTCTTACTCTAGTTTCTAAAAATAAGATTGATTGTAATTGTATATTTTGTGAGCACCATAATGCCTCTATTTATATGCACTCAATGAATACAATTTTGAAGAGCCACAACCTTTCATATTGGGCATACTTCTTAGGAGAAACATGTCCCATGGAAATGTATCCATTGGATGATAAATCATCACTTTTACTTTGAATAGTGCTAATGAATAATTAAATTTGTAAGATGATAAATCATCACTTTTATTTGAATAGTGCTCATGAATAATTAATTTGCAATCTATAATTTCCAACAATGACACGTGCAGAAGACAAAGTAGATGACGATACATCCACTGCACATGGAGCAACAACAGTAGAAGCAACAGACAATGCACTTGCCGAAGCGAAGTCAGAAACAAACTGATACAACACATCTTTCTCAACGTCTTGGAGCACCACCCGATAAGTCCTCATGTCTTTGACAAAACATCGATATGAATAAAATTAAAAAAAAAAAGACACAATTATCTTTTACAAACTTTGACACTAGCAAAATGTTTTTGTGTATAGCAGGAACATAAAGAAGATCTTTAAGCAGTTGACACAGACATGGATCTAGCAGAACCAGTAGCCTGAGAGCAACTAGAGAAGACACCATCAGATCTACGCGAAGAGTGGCTAGGGCACGAAAAATCTGAAAGGCATGAAGAATTGAGGCAGCTTGAATTAACACTAGGCAAATAAGTCCCAGCCTAAAAATTACAATTTGACTAATGAAACCCAGCCCATGTATGACTATCCAGATGAGTATAACACATATATGTTTGATCAAGTCTGCGACCTGCATTAGCAACTGGCCCATTAATTGAAGAATTCAACCGCATGACACTTAAAGTTGAACTTGCATCTAAATCTTCACTAAAGGCACCGTTATATCTGTAATAACAGCGATGAGCACTAAGTCCAATTTTTTCACAAATCTAACATTGCAGTCGAGATCCACCACTAAACCAACCCCATCCACAGCCACGAAATGACCCAGTTATCCGATGAGACGAAAATGCCTGAGACGAGGATTGGCTAGAATACGTTGGAAGAGTAGTCGACTTAGCCTTATTAGCCTCCACAAGATTAGTTGAGAACGAGACTCGAGACAAATGTGGTTACTGTCGTGCTTCAGCATCAAGTAAGGGAGTTGTAATATCATGCAGATCAAACGGTACTTGACTTGTTGTAATAATTGATACAACATGACTAAACTCCGGTGGAAGTCCATTGAGTATGGCCAATTGTTGTTTTTCTAAAGACACATGATGCCCACATCCAGCCAATAAATCACATAGATGTTTAATCCCAGCCAAATACTCTAAGATCGAAAAATCATTCTTTTTAAAATGATGAAGTAATGAACGAAACCTCATAGCTTTGGTGGTAGACTGAGTGCCAATAATTCTCGTCAAAGCCTCCCACATCTCAAACGTCGATGAAGAACTGCCAATCAATTGATTATGAAATGGCAGGCTTACAGTAGACAATAATCATGTTGATAACACAGAATCTTGTTGTTCATAATGAGTGTATGCTGGATTTTCAATAAGAGCACCATCGGCAGTACCACAATCGTCCCTTCAATAAGCAAAAGTAGTCGATGAGTCTTGAGAACAAGCAGTACATGCTGCTTCCAGGCTAAAAATTTGCTTTCATCCACCAACATAGCCACTTTTTGAGTGGTAAAAGCAAACGGGTTGAATGATTTTCCCACTGTCGATCTGCTAAGCTGAACGACTCCATTGGCGCAACATCAAATAATTTCTCTTTGATACCATAAAAAATGTATCAAACAAGTATATTTTTATTCATATCTTCAACACAAGATCTAATAGTATTTATACACAAGCTAATCAAGAACTTAACAAGCTATAACTAGGCTTCAACTACTTCTGTTATACAGTTATTTATCTAATAGAGCACGATTCACATATTGTATTGTGGATTAAAGATAGTACAATTTATCACCGAGTTAGGCTCCACAATTGTAATGAAAGCGAACTGTCGAGGTCAAAGATAGTGAAGTTAGAGCCCACACGCTAAACAAGTTGAGGTTCGAGGATAGTGGAGAAGATTGTTTAGTAGAAAGACAAGAAACGACCAAGACCGTTTTGTTCAAAGCACAAGTATTAATTTGGTCTAAGATTTATTACTATAAATATTACAATACTCGATTTTAAAAAATAAACTTTCGTTGTGTAACAAATACTATTTTTTTAACTGATTTTTTCTACATTAATTGGGATGAAGAAAATCCAAAACTAATGAATTGCAACCCAATTTGATCCAATAAGGCTAGAATTTTGTTTTTTATAAAAAGATTTGGATCAAGATTGGGTTGAGCAGGTATATTTTTAAAATTGATCAAGGTCAGATTGGGATCAGATTTAGGGGAAACTCTCCCCGTTCGTCCAGCCCAAAGGTAATTACTAAAATAACCCTCTATATATCTATGGTATTGGACTTAGGGTTCTCTTGTTTTCTTTCATGTTGTCTTGCCAGCTTTTCTTTCACTCCTTTCTTGTTAAGTTTGCCTGGTAAAAACTTTTTTATGGCTCCGTTGTCATCTCTACTAAAATTAATTTATAGTGAAATTAAATATAAATTTAAAATATTTAATTTTATTTGAAATTAAATATGATTCAATTTTATAGTATAAGTGATTAATTTTTATTATTTTGTAATTAAGAATAGAAAATAATAAATAATACATAGATAATAACAATAGTAATAGTTCCTTTTATTTATAATTTACTTAAAAGGGATAAATGTTAAGAGAGTTTATGTAATTTTGAATCGTTGGTATTTTATTTAAAACATAATTTTCTTTCACGTAGCCCACGTTAGGAATAGATAATATAATTATTAAAAAATATGGGTAAACTATAAAAATAGTCACCCAATTATTAGCATGTTTCTGTTTTGGTCATCTAAGTTAAAAAAAATTATTTTAGTTACTAATATTATTGAAATTTAATATTTTGGTTACTCATCCGTTAAATTACCAACAGAAGCCTTTTTTTATTGATATATAAACAAATTTAATCCTCCAATATTACATATTCTATCAATTTGGTTCTAGTTCTAAAAAATCAACAAAATTAACTACTGACTTTACAAATTTTAAAAGTTTAGTGTTGATTCTTAAAAATTTAAAAACTTTAAAAATATTTAAAATTTTATTTTATAAATACATAAGATTTTATAAAAATACATACAAAATTATAAATAAATTATACATAAATGAATACTCAATTATCTCTTTTTCTAACCTGAAAATTATTTATTAAATATTATTTTATTTTAAAATAATTTTTTTAAAAACTCAAACAAAACTTAAAAGGTTTGAACTATTCCTTTTTAATTTTATTTTATAAATAATATTTTATTTATTATATACTTGACCTTACACCTTAGTCCTTGTCAAATTTGTCGATCATTGGGCAACACCTATGCCCACAACTATTGGCACCAATTACCCTTATTCTGAAATCATTGATTTCTACTCCTTAGTCTTTCAATTGTGCCCGCCCTTAGGCTGTTGTATGTAGCCCAAGCTAAACATAGTATTTTGTTAATGTTGAAAAAGAAAAATAGTTGGATATGCTTAAGTCATCTTCATAGTTGTTTTATTTATAAGATTATTAATTTATTAATTAATTACAAATTGATAGAATTTGTAAACATTAAAGGACTAAATTTGATATTATACTAATAAAAAAAACTTCTATTAGTTATTTAATAAATCAAAAACCAAAATATTAAATTTCGATAATATTAGTGATTAAAATAAAAATTCGTAAACGTGACAAAAATAGAATTATGCAAATAGTTAGGTATTAAAGAAAATTTTCATTGTCTAGGGGCTCATAAATTTATTTCATTAGATCGAAATTTTCTTCCTAGCTCACACCAGACCGGAATAAACCAAACATACAAATAATGGTATTATTTTTTTCTCACCATTAACATACTAATGTTGCCTATAGTGTGCAAAAATGCTGTCATTAACAAGAAGGTAAATATGCAGCAATTAGGGTTGAAGCTTTTCAAATTGTACATGCCCAGAAAGCCATATTCTTTGAAAATTTTCTCTATCTCTAACGGGATTTGGCCGTGCCGAGGGTTAATTTCGTCGAGGAAAAGAAAACAAAAACCCACCAACCTATTACAAATTCCTTGGCGTATAAAATCAACTGATAACATATACATATACAAGCTTGTATACGTAAACAAGTTCTTGAAAGAACAACCATCAGCAAAACCTAGACAGATTAGGATTTCCCTAATTTTTGCTCCCTAAAATAAAATTTAAAAGAAAAACACAGACACACGTACATGATAAGCGTATTTCACATTATTGTTCAAGCTTCAAGGAGACAATACGCGACTGTCTGTTGCGCTTCGCTACCTTGACAAATACTACTGAAAGGCAAGGAGGAGCCCACCATGGCCTGTGAACTTTTTGCTCTCCTTTAAGGCAGGCCACTGAATAAAACATTTTAAAAAGATCAATTAGTAAGAAGAAAATCTACTTTTAAGAATGATTTCCTCTTGTTTGAGCAGATAAGAATCAGCCATGCAAGATAAACTGTTTCCTAGAATGACATTCACATATCATTAAACCATTCGGAAGATGAAACATAGTACAGACAGCCAGCTACTTCCATGTAAACTGGAACCGGTAAAGATAAACTAATCACTGTAAGTATTCATGATTTTCCAACTCATACACAAACGGCATTGCTCTGACATAACTTGGGTACCACAAACTGTTATTTGATAAGATTGGGCAAAATGTTATGCATACTGTAATGCATCCAAGTTAGACAAATAAAGCATGCAGGAGGGAAACACTCCAATATTTTAAAATGCTGTGCAATTAAAGAAATACTATAAACAGAAATACGTTTCCTACCACAAGAACACTAAGAATAATAAGGAAAATTTAAATATTCAAGTAACTTATAATATATATATACACACACACACAGATATATATAGACAGACCCTTTATTCGCCTGAGTTCCTTGCATAGAGTGATGAAGTCTCCCCACTTCATATGGCATTGCCTTATAAATCTAAGAATCTGTTCAGTTGTGAACATAGACATGCCTTCTAGGTATTCCCCATTTACACCATGTTCTTTGAAAATCTGGCGGTAGCTGCCAAGATTTATATCTTCCAACCACATACCAACATCCTGCCAGAATATAAAGATCGTGGCAGTGCAAAAGCATGTCAGTAATCAAATCTCCATATCTAAAGTTTTCATGGTAAAAGTAAAAAAGATAACACATTACAAAATTTTCATCAATAGCTCCAAGAATTGTTGATTTAGTTAACATCATAAAGATATATTACAGCACTTTCACTAGCTCAAGTTATGCACAATTTACAAGGTTAATTCACCTTTTATCTTTCAGGGATCGCAAGTTACTCAGAAAGGTTAATCAGATTTTTCATTATAAGTTTCCCTGATTTGAAAGGAATCATGACAATGATGACCATAAAGATAAAGATAAAGACTTCTCTGCACTATATTGTCTCCATGTCTATCCTTCAAAGTAACAAACAACAAAGAGCATTTGTTGCTGCGTTGGTTCCAAAATAACACAAATAGATTGCTATTGCACCTTTCAAAAGTGAATTAAGGATTCCAATCATGTGAGAAATATGTCTCGTATCTTGAAAAAAATAGCTCATCTTCAACAATGAATACCAAGTTGATTCGCATCTTGGTTTCTCCTATCATCCTCCAAAGGAAGTGTTATTAGAACAGGGAATGATAAAGAGACATTCCCAATTTCTCCAACCGTACTCAATAATCTGCATTCTTTCCTTTTCCTTTCTTTCTTTCTCACTTTTTCTTTATTTTTTAAAATCATTTAATTGACAGCTTGTATGAATTGGGGATACTTGTCTACTGGGAACATGATAAGCTTGTATGATGGTATTTTAATCATTATTTTCAACAAACATATGCAAGTTTCGACTTTCATGAACAACATTCAGTAAGAATGTTCATCACTATAAATGCAAGTTAGACAGGAAAGGCATCCCAACAGAAACAAGGTGAAATGACAACCTTGAACTAATCACCTAAATCAGAGCCAATGAATAATGGGTTCCTAAAGATACAAATGTTCTTTATAACTGGAGATAGATAAAGACAGAGATTGAAACTACATCGTCCAAGACCAGTGAGGAAGACTAAATTTTTATATAGCAAAATGAAAACAAAGAAACTAAAACAAAAGTGGCCTAATTTTGATCAAGAGGAAAAGACAATAAAAATTTATCACCTTTTTGGTCAATTCAAGTAATTCACCTTATCAGTTCCCAGTAATCAAAGCAAGAAATAAAAATATTACAAATATCAATTCTTGTTAACCAGCAATCTTATTTCTTAAATACTGTAACTTCTTTTTAAAACAAATTTATGAAAATTAAGTGAAGAAAAGTCATCATCGAAACTTCCAAATGAACCTACAATATAATTATCACAATCCCCTCATTTAAGTAACAATACTCTGTCTTTATCTATCTCACAAAAATTTAAAAAAAAAAAACTGAACTTTACATCTACAAAGATCCAAATAAAAATAAAAATTAAGAAAATGAAGGACAAAAGAGAGAGAGAGAGAGAGAGAGAGAGAGAGAGAGAGAGAGAGAGAGAGAGAGAGAGAGAAGTACCTCAACGGTCCAAATGAAGAAATCGAGTGGCTCAGGCAGCTGTTCTTTGCTCATCTCCTGTATTATTTCAACTTATATTCGCCTATTATACTTACCACTACACCATAATAAGGAAACGCTTAGAACAAAAAACAAATTACGCTCCCCCGTTCAAAAGAAAAGAAATTGTCACTCAGATTCCCGGAGAATCGAAAGAAGAAAGGAAACAGGAAAACAACAGGTTTTGAGGTTAGACTGACAGTTAATGAGATCCCATTCCTACTCCTTTTTTCCCCTTTGTTTCTCTTTCATATTTTATTTTTCCCACTATTTTTTTAATTTTCTCGGGAATCAAACACCTGAGCAAAATAAATAAATAAATAAAGAGAAACCTATTAGAACTTTAGGGTTGGATTCTTTATTTATTTATTTTATTTTGGGCCTGAATTTGATATTTTTAAGAATTATTGAAAACCATTTGAATGACAGCAAATATGAAAAATAGGGAAAAAATAGGGAAGAGCAATTACTACAATTTAATATTATTTTATTATATATTTATGGAAAACTTATTTTTTAAAAATATAATTTTTTAGTATTTCGATATTTATGGATGTCGAGTTTGGTCTATAGGTCTAATCGCTACATTGATTTGTGCCATGTATGTTAGGAAACAATATTGTGAAGTATATAAAGAGAACCTTAACAACAATGGAAGTCGAGTTCATGTTTAAGAGGTTTGGCCAGCATATTTATTTAGTAGTTGGCCTAACCCAATTAAATAAAGTGGAAGTTGACTCTCATAGATGTCAACTTGTTTCTCCTTTTTTTCTAACCTAAATATTATCAAACTTTCTAACTTTTTTGAGATTTTGAGATTCCTAACTCTCCAAAATCAATTTGTTCTTTTTTACTTATTTTTTGGGGCAAAAATGACGTAATAGGTTGCTAACTACATCATTATATGGTACAATCTCTAACTCAATTTTTTTCTAAATAAAAAAAATTTACGAAAATATTTTTATGATCAAATTTTAATATTATTGTATTTTGATTTTTTTAATAAGTAGATTGAGTTCTTCGAATTCGACATAATTTACATTTCCCAAAGCTTAATCGTTGTATTGAAGAATGCTTGAAGGATGTTGGTTTATATGACGCATCTACGATGGTAAAATTGAAAATCATTATGGATTTCGTTGCCGCCTTGGTGGAAAGATGGAGGTTGGAAACATTTACATTCCATTTTCTCTACGAAGAAGCGACCATTATGCTCGAAAATGTCGCTTTAAAACTGGTCTTCCAATCGACAGGGAGGCGGTAATCAAAACTAGTGGCATCAACCAAGAGTACAAGTGCGGTTTGTTATTAGGTGCTATGTCGTTGAGGGAGAAACTAAATAATGATTTAGATGGACGTGAGGTGAAGTGCGCATGGTTGGACAATCTTGTCAGCCTAGCTCTTCCAACGCATGCAATTGGGGAGGAAATTGATAGTTATGCTAAAGCTTGCATGCTCTAGATGGTCAGAGGATTGTTGTTTGATAGACAAGTTTGGAAACAAAGTCCATGCCATGTGTCTTCCTCTATTCACAAATTTTAAGGCAATTAGTAATTTAGATAGGGTTATACTACTCTATATAAGGCATTTTGTAGGACAATCCATAAATCGATTGAGGAAATGATTAATTGTTGCTTGCTCTTGCAAACATGAGTATGGATACGCATGTCGTGATGATCACTCTTCCCTTCCCAGTCGTGAGAGTTCCCTCTTATTAGAAGGTAAAAATATCATATCATATAATATCTTAAAATGTGTTTTAGTGCCCTCACTTAATATCTCTTATCGCATTGAACATTAGAACAAATTTAAGGGTCAATTGGACCATGGGACTTGACAGGAACGCATCGAGAAATCAATCAATGAGCTAGTGAAAAGGTATGTTTATATCACATTTGCTTTCAATGAAATTCAATGTTCCTATTAATGAATATAAATGTATTTCTATTTTTGAGAGAATTAAGTATGGAAAACTGACTCACATACGAATAACTCTGCAACTTCGATGGATGTTATACCTGGACAACATAATGTTTGCCACTATATTGGAGACTACTTTCGAGCAGTATGATCACTTCATAGCACGAGGACCCATCATCTATTTCCATATTGTGGAGTGGCAACACCCTAACTAAGTGATATACAAGTTTGAGTTCATCCAAGAAATTTCGGGGAACCCCTAAAACATCGAGTGGCTCTAGGCGATAGAGCTTAAGGGGCAAAATCTGATTTAGAAAAATTATTTTTAGTCATTGAAAAAAATTAAAAATTTTGAAAATTGGTTGGTTTGTGATATTTATAGAAATAAAATTTTCCCAAAAAGTGTCTGTGCTTTGAGCAAGATGGATCCTAGACATTCTCAACTTTTAACAGAATGACCTTCTTCGTTATTTTTATACCATGAATTACTTTGAGTATGGGCTCGAACAATAATGAACCAAACACATAACGAAAAATAATTTATTACTTTCAATAAGAAAGTAATTCTCATAGAAATTAGTAGAATTGTAATTTCTAGAAAATAGAATTTATTCTTAGAAAATAAATTCTCACTATTTTCTGGTAGAATAACAATATTTGAAACTTCTATTATCTGTTGTGTAAATAGCTCTACCAGTTCCATCTATTTATAAAGAGAGATAGGAGATGTATCACCCCAAACCCTACTGAGTAGGTTTGACCCGAATCTAGCGAGCTACATTAGCCACCGAAGTGACTCTCCGTTAACTCCTATCCTAACCTCCAATACACCACTTACTTACAAAAAATAATGTGTTAAGTTACAACACAATAGCGGAATACTATCAAACATATAAAGTAAAACATGCGAGTTATTTTTAAGGTTCGCACAACAACTAAGGATCACATATGACATGTAACATCCCGAAATAGGGCCTAAATGGAATAGTGGTTGTAAAACCAGGAATTCGAGATAGAAAAGTTTATTGTGATTAATTTTTATGATTTACCGATTGATTGGATGCATGTGTTAGAATATCGTTAAGAAATTTCAGCGATTGCATGTCTGAATTGCATATTAGGGTTTAATTGCCAAAGTGGGTTAATATGAGCTTTAGATGATAAAAGGATTTAATTGAAGTGCATAATTGAAGTAGAGGTCCTTAAATGGTAATTAGACCATTAGATTTTCATGGACAAAAATGGGCATGCATAGATAAATATAACTAAAGTTTTAATGAAGGGTATTTTAGTCATTTGGTAATAAAAAGAATTAAAGGGGAAAAAGATGGCAAAATGTGCTCATCTTCTTCCATAAGGGCTGAAATTTCAAGGGACACCATAGCTTGGGTTTCTTCACTTTCTCAAGCTCATAGTAAGTGCATCCAAGCCCCGTTTTTAATATTTTTTACGTTTTTGAAGTCCTCGTAGCTCGGTTTAGCTTATTCTACCATTAATTCATGTTAGGGTTCATATTTGGAAAAATATCCATAGGTGAAATGTGTTTATTTTGATGTATTATGGTAGAAAAAGCTTGAAATTATGTTAAACAACTTTTGCTAGGCGATTTTAAGTGAAAACAAGTAAAATGACATAATCGGTAAAAATACCTAATGTTCATAAGTAAATGTTAGAGTGGGAATTCGATGTTGCCATAGAAGGGAAAGATGTTCAGCATGTCATAAAACATAAGAATAAGGGATGAAGTTTAATTTCTGAGCTTTGGGGTAAAAGTGTAAATATGTAAAAGTTTAGGGGCAAAATTATAATTTTTCCAAAGTTCGAGTCAAGGACTGTTTTGATGAATTTAAGTATTAAATAAGCTAAATTTGCTATTATAGATCAAGAGGAAGGAAATCCGGAGTTAGACCGAGGAAAGAAAAAGGTTAAGGACTAAGTTGTTGGATTTGATCGTATTTTGTATCGAGGTAAGTTTACAGTAAATAAATGTAATATTTCAATAATTATTATTAATGTTGTTATTTTACAGTAATTATGTACTTATTTTATGAAATTATTTAATGTTGACTCGAGTATGAGATGATAGAGAATCAATGTTAAAAAGTCCCATTGAAACATTAGGAATGTATCGGATACAAATGTTATCACATTAGAGGGATGAGACCCCATGTAAGACCATGTTTGGGACATGGCATTGGCATTAATGAGAGGTCCCACGTAAGACCATGTCTGGGACATGGCGTTGGCACCGAGATGAGAGGTCCCCCGTAAGATCATGTCTGGGACATGGCATGGGCACCGATATGAGAACTCCCATGCAAGACCATATCTGGGATATGACATTGGAAGTACAGGAAACATACCATGTAAGACCATGTTATTGTCAGACAGGCTTTGGCATGGCTTTGGCATGTTATTGTCAGACAGGAGACCCAAGTATCCTTAGTATTCCAAGTGGTTCAACGGGATAGTAAATAGACTATGTTACATGAAAGTTCAGGTAAAAACATAATAAATAGATTCAGGTGAGTTATAAGGGTTAAAAATATTTCAGTTATCAGTTGAGAAAGAAATTTTAGCAAGGGAGGAGAAGTTATAATCATGAGTTATTTAAGTAAGCAAGTAAGTAAACAAGTAAGAGAGTAAGTAAAGAAGAAGCAAAGACCATGATACTTGATGATGATTTATGAGTATAATTATTTATGATAAATGTTGTTATTTATTTGCTTGTAAACTTACTAAGCTTTACGCTTACTCTCTTTATTTTCCTTCTTTTTTTAGTATTGCCAAGCCAATACAGGGATCGTAAGGGCGTCAGAGATCGTTTCACACTATCAACAAATTATCTCAGTATTTGTGATTCGAAATGTTTTAAGTTATGACATGTATAGGGACTTAGTCATTTTGTGTGTGTGTGTCCTTATGATATGGCTAATGAATAGCATGTAAGTACTTGATAATTTTTAGCTATTGAAATGGCTATTTAAGAACAAATTTTGGTGTTATGTATGCCTAAATGATAGTTAATACAAAGAAATTATAAAAGAGTAAAAATTTGCAATGGAACAGTTTTTGGATAGCAACATTGACGTGATTTTAAAAACTCACCAATGATAGTAAAAATGGAATTAGAGAGTGAATGAGATATAGAATTAAAGCTTATCGAGCCTATTTTCACATCAAAGAAACGGTGTAGGCAAAGGAATTTTATATTTTGTAATATTTAAATTTTAGTGAGACAGAGTCAGAATGGTTTTTGAAGTCCCCTATTCCGACTTTAGAAAATCATTAAAAATTGTATAGAAATAATTATGAGTCATAATTTATATGTCTAGATTTTTTAGTGAGTCTATTTTCAATAGAAACAAGCAGAAGCACCATATGAAGCTCATATAATGAGATAATTGATTTTTAGTGAATAGAAGTCAGAATCGTCAGATAGTGAAATAGGGGAGACTTTAACGAATAAACTGTACTATTTGGCTAATCCAAAAATTCTGGAAATTTTATGGTAAGAAGACATATGAGTCTAGTTTCAGGGAAATTTATTGATCTAAATTTTGAGTTTTGTAACTCGAGTTATAATTATATTAGTGACTGTTACGCAAGTGGATAGTTTTATTGTGAGTAGTGAAATAAATTATTTTGATTTATTTAAGTATTCGAAAAATTTTTAATGTTTTCGGTTTGGAATCGAACCATTTCTGTTGCATTTTTTAGGGTCTCGAGGGTCCTTTTCAGGGACATATTGATTGAACGTGAGTGAATTAATTTTAAAATTAAATTTTTATGCTCTGAATTAGTAAGTTAAGTCAGGTAACGCCTCGTGTTCGACTTCGGTAACGGTCTCGTGTAAGGAGTGTTACATTTATTGGTATCAGAGCAAGAGTTTAGTCGATTCTCAGAATATTCAGTATGAATAAGAGTCTAGCTATACATGCCATACTTGTATTTTGATAGTGTGAAGAATCTTGACGATTTTAAAATGTTTTTCTTTTATAGTTATGGATCCTGAACGAGCTGGTGCAGATGATGTAGAAAGTAATGCGTTTGCTCTCGCAGAAGGGACGGTGCCATCAGATAGTAGTGAAAGGCCCGTTAGAGTTAGTCAGGGAGGAGGGGCTCGAGAAGCCTTCTTCCAAGCTATGAATGAATGGTTTGCCGAGTTCGTTCGTACGAATTTGGTTGTTAGACCTCCACCCCCTCATGATTCTCTGATCCCCCATGTAACTCCCCCAGTCACAGGTACAGTTATAAGAGAAAGACCTCCAGTTGATAAGATCAGAAAACAAGGGGATGAAGAGTTTTGGGCTACTAAAGATGATGATGCAGAAAGAGAAGAATTTTGGCTCGCGAATACTATCAGAGTCTTTGATGAGTTATCCTGTACACCTGAGGAATGCATGAAGTGTGTTGTCTCACTCTTTAGAGATTCAGCCTATCATTGGTGGAAGACTCTTGTGTCAGTTATACCGAGCGAGAGAGTTACTTGGGATTTCTTTTAGGAGGAGTTCCGTAAAAAGTATATCAGTTAGAGGTTTATTGACTAGAAAAGATAAGAGTTCTTTGAGTTAAAGCAGGGTAAGATGACTGTAACCGAGTATGAACGTGAATTTGTTAGACTCAGCAAGTATGCTCGAGAGTGTGTGTCTACAGTGGCTATCATTTGCAAAAGATTTGAGGATGGGCTTACTAATGATATCCAACTGTCGGTTGGCGTTCTAAAGATAAAAGAGTTTGTTGTTCTAGTTGGAAGAGCCTGTAAGGTAGAGTAGTTGTTAAAAGAAAAAGAAAAGGGAAAAGCTAAAATTGAGGTTCAAGACATGAAGAAAAGACAGGTGGGCAGATCATTTCAGTCTACATCCAAAAGGCCTAGAGAGTCCTCTATTAGATCAAATTCTTCAGCCGATTACCTAGCCAAAATAGAGGTAAAAGATTTGTGGGTTCAAGAGCTCAGACTACTACAGTCACAAGTGTGGATAGTACTCGACCACCTAGACCAAAGTGTGCTCAATGTGGTAGACGTCATCTCGGTGAGTGCCGAGCAAATGAAAGTGCTTGTTTCAGATGTGGTCCACTAGATCATTTTATTCGGGATTGTCTCGAAACAGTTAAAAGAGAAGTAATACCGCGTGCAAGATTGGGAAATGCTCCCACTAGAGGCAGACCACAAAGGAATTTGTATGTTTGAATTGGTTGTGATGGTTCCAAATGGCATATTAGTGTTCCAAATGGCATAATGGTTAAGTTGTATGTTTTAATTTTAATTGATGTTTTGGTGCATTTTAATATTGTTTAAGGAATGGTATAAAGTGCATATGTGGTATATGAAAGTTTATGGTTTATAACTTGCCTTGTAAGGTACATATAAATGAAAATGGTCTATTACCATTTATACAAGCATATATGAACACCAATGTGCATTTTACCATAATACTTTCCAACCTTACCTTTCTAACAATGAAAATCATACCATAACTTTTACAAAAGCAAATCACACCTAAATCTCAATCATACCATTATTTTGGTATGTATTCACAACTTACCAAATCCATGAAACAACTTGTTACAATAATTGCATATACTATAAGTATCAACTAAAACATATATCAAGCATTTCATCCAAGTTTAAACATTTCCTAACCATATCACAAACTCAGATCCATCATACCATTTCCAAACATGTTATCATCATTTACCAAATGCAAACCATATGAAAATCATTAAAAATTCAACCTTATACATGACAACTATGATAAAATATTACAAATTCAATTTAGAACTTTAAACTATCAACCCAAAATAGCCTGTATACATGCCACAAAACCAAAATAAATGAGTCAAAATCTACTAAGACTGAAGCTTGATAGTGTGAGCCTTGAAGTTTATCCGACTGTCTAGTTTCATAAAACGTCTACTACAAAAAACAGTAATGAAATAGAGCAAGCTTATATAGCTTAATAAGTTCATAAATATTTAAACAAAAATCTTACCTCAGTTTACAATTAAGTAAACATATATAACTAATTTAATTCGATTTCCTGTCAATACATTTACAACAACAAGGTGAACATTTCATGTATTGATCGTATAATCTCACAATCATTCAGTATGACATACTTCCATATTATTCAATAGGAAAGATCCACCATATGAATCATATTAACCAATTGGTCATGTCAATTCATACTCACAATCATATACCATTTCTTTTAACCATACAGCTTTATCACCACATATCACATTTAGAAAATGAGTGTTTCATTCATATAACTATAAACTTTTCAGTATTGTGATATCATTTCAAAACAACCTTTAAACATATTTTCATCATTTATTCAATTTCATCAGTTAACATTTCAATAGTCGTATAAACACATCATTTCCAAACAATTCAGGAAGTCAATACAAATACTTTCTTTTAACATATAGCAAAATAATTTGGATACTCGGGTAACTACACCACACCAGGGAGCACCGTAGTGCTATCAGAGGCACCGTAGTGCAAATAGAGGTACGATTGTGCAATCAGAGGCACTGGAGTGCAAATAGAGACACCAAAGTGTAAACAGAGGCACCAAAGTCCAAGTAGAGGCATCAAAGTGCAAACTCGTAGAAGCAGGCATTCTAACCCTATTGGGATGTTAATCGTATCCTAATCGTTTACTATGCTCAAACAGGCATTTTAACAGAATTCATCACATTTATAAATCAAAGGCACTTCCATAATATCCAAACACATGCTGTAAATAAATTATGTTCATTCCAAAATCATATAAATCGTGTTTCACAAATATTCATCAATTCTCAAATAATTACTTTTTCACCTTGTACTTAATTGTAAATAATTTTTTAACTTCAATCTATTATCAAAAACTCAACCACAATTCAATTAAGGCAATTCATAACTACACAAGTTATAAATATATACATCCATCTATAATATGAACTTACCTGATGCAACCAACAAGAAAATTTGTTCATAGGGATTATTTTGCAGTTTTTCCTATTCCTCCAATTTTCCTCTGTACGATTCAATCCTTGATATGCAAGGAAGAAAAATCAATCAAATTCTCCAAGCTCACATCAATGGAGTTTTGGTGTTGAAAGAAAAAAAATGAAAATGAAAATGGATGGTGATGTTTTTGTTTTATCTTATTTTATTATTAATTATTTAATTAAAATAATAATAACCAAAATGACAAATTAGGTTCCACTAACCATCCACCATCTTTGAAAAGGGTTTATTTTCCAGTTAGACCCTTACACAATCATTAATTAAGTCATTCAACTAATAGAAATCAATACTGATTAACTTTTACAATTTTTACGATTTAGTCCCTTTTTCTTATTTAGCTATCCAAACAGTAAAATTTTCGGACCACACTTCAATTCACCTATACAATAGATCTGTAAATATTCAAAAATAATATTTTTATGTTTGGCTTTTGAAAACGATGTCCTGATATCTCATTTTCCAAAATCACTTGACTTTTGGTACACACCACTTTTACCTTAACCAACTGACCAATGAAGAAAATCTATTAAATCACGATTCAGTATTATACTATATGTAACTCATAAATATTAATTAAATATATCTATAGAATCTCTTGGCAGAATTGCATTCCCTAGACCACTATTTTCGATGTTTCTGAAAATGGGCTGTTACAACTCTTCCCTCTTAGGAAATTTCGTCCTCAAAATTTTTACTTATGAAAAGGGTTCAGGTATTGTAATCTCATTGATTTTTTAGTTTTCCCAAGTAGTATTCGTTTATTCTGCGGTTCTTTTACTTCCAAAATTGATACTTTGGTGAGTTCTTCAATGTAAGACAAATCTACTTGTAATTCAACCTCATTAGGAGTTATCACATGTGAAGCATAGAAATGTGAAACAAATCATGCATTTTTTCTGAGTTTTGGAGGTAAATCCAATCTATAAATCACTAGATTCATTCTCTCGACAATTTCATACAACATTATGATTCTCGGACTAAGCTTTGCTTTTCTACTGAACCATAACACTTTCTTCTACGGGAAGACTTTCAGTAATACACTGTCAATTACCTAAAACTCGATATCCTTTTGTTTTGCATTCATATATGACTTTTGATTGTCTAAAGTAGATCTTAGATTATCTCAAATAAACTAAACCTTTTCTTATGTTTCATATAACAAATCAATTCCATCTAGTTTCTTATCATTCAATTATTATTAGTACAAAGAAATTCAGTATCTAAATCTACATAAAGTCTCGTAGTGTCATTCTATTACTTTATTAATAATAATTATTGAAGTAGCATTAAGTTTGATGGAACTAACCATTTCGCTGTGAACTCTGAAATTTCTTGACATACATCAACAATTTCGAAAACACAAATTCCTCTAATTATCCTAACTGAACACTGAAGTTTGATCATTTTTAACAAGTTCCAGTTTAGCTAATCGTTTTGACTCATATTTTCACAATTCTTTAATTCCTTGTAAAATACTAGTTTAGTTCTCAGCTCAACTAGAATAGAACTATCACATTCTCAATTCAGGTGACTATTCCTAATTTTTAGAAATTTCTATCTTAGCATATCATTCATCACTTTACCCAAAAGATAATCGATGATTAGATAAAAATCTTTCAATAAATTTAGACATTTGTGTTAACTCATATTCAATTCTGAAACTTCTGTTAACATATCTTTTGCATGTTCAAAACTCTGTTGGCATTTATTCAACCAAACAAGACTGACATTTGTAACAATTTCATCAATGATAGAGCTATCATAAAAAAGCCTAAAGAAATCATTTGTAATATAAGTGAATCCTAGAGAGCTATGCACTTTTATAATAATTTCTAGTGTTTCCCTAGTTTACAATTATTAAGAGTTGATTCGAAGTAACTCAGACATTTCCAGTGGTTATCAAAAGATCTAGAAAAACGTACTTCTCGAAATCAGAATTCATATTTACTTACCTTTACAAACACCTGCTTCTCTCGTAAAATCTGTAGCATTGTTTTCCAATATTGATCAAGTTTAATTTCATTCCTCGTATAGCAACAATTTTGTTCAAATATAGTTTGCAAATTCTATATGTTAGATCTATAAAGCGACTGATAATCTAAGTGGTGTTATTAGAATCCTCTTTCCCAGATTCAGGCTGAGTCAGTACTAGAGCTTCAATCAACATGGCTTTCAACTGCTCCATACTCTGCTGACATTTTTCAAACCAGATAAATTGGCATCTTTCTGTAATAGTTTCATCATCGATGATGCTATCATCGAGAAGTACTTAATGAAGCGTCGATAATACCCGACTAAACCCAGAAAACTATGAATTTTAGAGACATTATTTGGAGCTTTCCAATTTACAATTACAGAGATTTTATTTAAATCAACCCGAATAACATCTGTAGAAATAATGTGTCCCAGAAATTCAACTTCTCGGAGCCAGAACTTGCATTTACAAAACTTCACGTATAACTATTTCTCGCGCAAATTCTGTAACATGGTTCTCAAATGTTGAGCATGATTAGACTCATTCTTTGGATATATCTGAATATTGTTGATAAATACAATGAAAAACTTATCTAAATACGATTGGAATATCCAGTTCATCAAGTCCATAAACATGACAAGGGCATTGGTCAGACCAAACGACATGACAAGAAACTCATAATGACCGAAACGAGTTATGAATGCAGTTTTTGGCACATCAGGCTCTTTAACTTGCAACTGATAATAACTAGACTGGATATAAATCTTCGAAAATATAGTGGCTCCTTTCCATTGGTTGAATAGATCATCAATACGGGGCAATCAATACATATTTTTATAGTCACCTTGTTTAGCTGTTTATAGTCGATACACAACCTTATCGACCTATCTTTCTTTTTCGCGAATAGGATTGGTGCACCCCAAGGTGACATGTTCGGTCATATGAAACCTATGTCAATCAACTCTTACAACTGTGCTTTTAATTATTTTAGCCTGGTCAAAGCCATTCTATACTGAGCACTTGAGATCAGAGCAGTTCTCGACATCAATTCAATAGTGAATTTAGTTTCTCGATTCTGTGGTAACCCAAGCAATTCTTCTGGAAATACATCAATGAATTCACTAACCGTCGGTAGCTGATCAATCTTTATTTCATATATTTGAGTATCCATGATATAACTAGAAATGCTTTACAACCTTTTCTAACTAGTTTCTGCGCATAAATCACTGATATAGCATCAACAACACAATCAATTCTTTTTGTCTCGACAGTAATCAACTCACCATTTTGACATCTTAGAACAATCCATTTCTGTCTATAGTTCACCATAGTGTACTGTAGAGTTAACCAATCCATACCCAATCTAACATCAAACTCGTGCAATGGTAGTAACATTAGGTCGGCAGGAATTTCTTAATCGTGAATTCTAAGAGGAAAGTTATTAAAAAATAAATTGACTATGAAACTTTGACCAAATGGATTTGCTACCCTCACATTAAATTTAGTTGGTTCTACTGTGTTGTTCTTTTCAGATACAAAAGTAGTGAAAATGTAAGAATAGGTTGTCCCAAGGTCATTCAATGCATATAGAGTAACATCAAAGAGAGAAAAAGTATTAACAATGACATATGGGGCAAAAGCTTCCTCCCGAGCTGAAATGGCATAGGCTCTGACAGGTGTCTAAACCTCAAATCTAACCATTGAGTCTTTGGTCCCACCTCGAGTTGCTCCAATGTTACTACTCTGTACTAGTTGTCTACCTCTCTATGAAACAAACATCGATCTACCCTCCTAATCAATAGTATTGCCCAACTTCTTTGGGCAATCTCTTAGAAAGTACATAGTGGAACCACATCGAAAGCAAGCCCCACTTTTAACTCAGCATACACCCTAATGGGGTTTGCCACAATGCTCACAAATAGGTTTGTCTACGTTGCAAACACTGCCAACGTTTGTTGCTGGTGTACTCTGCCAACGTCAGTTTATCTCTTCTCGAATACCCTAACTGCGAGATGAAACCAGTGTAGAACTCTCTTAATTTCTTTAGCGAATGAGTCTATATCAATCTCAATTTATCTCAGCCTACTTCTTTTCATTGCAGATATCTTCCATTTTATGTGCTCGCTCAGACAAAATTGTAAATTCTCGCAATTATAATGCTTCGACTAACATTTAGATATTATCATTTAATCCACATTCAAAGAGAATTCACATATTTGATTTTGGTGGTACGATCTCACGGGCTTAGCTACTAAGTCAAAAAAAATTCTTGCTCAAACTCAAATACAGATCTGTCTCCCTATTTCAGCTTGAGAAACTCTCTTTTTCTTTTCTAGATACAGTCTACTAATTTATTTCTTCTGGAATTCAAATCGAAAAAAGTCATTGTTAATATTTTCCCTTAGTATAACCGCTATCAATGTAGACCACCATTTATAAACTTCAACCTTAAACAGAGATATCGTACATTTCAGACAGTCATCAAGGGTATAATTCATTTCGTCCAACTCTCTGTGTATTCTCCAACTAGTATTTAGCCCTAGCCGGATAATCTTTCATTTTTCCTCAGAAATCTTTAGCCCTATATTTCCTAATATTTTCAATTGGTGGCCATCGTATACTTTTTGTAGTCTGAGCATAATGGGATGCCACAGGAGGCACAATAGGGGAGGAAGTTGTGGAGGCTTGGGATTGGCTCGCATGAACTCGATAAACCATTGACTTATCATACCAAAGAAGGCATTTCTTGCCTCATTTTTGGGCATTTGCAGAATGGGGATACTGTGAATCACTCCCTGATCAGAAGTCGAAACATTACACTCTACTTCATCAAAGGCGACACGATTTGATCAGATCAAAAAGCATCACATTATCACATGTTATCATGGCTGTATTTTTTGGACTCGATACAAACTACATTCAATCCTAAAATCGACTAAATCATGGCTCTGATACTACTAAATGAACACCCCTTGCCCATCCCCATCGTCAAGATCGAGTTGCGAAATGCTACAGTACAAAATTAAACAATTATAGACAATTTAAAGTCAAAATCCAATAGCTTTAATCATTTCAATCATTTAATACAAATTAAAACTTTTCTTGAGTCTTGTACGTGTTAGATCTAGTACCCTAAATGTAGTATTTTTGTCTAAATATACTTCTAATTTTTTCAAAAAAATTAGTTAATAAAATTATTCATGAATTACATTAAAACTTTTTATATTTTCCTCACCTGGTTTTTGCATGCAAAGAAAAATGGAAACAAATGTTTCTCACAAGTTGTCTAATTTTTAACTAATATTAAACTGTGTTATGTGGTCGAATCATAATATAGAAAGACAACTTATAGTAGTATGTAAACTTAAACATGTCTTTAGTCTAATAAAAAATTAGCAAATCGATTGAAAGACTAATATGTCATCTATCAAGTCCAATTGGGGAGATGTTTTTTTGTTGGGCATCAGAGCGGATGACTCTAAAAATAAAGATATAGATGTGACTAATTAGACTGATAGTACATCGGACTAGACCAAAACATAATAGATCTTGAATCCATTTATGGATTTATTCACTTGTGACGTTCATAGTGTGACATACCTAAATCCTGAGTGTATAGCAGACTATGTATGTCTAACTCGTACACTTTGATATAAGTAAAAACCTGAGTTTGAATAAATAAAGAACCGAAAGCTGGTGCTTTAAGTGTATGACTTCTGTAATATGTAACATCATTCACAATAGTGGAATTCATAACCCGAGAAATGGGTAAATGATATCCTCTCATTGGCATTACATGGTTGATAAAAAGTAAATGTGGCCACGGATTTCTCGTCTTTGTGATGAATAACTTGATTACTATTGTGTTTAATATTAAATTGGTACTCAAACTGTAGCACCCAATTCCTGTCTCCATTATCGGATTAAAGATCAGAGTGTTACAGATCCAAACAAAAAAATTTATCTTAATTCAAAATAAGTATTCAATTAATTTATAAATATATGTCATTCTATAAAATAAATACGCACATAAGCCTTAATTAGAGTTTATGGGGCCCTAAAATTAGTTTGAAAGCAATCGAGGAACAAAATGAATCAAAACATAAATTCTAGGAAAAACTTGAAAATTTAGAAACAAGGGTCACACAACTGTGTCCCACCCCATGTCTCAAACCGTGTAACCCACTAACTTGGCTCGTGTCGCAAGCCATGTGCTAGCACGTGTAACTCACTGACTTGAGAGACACAACCCTGTCTTAGACCATGTCTCAGACCGTGTGAAACTTGCACCAAAACTAACAGATCACAGACGACCGTGTGGGATGACTGTGTGTGGCACACGACCGTATCACAGCCCATGTCCTAGGCCATGTCACAGTCCATGTCCCAGGCCCTGTGCTTTGAAATTAACTCCTTAAACAAGCTAAAATCAAACCAAAACTTGCCCAATAAGGTACACCTAAAACACAAACCATCCCATGACCAAAACAATCAAAACATACATTTAAAACATATAAAAATTAATAACCTAAACTTCTAACCAATGTACCATTCATAGGTACCTAAATTTTAACCAAACATTACACCAAAACTTTATCCATTACACACCTTAATTCAAATTTCGTAATCAACCACACTATTATCTTCTAACATACTATTAAAGTTTACCATTCAACATCACATATCATGATCACAAATACAAAATAACTTTTCATATCTTACAAACTTCTAATATTAACTTTTGTACAATAAAACCTATATACATGCCACAACCCAAAAAAAGACGAAAATGCTACCAAAAGTATATGGATATTATGAGCTTTTATGTCGATCCTTCCAGCCGTCCACAATTTTTAACTACAAAATAACATGAGATAAACCAATAAACTTAATAACTTAGTAAGATTATAGTGTATAATTTACTTGACTTGCTTCAAGTAACTTAATCACTTAAGAATTATATCATGACAATTAAAATTCTCAATTGCATTGTCTATATGTTTTTAAGAATTTCATCATCAGTAGAATATATCAATTCCATGTAATCCTTTGTATCTTTTAATCAAGTTCATCAATACTTGATTCACATACTCAAACGTTATTCCATATTTCAGAGGCACCATAGTGCTTATAGAGGCACCATAGTGCTTACAGAGGCATGAATGTGCAAACAAGGGTACCGAAGTACAAACAGGGGAACTAAAGTAAAAAAAGGAGTACCAAAGTACAAACAGGGGTACCAAAGTACAAGCAGGAGTACCGAAGTACAAACAGAAGTACCTGTAACAACCCATTTTTAGTATTGTCAGAAACAGTGGTTTTGGGACCATAATTTTGACAAGTTAATTATTATTTTAATATTTATTTAGTGCCTATAAGATATTATTAAGGTTAAATTAAAGTTTTGTTAAGAAATTTTGACGTTTGAATGGTTAATTAGGTGAAAAGGACTAAATCGTAAAAGGTGTAAAACTTGATTTCTATTAGATAAAGGGGTCTAATGGCTATGAAATCTTGTAACACCCCGAACCCGAGACCGACACCGGAGTCGAACACGAGGTGTTAACAGACTTTAAACCCCTTATAAAAATATTTCCCAGACACTGCCAATCTGTGTACTAGTCGCTTTAAAAATCATATCTTGAGTTTCACAACTCGAAAATCAGTTTCGTGATTTTTCCCCGAAACTAGACTCATATGCCCATCTACATATTTTTTTCTATAATTTTTAGTCGGGCCAATTAGTACAGTTTATTAGTCAAAGTCTCCCATGTTACAGGGATCGACTACCCTGACCTTTGCGCATTACGACTTGGATATCTCCTTGTACAGGGCTCCAATACTGATGCCGTTTGTTTCTGTAGAAACTAGACTCAGAGAGGAATCTATCCATATATGGTATGACTCCTAATTATCTCTGGTTAATTTATAATGAATTTCCAAAGTCGGAACAGGAAATCCAGAAACCGTTCTGGCCCTGTCTCACGAGAACCTGAATATATCTTAACATACTGTCCGTATAATTTTTTCGTTACTTTCCTATGAAAGTAGATTCATCAAGGTTTGTTTACATAATTTATTCACTATTTAATTCCCTTCCTACTATTTTTAGTGATTTTCCAAATCTACATCACTACTGCTGTCAGCATCTGCCTTTAAGGTTGACTTTACCTATTTCATGGTTTCCATGATTCAACTAGCCCTTTTTGCATAAATAGCACAATTTATGATAGTGGTTAACCATTCCCATGGCTAATCCTTGTCAAGCATATCCACACCGAATGATTATAACATTATACTCAAACACATATAAACCATTTTTGCATGGCTATCCAAAATTATACAAGTCCAAAGGGTCCACGACCCACAACAAACGGGTAGTCCTATACATGCCATTTCGAAGTTCAACCAAAATTGTACCAAAAGGGGGCTTTGATAGTGTGGGTGACTTCGACTTCAAGATCCCGAGTCCGATAGCTGGAGAACCAATCTATAAAACAGAGGAGCAATGAAACGGAGTAAGCAATTTATGCTTAGTAAGTTTTGAGCAAGGAATTCCAGCACAACAAAAGTATAGCATTCATAAAGCTAAACGGATAATTTCATATGCACAAATTTTCGATATCATACTTGCTTCACATACCAACCCTTATGTACATACACAAAAGATCAACTCAGCCAAAGGCCGGTAGCTCGTTTATCAACTGAGCGAATACTTATTTGTAAGGGCTCAACTAAATTCAAGCACATACGAAACATACCTCAATGTTGGGATGTTTCTAGAGTATTAGCTGAAATTTTTACAGCAAGATCATTCATTCCCAAATCACGTACCTTCGGAATTTAACCGGATATAGCTCCTCGTTCAAATGCCTTCGGGACATAGCCCGGTTATAGTAACTCACACAAATGCCTTCGGGACTTAACCCGGATTTAGTAACTCGCACAAATGCCTTCGGGCTTAGCCCGGAATTAGTATCTCGCACAAATGCCTTCGGGCTTAGCCCGGAATTAGTATCTCACACAAATGCCTTCGGATCTTAGTCCGGATATTTTCACTTAGCACAAAGCCTTCGGGACTTAGCCCGGACATCATTCAAATAACCATGCACATTTAACAATAAATCATAGCACATTCGTGTTTCATTTTCGTTAGCAAAACTCAAACACAAGACACTTATCATTCTTGTGATTTCGGCTCAATAGCCACACACAAAGAGCATGATTTTGATTTGCTTAAAACATGATCTAATCAAATCTTAATTTAAGCTCTCTTACTCAAGAACTTACCTCGGATGTCGTCGAACGATTCCGATGGCTATTCGACCACTTTTTCCTTCCCTTTATCGGATTTAGTTCCCCTTTGCTCTTGAGCTTAATTAAACAAATAATTTGATTTAATCATTTGAGCATCGAAAAGAGGAACACAAGGCACTTAGCCCATATTTATACATTAGACATTAAAGTCACATACATGTGAAATCATGCATCAACTCAACATTATAACTCACACTCCCTTTTAGCCGATTGTCCTAACCAAGATATAGGCATCAATATGCTTGCCTCTAACCGAATACATGCAACGCCAATCCATCTCATGTGGCCGAATATGCATGTCTACTTTGAGGCCAAATTATATACTTAGTACCACATATAATGACATACATTTTACTAACTAATGCATTACATATTATAACTCAATATGCATCCATCATTCAGTCCATAACTAAACCACCACCATATATAAACATATACTTTGGGATGATATATATATGTATCATACCAATACATCATGTGCAAATATATATATATGCAAGAGCCGAATCACAAGGCTGATTATAGCCATCTCATATATTTTCATCCCATACCCGAATGCACAAGTACATTATAATAGCTTCCAAATTAATTCATCATAAATTTCCCCCTTGTTTTTCTTCATGGCCGAATGCTCCATCTACTCCATTTACCTTCACAAAGCATGAATTTCATCATCCAACTTACAAGCTTACAATCTCATGAAGTTTAACCTCATAGTACCTATCAAACTCTCACTCATTAGCTTCTATCATAAACCCCCAACAACACCAAATAACATATACTTCGTGGGTCTATGGTAGAACCAAGAAAGGAACTCATAGATATCAAGATGTAAGCAACTACCATTTTCATCTACGTTTAGCATGAAACACAATCATCACCCTTATTAATCTTTTATAGCCGAAAACCATACTTACCCCCAAAATCGAAATTTCAACATGGTTTACAAAAATCACTTGATAACTCACTCAATATTAACTAAAATTTCAAAAGCTAGTACAAACTTCCTTACCTTAATAGTGACTTAAGATGACCGATTGCTCATGTTACCAACAAGATTCAAGATTTGAACATGGGCTAACTAAGGGACTTAGTAACTAGCTTAATACATTCAACAATTTCCAAAAGCTACCATGCATTACATACCTTATTCAAGACTAGAAGGAGTGGCCGAATGTTTTACTTCCCCTTCCCCCTTCTTCTTAGCATTTTCGGCCAAGGATGATAAAAGATGAACAATTTTTCTTTCTTCTTTAGATTCGGCTAGCAAGAACATGAATGATGATCCCTTTTTTTTTTCCTTTCATCATTTTCTTTTTTTCCATTTCTTTATTACTAACTTTTTATTTTGTTATTCCTCCCATGATGCACCAACAAAACATGTCTATGACATGTTTTGCCCATCACACCTTGTCCACCTTATTTGTCATGGCCGGCCACTACTAAATGGGGGGGAAATTTGACATGCAAGTCCCCCCTTTTTTTTCCACATGCACTAATAGGTCCTTACGCATTGACCTATCACATTTTAAAATTTTCTCACATAAGTCCTATTGACTAAATTCACATGCAATCGACTAAATCGAAGCTTGAAATTTTCACACATTCATAATTACATATTCTAGACAATAATAATCACATTCAAACATTTCGGTGACTCGGTTTAGCGGTCCCGAAACCACTTCCCGACTAGGGTCAATTTTGGGCTGTCACAAATCTTAAACTAAAGGACTTTAATGGTAAATAGAACATCTAATGAATTATTGGATGTGGATGGATATGGTTTCATTGAACTTATGATAGTTTTTAAAGGTTAAAATGGTAATTGAACAAATAAAACCTAAATTAAATAAAAAAATTGGCTTCATCTTCTTTAATCATCTTCTCCACCTAAAATTTAAGGAAATAATAGCCATTTTAGGTTTTTATGGTTCGACCGACTTAGGTACTTCTATGGTAAGTTATTTTGGTCCCGTTTTTAATTATTTTTTATGTTTTTGAGTCTATTTTAGCCTAATCTAGCTATCTCGAGGGTTAATTTGAAAAATTTTTAAAGGTTAAGGGACTTTTCATGATGTTTATAAATTATTTTTGATGATATTTGATAGATTATTAATCTTGGTTGTGAAATAAACATATTTTATTAAGTGATTTTTGATGAAATTGCGTTTAAGGATTTATCAGTGAAATTTGTAAAATTTCATGTTAAAATTATGAAATTTTGGTTTAAGTGGGTTGGTTTGAGTTCCTATGAAATTCGTCTTGTTAGTATGGAGGATTAAAATGGTTAAATTTCAAATTATGAGCTTAAGGACTAAATTTTAAAAAGTTAAAATATTAGGGGCAAATTAATATTTTTTCATAAATATGAATTATGGATTAAATTCAATTCCAGAAGTACTTAATTGAATGGAATTATCTATTTAGATCAAGATAAACCACAATCAGACTTAAATCATGGAAAAACTAAAGCTTTGGATTATTTCGACTCTACCTTTACGACTTTGGTATTGAGGTAAGTTTGTATGAACTGTAATCATTTTAATGTTATCTAAATTAAATGTTTATTATGTCATTTTACTGTAAATGAATCAATTTACAAATGTACTGATGCTATGATGAATTGACGGCTATTAATCCCAGTTGAACCTTAAGAATTCTTAGGATATAAATGACATGTCATTAGGGATTTCATGTTTCAGTTGCTGGTCTTGAATGTCCTACCAATGGCTGAGGTCTTGCATTTGTTACGAATTCTCTACAACTCGTGTGAGTAGCATCGTGTAGCTTACATTCCATCCCACAACTCGTGTGAGTAGGCCCATTTCACAGCTCATGTAAGCATTGATGTAAAGGAAAGGTTACGATTATATGTAAAGGCACACTTCGTGTGAGCTTTCCCGAGTATCTGATGAAATTCTGGATGGTTCAATGAGTATGAAAAAAAAACAAAATGGTAAGTATTCAAATGGAATGAATCATGTACTTATGAAAAGGATTTATGAACTAAATAATGTGATTATATGTATAAGTTTAATTATTTTATGGATGAATGCATTTGAATCGTGTATAAGTGTACTAACTTGTGAATTTGATGATGTTGTATAGGCTGATATCAAACTTATGGTTTTAGTTGATATTTCATTTATGCTATATACATTTTGCAAATGAAATGGTAAGTTATTGTTTTAGTTTATACGAGCTTATTGAGTACTCATTGCTTACGTAGTTTCTTTACTTTGATTTATAGATTATCGGAAGCTCGATCGATTGGAAGCTCGTCAGAGACCTATCACACTATCCAATAGTCAATTTAGTAGTTTTTGAATATTATGGCCAAGGTTTATAATGGCATGTATCGGGTGTTTTGTAATGGTATTTTGGTGAATTTGTAATGGTGTTTTGGCATGTATAAGTTTGAAAGTTATGTTTGTTTGGTACCATTTGATGCATTTTCAAATTATGTCATTTTGGTTACCTTATCATCTGAGTGTTTCTTAGTGTTCAAGTCAATGAGTTACACGGCCTAGCACACGGCCTAACACACGGGCGTGTGTGGCAACTCAGAGTGTTACACGGCTTGGCACACGGGCATGTGACATGGCCATGTGACCCTACTCGTGAGTTGCACGGGTAAATACACGGGTGGGGACAAGACCGTGTGTCCCTTGTTCGAAAGTTACACGGCTTGTGGTGTTTTCACATGGCTGTGTGTCCCCTATTTCCAATTTTTGCAACTCTTTCCTAAACTTTCCATTTTGTTTCAAATTAGTCTTGAATTACTTTTAAGCTAGTTCTAGGGCTTTGAAGGCTCGATTTAGGGACGAAATGTATGTGATTGAATGGTTTATGATTTATTTAAGTTATTAAACGTTATGATGATTTAATATTTTCGATTGTACGGTAATGCTCTGTAACTTTAATCCAACGATGGAGATGTGTTAGGGGTGTTACATTTAGTGGTATCAGAGCTGCAGTTTAGTCAGTTCTCGGGCTGGGCATAGCTTGTATAGAGTCTAGAAATACATGTCATTATATAACTAGTAATTGTGTGATAACTTCTGACTCAAATTGAACTATGTTTTCTTATAGATAAGATGTCATCCAACCAAGTCAATTCCGATAAGGTAGAAATTAATCGCAAGCTTCCGGTCATGTAGCAGCTAGTTTTGGAAGTGGGTTGTAGCTGAAGGCCGAGTAGGTGAGGCTAAAGAATCCTTCTTTTAGTTTATGTCGGAATGGTTTTCAGAGTTCGTAAGAACGAACCCATTGGCTCAACGAGCTCCACCCCTTCCTGTACCCCAACCTATTCTTATTATTCCTCAAGGTTTGGAACAAGTTCGAGCAACCAAGCCTCTAGTTGATAAAATTTAAAAATATGGGCCTGAAGAGTTCTGCAGCTCAGTTAAGGATGATCCAAAAAGAGCCGAGTTCTGGTTAGAAAACACTGTGAGGGTTTTCGATGAATTATCCTGTAGTGTGTATCAGTGTATCAGTGGTGGAACACCTTGAATGCGGTAGTACCTAAAGACCAGGTGAATTGGGAATTCTTTCAGACAGAGTTTAGAAAGAAACATGTTAGCCAGCGATTCATCGAAAAGAAACATCAAGAATTTCTGGAATTGAAGTAGGGTCATATGTCAATAGCCGAGTACAAGAGAGAATTTGTGCGACTTAGAAAATATGCTAGGAAGTGTATACCATCAAAGGTTGTTATGTGTACTCGGTTTGAAGATGGTTTAAATGAAGATATCAAGTTGCTAGTTGGGATTCTAGAGTTGAAAGAATTTGTGGTTTTTGTTGATAGAGCACATAAAGCTGAAGAACTTAGTAAAACCAAAAGAAAAGTAGATTCTGGGCTTATGATACGGGTAAATGACCTATCGAAAAATCATTCTCATCTCCATCGAAGAAATCAAAGGAACTCCATTGTTGTTCATCAACTTTAGTAGATTTCTCGAGGAGAGATAAAGGGAAGCAACACTCGGGTTCGAGACTTCAGGCCACATCTGTAGCAAGTGTGGGCAATGTTCGAAAGAACAAACCTGAATGTCAACAATGCAGTAGAGAGATAGATCGTGTTTCAAATGCAGTTCTTATGATCATTTTCTTAGAGATTGTCCCAAAATATTGGATAAGGAAATAGCTCAAAATACTTGTTCGAGTAATACGACTGCGAGAGGGAGACCACCTAGAAATAGTGGTAATGCGGGTAACAGTCGAAGTGGAACAAAAGATTATGTTGTTAGATCTGAGGCATGGGCACCAGCTAGGGCTTATACGATTCGTGCTCGAGAGGAAGCTTCAGTACCTGATGTGATCACTCGTGCATTTTCTATCATTGATACTAATGTTAATGCTTTGATTGACCCGAGGTTAATGCACTCATATGTATGCACAACTTCAGTGTCGGATAAGAAAATACCTTTTGAGTCTACTGAATTTGTGGTTAAAGTAACGAATACTTTAGTTCAATATGTGTTAGTTAATAAAGTCTTTAAAAACTTTCCTTTGATGATTCAGGATTGCAACTTTCCGGTTGAGTTGATGTTGTTGTCATTTGATGAGTTTGATGTGATAATGGGTATGGACTAGTGAACTTTACATGATGTTGTTGTGAACTGTAGACGAAAGCATATTGTGTTGAAATGTTAGAATGGTGAAAAGATTCAAATTGAATAAGATAGATTGAATGGTACATCTAATGTTATCTCAGCTATGACGGTACAAAAATATGGTAGAAAGGGCTGTGAAGCGTATCTAGCTTAAATATTTGATTCTAGGGTTTCAAAATTGAAATTAGAGTTGGTTCCAACTATTTGTGAGTTCACAAATGTGTTTCCAGAAGAGTTACCGAGGCTATCTTTGGTTAGAGAGATTGAGTTTGCTATTGAGTTAGTGTCAGGGACATTCCGATATCGATAACTTCGTATAGAATGGTACCTACAGAGTTGAAAGAGTTAAAAGCACAGTTACAAGAGTTGATAGAGAAGGGCTTTATTCAGCCCAATTTTTCTCCTTTGTGTCCTCCTGTTTTATTTGTTAAGAAAAAAGATGGGTCTACATGATTTTGTATCAAAATTATGTTGGTTTGGTACCATTTGATGCCTTTTCAAATTATTTCATTTTGGTTACCTTATTGTACATGTTTATAAGGCTTTTTATGGTATGTTTTGAATGGTTTGAAAATGGTTATATGAGGTATGTTTGGTAGCTAGTTGAAATAGGTTATCATGCTTAAAGTGAGGCAACATTGTCATGTTTTGATAGTTGTTGTTTTGATATAATTGTGGTGCCTTTGAGTGACATATTGGTTAGTTTAATTAAGGTATTTGAAATGGCAACTTTATGTGTGCTTGGATGATGTTTAGTCTCTTAAAAGGGTGCACAATTGGTTTTTAAAATTTTTGAATGATTAGGTTATGAATTGTGTAACGCCCCAAAATTTGGGCCTAGAAGTATTGGGCCTTGAGCAAGGGAACGGTTAGGAAACTGTGCACAAAAGTATTTCTGCATTAATGGTTAGGGTCCTGAGAGGAGTTGGAAAAGTCCTAGGTTCAAACCTGAGCTTTAGCAAAAATTTTGGTTTCAAGTGGATAAAACCCTAGATGCTTGGATGTAGGCCTTTTAAATTATTTTGTTAAAAAAATGTCATAATGAAGCTTGTGGTCTAGTGGTTGTGGTGTCATTAAGGTTATAAGGGAGCCTGGGTTCAAGTTTTGGCTCTTGCAATTTATTTTGGTTTTTCTTTTAAAGGAACCTAGACTTTGGCCTTTAGACCTTGTTATTACTTGAAGATAAAATGTGACACAAAAGAGCTTGTGGCAAGGAGGCAAATGGCGTGTTGAGCTATTGAGAGGGGCTTGGGTTTGAATCCCATTGCAAGCAAAAAAGATATTTATTTGGAGTGTTGTAGTCGAATTGTGCAAATTCGGCTAGGGGAACCTATTTGGTGCATTTCGGCTATGTGAGTGTGAGTAGGTGTCGACTTCTTCTGGTATTTTCGAGTTTTGTTTTCTTATCTTGGCACATTTTTGACCATTCAAGTCCTCTTTTCTTTCAGCATTATTTCTCGTTTGGCTTTTGGTCACTCTGCCGGAAACATTAGACATCAAGTGCCTAATTCTAATTATTTCTTTTTGAAGTCTTTTTCTCTCATTCTTCTTTGGTCGAACTTAACATCTCTCTGCTTCTATTTTCTATCAACCCAATTCAACCCCTCTCCACTCTTATGTTGTTGTTTTTCTTCTCGGTTTCTTTAGGGCCGAATAGTTCTTCTTTTTCCATATTCTGTTGATACTAAGTCGAATCATTGTTTCTCTTTGTGTTTCCCTTCGACTTATAGCCTTGAACTAGATAGCAATGTCGTTCTTCTTTCGCTATGGTCGGTCGCGGTTTAGAGGTCACCTAGACTTTCCGTAAGCTCTTATTCTTTCTTGTGTTGTTGGATGCTAAGCGCTTTCTCTTTCTTTAATAAATGTTTCCTTTGGTTGTTCACGCATGGTCGAATCCCTTTTTCTTCCCCGATGATGGTGGTGGCACTTTCGGTTTTTAGATCATTGCAAGCGATGAAGGGGTTTGTCAAGGATCGCAGTGGTAGTCAATCCTTTTCTTATCTCGCAATCTAAGGTAATCATTTGGGCTAATATTTTAATATGTTAGCCGATTATTCTGGTGTTGGGTTCCTAAATCTTTTGATGTTTTCTATCTTTTAATAGAATCCGTGGACAGTCAGATACACGATTAAACGGGTGATCGATTCTGTTAGTAGTCTAAGAAGGCTAGGGGCATCTGATCAAGCAAGGCTAGGGTTTAACATTCGGGGGTTTCTGCGCTATTCAGAAAAAGTGTGTGTGTAACTGTACACCAAAATCCTTTACTTTCAAAGAGTTGGAAAGGTGTGTAATCACACTATCTCTTCTGCGAAAGCTGAAAGACCGAAAAGCCGAAAATATGCGATTGAGGCCATATGGGCTTGCGAATGCCCATGTGGTGAGTCGAGCCCACGAATATGGGCGTTAGACTGTAGAGGCCACCACGAGCGTTCTCGTGCTCTTTGGCTGTTATGGGCCTTGTTTGGCTGAAATAGGTCGTGTGGGCCCAATAAGCTCGTGGGCCTCACACGGATAAAATCCACGTTAAGTGGCAAATTCTGGATTGGGGTATGTAGTTCGCATAACCGTGATTTAATTTGGGGTAAATGGGCCACACGAGTGTGTGGGCCCACTTGGGCCGAATTTAGGCCTTGGGCCAATTTACACTGTTATGACCATTTAGGTTATCTGTGTCGCTCGAGCCGACCATAGAACTTTGGAAAGGTTGTTTAATGACCGAAATACCCCTATAAGGTAGAATGACCGTAATGCCCCTAGAGGGTAAATGACTATTTTGCCCCTCGAGGGTAAATGATTGATTTGTGCTATGGTTTGATTGACTTAACTGTGAACGATATGTCTGATTCTAAGCATGACATCCTGAATTAACGTATATTACTATGGCATGCCATTTTGCATGGGGTTGGGCTAATATTGACGGAGGAAGTGTATCGCTTGTAGTCGTTCTGTTCAAGGCTTACTGCCTTTCAGCATATGGCTTTTAGCTATTTTGTCTACGGTTCTGAGCCGTTCTGTTGACTTAGTGCCATAACCGGTGCTAAGCTTGGTGTGTTAGCTGGGTGGGTCGATTTTATCCCCGCATGGTGTGTTGGTTGGTACGGGTGGTGTATTGGTTGGATTGGGCTGGATTTCTGTCTGCATATCTGCATCTGATACTGATTCTGTAATGGGCTTAGGTCCACCTAGTTCTGTTAATAGGCTAAGGCTCACCTGATACTATGCCTGTGTTGGGCTCACGCCAGTCTGTTGTTGCATACCGTATATTTGACTATTTGTGTTATAAGGGATTACACACTGAGTTTTTGCAAACTCACATTTCTGTCTAACTGTACAGGTAATCCCCAGCCTTAGGCGATTTGGTACTGTGAGGGACTCGGAGGTGGCCACACTACTGCAACTGTTTATTACTAGTTTTTATTTAGATTTAAAGTTTGTGTTGGGTTTGTTCATGCAATAAGGGCATTTTAAGTTTATTTAAGTATTTAATTGGGCTTTTGCTTATTTACTTTAAATTTCTTGTTTAAGGAAGACGAATTTTCAAAATAATAATTGTTTTCAAAGTCACGAACTTTAAACGATTGGAGTGTTCAAATACTTCCGCGTGTTAAAAACAACTATTTTAACAGTAGCAGATAATAAGACAAACCTTTTAACTAGATGATTGTTAAATAATACTAAAGAGGTTTTAAGCTTAGAAACGTCTTTTTTTCCAACAAGACAAATTTGCAAACAACACTTCAATGTGACACACCAGATTCGGCCATAATGTCTAGGCCGGGTTTGGGGTGTTACAAATTGGCTTGATTTCAAGCGAATTTTGGGGTTCACACGACCTGAGACACGGGCTGTCACACGGTTGTCTGTCATCTGAAAGTTTCTTAGTGTTCAAGTCAGTGAGTTACACGGCCTAGCACACGGGCGTGTGACATGGCCGTGTGACCCTACTCAGTAAGTTACACGGGTAAGGACATTGGCTAGGACATGGTAGTGTATCCCTTGTTCAAAAGGTACACGGCTGTGTGACCCCTATTTCCAATTTTTGCAACTTTTTCCTAAACTTTCCCTTTTGTTTCAAATTAGTCCCAAATTACTTCCAAGCTATTTCTAGGGCCTCGAAGGCTCGATTTAGGAACAAAATGTATGTGATTGAATGGTTATGATTTATTTACGTTATTGAATATTATGATGTTTTAATATTTTTGATTGTACAGTAATGCTCCGTAACCCTAATTTGACGACGGAGATGGGTTAGGCGTGTTACAGTACCGAAGTCCAAACAGGGGTACCAAAGTACAAACAGGAGTACCGAAGTAAATTCCTATATATATAAATGAATTAACTAGAGAACAACAATATAAAACACAAGCAAATTTTATTTACATATAGAAATACTATAAACTTACCTACAGTACTTCCGATTTAAACATAAGGATCTATTATGAAGTTTTCCCTTTTTCCTTGGTTTAAGTCATTCTGGCCCAGTTATTAATCTATATAATAAAGAATTTAGAGCCATTAATTTTATATATATTTCGCATTCAAAGTAATGCATATGACCTTTAGCTTTTCATTAATCACATATTTTCCCTAAACTTTTACATTTATCATAATATAGTCCATGTAGTCAAAATTTTCCAATTGAACAAAACCTTACCATTTCCCCAAGTTAACCAAAATTCATACTAAGCTAAGGCAGTCCACAACTATTAACTAATTGTAAAATTTTCCTAAAATTTTAAGTACTCCATTTACTAAAACTATAAAAAAAATCAATCAATAAACTAGTCAAAATCAACATCTAACACTTCAATACCATCATTTAACATTCAAATTAACAAGAATTCATCAGCGGTAATATCTAAATTCTTTAACAGCTTTAAAAATGAAGGTACGAGTTACCTGGACCTAGTTGCAACGATATAAAAAACATAAAAATTTCAAGAAACAAGCTTAAAATTCATACCATGCATGCACATTATGTTTGGCCGAAACACAAGCACCAAAAATGGTGTTCTTCCTTGGTATTTTCCGTTCAAAATGTATTGTGGAAGATGACCGTGTTGTTCTTCTTATTATTTTACTTTAAATTATTATTTACCTTTTTACCCTTTTTAATTAACATATATTTCAACTATAACAATATACCAAACCGTCCATACAACATAATAATCGCATATTTACTTCATAAGTTCTCTCTATTTCATTAATTTTACTATCAAATCAATATAACTGATTAATTACTAAGGTTTGCATATTTCACAATTTAATCCTTTTTATTCAATTAACTGAATAAACCTTAAAATTACTTCACCAAAATTTAATACGACTCTAATGTAACTCCATAGATAATAATTAAATAATAACCACGATTTCGCATATAGGAAATATGGTCCCGAAACCACTGTTTCCGTTGCCGCTGAAAAATGAGATATTACAACTCTCCTCATAAATAAATTTTCGTTCTAAAAAATATTACAGAGAAAAGGTTCGGATACTGAAATTTCATATTTTCTTCCATTTCCCACATCGCTTCTTCAATCCTATGTCGTTGCCATAACACTTTAACCGAAGGTACAGATTTATTTCTCTACTCTTTTGTTTCTTGAGCTAAGATCATTATAGGTTCTTCATCAAAGGGTAAATCAGGCTGTAATTTAATTTCTTCCGTAAACAAAATATGCGACTGATCGAATCGATTTCGTCGAAGCATTGAAATGTGAAAAGCATTATGAATTCTATCAAGTTTTGAAGATAATGCCAATCGATACGCTACAGGTCTGATTCTTTCTAAAATTTCTCATGGAAAAACTTTCAAAATATTTTTTCACCCAAATAAAACTCGATATTTTTCATTTTCAGATCAACATAAAATTACTGATGATCAGATGCAGCTTTAAAGTTATCTCGAATAATCCTGACTTTTTCTTCAGTTTCTCGAACTAAATCAACCCCGATTAACTTCTTCTCATTCAATTCCAACCAATAGAATAAGATTCTACATTTACCTCTGTATAAAGCCTCGTACGGAGCCATCTTTATTATTGATTGATAGTTGTTATTATACGTGAACTCGGTTAACGATAAATATTTTTCCCAGCTGCCTTCGAATTCAATAATACAACACTGTAACATATCTTCTAAGATTTGTATTATTCATTCAGACTACCTGTCAGTTTACAGATGAAATGTTGTACTAAAATTCACACTAGAGCCTAAGACTTCGTGCAACTTACCCCAAAATCTAGAGGTAAACCTTGGATCACGATCTGATATAATCAATAATGGTATGCCATGTAATCTCACAATTTCTAAAACATATAATTTTTTCAATTTCTCAAGTGAATAGTCAATTCGAATAGGTAGAAAATAATCTTATTTCGTTAATCTATCAACAATAACCCAAATAAAATCTTTTCTTTTTGGAGTCAAAGGTAATATCGAAACAAAATCCGTAGTAACTCGTTCCCACTTCCATTCAGGAATCATCACAGGTTGTAACAAACTCGATGGAACTTGATGTTCAGCCTGTTGGCAAACTGGACATCTGAACACAAACATTGTTATATCAAGTTTCATTCCAAGCCACTAGTAGTGTTGTTTCAGATCGTTATACATTTTCGTACTCCCAGGGTGAATTGAGTAAACACTATTCTGAGCTTCATCCAAAGGTTCCCATTTTAACTTTAAATCATGTGGTACACACAGTCGATCTCAAAAATAAAAACAATTATCATTCTCGATACAAAAATCAGATTTCTGATCACTTTTAACTAGGTTGAACTTGGACAACAATTCTGGATCCATTTTCTGTAATTCACAAATCTTCAATAAGAATATCGGCTTCACTATTAACTCATCCAAAATAGAGCCATCATGTTCTAATGTTAAATTTACATTCATAGCCCTCAAAGCAAATAATGACTTCTGACTCAAAGCATCGGCAACAATATTATCTTTCACTAGAAGATAGTCAATTACCAAATCGTAATCCTTTAACAATTCAAGCCACCTTTTTTGACAAAAATGCAATTCCTTCTGAGTCATTAAATATTTCAAACTTTTATGATCAGTAAAGATAAGACCTTTTTCACTATATAAATAGTGTCGCCAAATCTTCAGGACAAAAACTAGTGCGTCGGATAGTTCCACTTGTGAAGCTTCAGCTGTTTCAAGGCATAGGCAATTACTTTGCCACTTTGAATCAAAACACAGCCTAAATCACAAAGAGAGGCATCACTATACACTATAAATTCTTTCTCAAATTCAGGTTGAGTTGAAATTGGAGCTTCAGTTAACACACTCTTTAGTTGCTCGAAAATTTTTTGACATTTATCAGTCCAGACAAAAGTAACATCTTTTTGCAATAATTTTGTCATCGACAAGGTTATAATAGAAAATTTTTAACAAAGCCTCGATAATATCATGCTAAACCCAGAAATCTACAAACCTTAGAAACATTCTTTGGAACTTTCTAATCAACAATTACAGATATTTTATTCTCATCAACACTGATACTATCAACCGAAATAACATGACCTAGAAAACCGACTTCCCTTATCCAAAATTCATATTTTCTGAAGTTTGCATATAGTTGCTTGTCGTGTAAGGTTTGCAATACAATTCTTAAATGCTCCGTGTAATCTAATTCATTCAACGAGTATATCAGGATATTGTCAATGAATACACAACAAATTGATCTAAATATGGTTAAAAGATTCGATTAATTAAGTCCATAAATGCTACGGGAGAATTAGTTAATCCAAATGGCATTACCAGAAATTTAAAATGACCATATCTTATTCTGAATGCAGTTTTGGGTACATTCGACTCTTTAACTCGCAACTGGTAATATCTGGACCTCAAATCAATCTTTAAGAACGCTGTAGCTCCTTTTAAGTGATAGAACAAATCATCAATACAAGGTAACACGTATTTATTCTTAATAGTGACTCGATTCAACTATCGATAATCTATACACAGTCTCATCGACCCATCTTTCTTCTTCACAAATAGAACTGGAGCACCCCAAGGTGACACACTCGATCGGATAAATCCATGATCTAACAACTCTTGCAACTATACTTTTAACCTTTTCAATTCAGTAGGAGCCATTCTGTATGGTGCTATCGAAATTGGAGCTATTCCAGGCACAAGTTCGATCACAAATTCAACTTCCCGAATCGGTGGCAACTCAGGCAATTCTTCAGGAAAAACATCAGCATATTCTTTAACTATCAGTACTTGATCAATTTTTTATTTTACCAATTTCAAATTAAGAATGTAAGCTAAATAAGCTTCACATCCTTTTCTAATCAATTTTTGACCTGACAATTCTGAAATCACATTTGTAGTACAATTGATCCCATCAGGCCTAGCGCAAATAAATTTACCATTTGCACACTTCAAACTAACTTGTTTCCTTTGGCAACTCACTATTGCGTCATGCTCAAACAACCAATCC
Source organism: Gossypium hirsutum (assembly GCF_007990345.1). NCBI lineage: Eukaryota > Viridiplantae > Streptophyta > Magnoliopsida > Malvales > Malvaceae > Gossypium > Gossypium hirsutum. The sequence goes on from NC_053443.1 coordinate 35,435,674, forward strand.
ATTGCCAAAATGAGATCAAAATCATCAAAAGATAAAAATATCAAACTAGCAGGGAAATCGTAACCCCAGACTTTTAGTGGAAACGATTTATAAATCTGATTAACTAAAACTTATTAACCTAGTGGATTCGTTACCTTAACAGTGTAATCAGTGGACAGAAGAGGCAAATTATTTTTTCTACTAATGCAGTGCATATATAAGAGTGAGTTGATCCAAGATCAATCAATATATATACATTAATATCAAAAAGAGAAAAAGTATCAGATATAACATCTGGGGCAGTAGCTTCCTCACGAGCTCTGATTGCAGAAGCTCTGGTTGGTGCTCTCGCTTCAGATCATTTGTTCATATCACCAATCTTTCCTCAACCAGAAATAGTATTTTTACCGTTTCTAGGTCTTCTACCTCTCTCTGAGGTTGCTTTATGCTTGCTTGTCTAATTGCTAAAATCATTTTTTCATTTTTGACAATCATGAAGGAAATGATCTGTAGATCTACAATGGAAACAAGCTCCAAACTTTGATCGACATTCACCAAAATGCCTCTTGCCACAATTATCACAAATAGGGACAGTTCTCTCCACATTCCTCATGCTTCCAACACTAGCCACTGAAGAATTAACAGGCTTCAAATTGCTTTACTTCGGTTTATCTCTACCAGTGAACTCTGAAGGGGCAGTCGATCGACTTGCTTCGTTTCTAAACTTCTTCGATGGGAACGTTTGAGCGAACTTAAACGTCCCTCTTTTGTTAAAATCTCAAATTTTCAAATCTGATTGTTGTTTACTCTTGCAGATTTTTTCAATTTTTTGAGTTCATTCTGAACGTTCTACAAATTCCAATAACTTTAACGTTGCCATAGACATCTAAATGTCATCATTCAACCCATATTCGAATCTAATACACATTTTTTCTTCATTTGACACTATATTACTGGCATGCTTGCTTAACTGCACAAACTCCCATTCATACTCAGCTATTGATTGATTTCCTTGTTTTAGTTCAAAGAATTCTTTCTTTTTCTTGTTAAGAAACAACTGTCGAATGTAATTTTTCTTGAATTCAATTTGAAAGAAATCCCAATTAATACGACCACTGGATGTAATTGTGCTCAAAGTGTCCCACCACGAGTATGCTTCATCTTTCAACAATGAAACAGCACGTCTCAGACAATTTTTAGGCGTGCACATCAATTCCGCAAAAACTCTCTTCGTATTCAGTAACCAGTATTCAGTTTTTGCAAGATCATCATCAACTTTGCCTCTAAATTCTTCAGCTTCACATTTACAAACTTTTTCCACAGACAGTCAAGTAACTGTCACGGGTACAAAATTTTGAGGACACAGGGGTGTCAGAAGAGGCATAGTAGGGGGTGGAGGCTGAAGAGTTACAGGAGTTGTTTGCTTAAATTAATTGAACCACCGGTTCATCTACCAAAAAACACATTTCTCATCTCGTCACCACAGGATTGTGGAACCGATGCACTATTACTTGCTTCGGGATTCGAATCTTAGACATTACTTTTAGCTTCATTAACTACGACCTAATTCGACTCATCCGATATTTTGAATCTATAAGAAAATAAAATACTAGAGCGGATCTAAAGCTTCACACTATTACAACGTATATGTGGCATGTATATACGAGACTCGATACACGCTGCGTTAGTCCTAGAATTGATTATATTGTAGCTCTGATACCACTAAATGTAGCACCCAAATCCCGTTTTGCATTACCAGATTAAAAATCGAAGTGTTACAAATCCAAATAAAATAATTTATCTTAATACAAAACAAGTATTCAATTAATTTATAAACATGTATCGTTTCATAGAATAAATATGCACATAGGCCTTAATTCTAGTTTATGGGGCCCTAAAATTAGTTTGAAAGCAATCGGGGATCAAAATGAATCAAAACATAAATTTTTGGAAAAACTTGAAAATTTGGAAACATGGGTCACACGGTCGTGTGACACAACCCAGACTGTGTGGGTATTCGAAGCAGGGACACAAGATCGTGTCCCAACCCGTGCCTCAAACCATGTAATTTACTGACTTGGCTTACACAGCAGTGTCGCAGGTCGTGTGTTAGCCCGTGTAACTTACTGACTTGAGACACACGGTCATGTCTTAGCCAGTGTCTCAGACCGTGTGAAACCTACACCAAAATTAGCAGATCACACACGGCTGTGTGAGATGACCGTGTGTGGCACACGACCGTGTGACAGCCTGTGTCGCAAGCCATGTGCTTTCAAATTAACTCCTTAAACAAGCTAAAATCAAACCAAAACTTGCCCAATAAGGTACACCTAAAACAAAAACCATCCCATGAACAAAACAATCCAAACATACATTTAAAACATATAAAAATTAATAACCTAAACTTCTAACCAATGTACCATTCATAGGTACCTCAATTATATCCAAACATTACACCAAAACTTTATCCAGGAACACATCTCAATTCAAATTTCATAATCAACCACACTATTACTATTAAAGTTTACCATTCAACATCACATATCATAATCACAAATACAAAATAACTTTTCATATCTTACAAAATTAAAATATTAACTTTTTTACAACAAAACCTATATACATGCCACAACCCAAAAAGAGATGAAAATGGTACCAAAAGTAGATGGATAGTATGAGCTTTTATGTCAATCCTTCCAGCTGTCCACAATTGTTAACTACAAAATAACATGAGATAAAACAATAAGCTTAATAGCTTTATAAGATTATAGTGTATAATTTACTTGACTTGTTTTAAGTAACTTAGTCACTAAAGAATTATAACATGACAATTAAATTTCTCAATTGCATTGTCTATAAGTTTCAAGAATTTCATCATCACTACAATATATCAATTCCATGTAATCCTTTGTATCTTTTAATCAAGTTCATCAATACACAGTTCACATACTCAAACCTTATTTCATATTTCAGAGCATCTTAGATACAAAAATAGGGACACCAAAGTGAAACAAAAGCACAGGTATACGTTTAGGACCACGTAGTGCTTACAGAGGCACAAATGTACAAATAGGGGTACAAAAGTACAAATAGGGGTACTGAAGTACTAGTAGGGTACCAAAGTACAAACGGGGGTACTGAAGTACAAATAGTGGTACCGAAGTACAAATAGGGTACGAAAGTACAAACAGGGGTACCAGAGTACAAATAGGAATACCGAAGTAAATTCCCATATATATATATATAAATGAATTAACTAGAGAGCAACAATATAAAACAAAAGAAAATTTCATTTACGTATGGAATTACTATAAACTTACCTAAAACACATATGATTTAAACACACGGATCTATTTCTAAATTTTCCCTTTTTCCTCTATTTAAGTCTTTCTGGCCTAGTTCTTGATCTATATAATAAATAATTGAAATCCATTAATTTTATATATATTTCGCATTCAAAGTAACGCATATGAATTTTATATTTTCAGTAATTACACAATTTTCGTAAACTTTTACATTCATCATAATTTAGTCCCTGTACTCAAAATTTTCCAATTTAACAAAACCTTACCATTTCCCTGAGTTAACCAAAATTCATACTAAACTAGGGCAGCCCACAACTATTCAATAATTGCAAAATTTTCTTGAATTTTTAAGTATTTAAACAATTTACTCCATTTACTAAAACTATAAAAAAATCAATTAATAAACTAGTCAAAATCAACATCTAACACTTTAATACCATCATTAAACATTCAAATTAACAAGAATTCGTCAATGGTAATATCTAAATTCTTTAACAGCTTTAAAAATGAAGGTACGGGTTAGCTGGACCTAGTTGTAACGATCTCAAAAACATAAAAATTTCAAGAAACAAGTTAAAAATTGATACCACGCATGCACCTTATGTTTGGCCAAAACACAAGCACCAAAAATGGTGTTCTTCTTTGAGATTTTTCGGTTCAAAATGTATTGTGGAAGATGACCATGTTGTTTTTCTTATTATTTTACTTTAAATTATTATTTACCATTTTACCCTTTTTAATTAACATGCATTTCAACTATAAAAATATACCAAACCATCCGTACAACATAATAATGGCATATTTACTTCATAAGTCCCCTCCACTTCATTAATTACTAAGGTTTGCACCTTTCAAAATTTAATCTTTTTTATTCAATTAACTAATTAAACCTTAAAATTACTTCACCAAAATTTAATAAGACTCTAATATAACTCCATATATAATAATTAAATAGTAACTATAGTCTCACATATCAGAATTGTGGTCCCGAAACAACTATTTTTGTCACTGCTGAAAAATGAGATATTACACAAACTTGTCCTCTTCTCCCAGATTGGTACTTATGGTTTTATTTGTCCTAGATTGGTACCCAATACTTTTTTTTTGTCAACTAAATCAGTACTCGAGTCTAACAGTGTTAAATTTAGGACATGTGGTAATCTAAAATTAAGACACATGGCAATGACATCATCATTTGAAAAAGTTCAAAAAAATATAATAATATAAAAAATAAAAATATATAAAGCTAAAAAAATCGTTCAAAAAATAAAATAAAAATCTAAATCTAAATCCAAATCCAAATCCAAATGAGCCCTGCTCATTATGTTCATTTGGATCATCTTCCTCTCACATTTTCTCATATCTAAAGTTGAACTCCCATTCACAAGCTCGACCTAGGTGGATTTGGGGTGGTCTACAAAGGGCTGTTGTAGGAGAATATGAAAATTGCAGTGAAATGTTTTCCAAAACCATTAAGGGTAAAGATGATTCCTTGGTCAAACTTACCATCATCAATCAGTTACATATTTTCCTTTTATTAGGTAAATTTTATATTTCTTAGAGGAATCAAAATATGGGAAGAAGATGAATCTTCTGATGCCTCTATTCGTCGGAGAAGATGAATCAATCTAACCATGATGATAAAAGTGAAAAGTTAGGGTTTTTTTATTACAGAAAAGAGGAAAATGAATTTTTTTTCAATTTAATTAAATTAAATTTTGTAGAATATTTATTTATCTATTTTCTTCCCCATTAAGAAAAATTCCAATCTAAATAGTCTTTTGATAATAAAATTGGTGGGTGGGAGCTGTTAGCAATGATTTTCAAAAAAAAAATAAGTGAAGGGAAAGAATAAGAGAAGGGGAAGGGAATCTCATCATCACCACTGTCGTTGTATTATTAGAACGAGAAATAAGAGGAAAAGGGAATCGCCACACAACTCTGGTGTCGTCATTGGTCAGAAAGCTTATTGGAGGAGGCCGGATGGTGGCCTAGCAATGGTGTAGAAGCAAGGAAGCTAAGGCAAGAAAAAGAAAAAGAAGAAAAGAAAAATGAAAGGAAAAGAGGGAAAATGATAAAGAAAATAAAAATGAGGTATAAATAACCATCCATGTAGCATCGCACGATTGGCCAACGCTACCACGTTTGTAAAAAATTAATGTCGTTAGGCTAAGGTACAAATATAGTGGACGGAAAAAAGTTCGAGTACCAATCTGGGACAAAAAAACCATAAGTACTAATCTGAGAGAAGAGGACAGGTTCAATTACCAATTTTATATTTAACTCATTACTATTTAATAGTAATTTACTTTTCATTAAGGAAGATGTAATGCTTACCATGAGATAAAATAGGATCATACTGAGATAACAGACATCATCCCAAAGAGATCAAGGATATCCTATGAGGGTAACACACTTATGACAAGGTCATTGGACGAGCACTAAGTAGTTGCTTTCGTAATGGTATGTCATCAGGGAAAGCTCAGTCAAAATAATATAGTAGAATGACTTTGTGACTAAATAAGTTTATAGTTAATAGGAAAAAAGCCAAAACTTAATTATAAATCATTTAAGCTCTAATTACATATGTTCAATCAATCTATCTACTAGCTCGTTGAAACTAAAAATGAATTGTGTGTTTGAATCAAAATGAGCAGAATAAATAGAAATAGAGAAATGGAAAACATTCAGAAATAATTATGGTTTTCTCTTAAATGGAGAAATGTAATCATTTGGAACTGAATATAGTTTTCTCAAAATAGAAATGGAAATGGAAATGAGAAATGATTCATTTGCAAATGTAGATGAATTAACTACATATGATCGGGAGAATGAGTTTATGTTTTTCAGCTATTTTAAGGCTCAAAAATGAAAATAAATCATTCGATCATAGTAAACAAGTTGAATTGTGAAATACTAAACATATTTTTTTGAAAATTTTACTAGGGGTAAAATCGTCATAATTTTATCGAGGGTAAAATTGAGATAAGAAATTTATTTAATTCGAAATTTAATGTTTATTTTGGAAAATAGAAAAATATGTATTGGGTTGAATTAAATTATAAAGTGTTGGGTTAAAAGTCAAGAAAGCACATATAATTGGGCCCGATACAATGAGTGGCCCAACTTTGAGCTATTTAAAAAAAACACAACTTTGAGAGATTGTAAATCTATCGAAAAATAGAGAGAATTTATTCTCAACTATTAAATATATTTTCCAGAATAATAATTTTACCTGTTTCTATTTAAGAAGAGAGAATTTTTGTTTCACCCCTAAAGGAAAGAAATTTTTTTCTAGTTCTGTGTTTTGATTCAATTGGTTCGAGCCCACACTTGAAATAGTTCGTGGAAAGAGAATAGCGGAGAAGATCATTTGGTTGAAAGCCAGAAAACATTAAAGACCCGCTTATCCAAAAACACAAGAACGATTTCAGTTTGAGGTTTATTGCTATAAATATAACAAACCAGGTCGACTTTCAAAATTTTAATTTTCTATTGTACAAGAAAATCGTTTTCAAACTGGATTTTTTCCAACAATTGGTATCAGGAGCCAGGTTGTGCTATGTTTATTGTAAACCAAGACAAAAATTCTCTCTCTTCTTTATGTGTGATTATATTTGATAAGATATGGCATTCTTGCAATTGTATGCATGCTTAGGGGAATGTATGCGAATGGATGTAGGTTATTAGTTTTTTTTTTATTATAGATGATAAAGTAATTTTGTCAAAGTTATGATTCCTAGAAATTTAATTGTAATTTATTAATTTGTTAGGCATGTATATTTTAGATCGTGGACTATCATCACCACACAAGGTTTTATTTTATTATTTATTTAAAATAAAATATGTGAGCCGGAAATGGACATAGAAATTTTGTAACCTATTCTTATTGACAAAATCTAGAAAAACTGAGACAACGCAAACACGGCCCAGCTAAGCCGACAGTGGTTCGACGACAATGACCAACGAGGGTTCGGTGACGATGGTTGTTAGTGGCTCGACGGTCGAAGTAACATGGAAATGGCAGCGAAAAGATGGCGATGACATAAATATGAACCAGAACTACAGCAAAAGTCCGTGGTGGCAAAATTGAAGACCCAAAGTATGGTTTGGGGTGAATTTTGTAATTTTGCAATTTTTATTTTCTATTATGGAATCATATGACTACAAATGTATGTTTATGTAGATAAGCATGATGATAACTATATGACTACGAATGTATGTTTATGTAGATATGAGATAAGCATGCCATATAGATTAGGGAAGAATGTCACATGTACTTGTCATTCATATATTGATCATTCATGATTGAAACCAAAAATTAAAAACCTTGCATGTTTTTAAAATACTGAGTGGGAAAATTCCCTAAACAAGACCTACGGCCTCCATCAATGGTCTCTTGTGGTGGCATGAAATGGACCTGCCTTAAGTTAGACGTTGTCATGTGGATCTCACTGAGTAGACTTCCAGAAAGTAAGTAGAATTTTCTTATAATCGTATGATACTTGGATTGACCTCTTTCGCAAATATTATCATGTGATATACCAAGAAATTCTATCTTCAAAGGGGACAACTAGACATAGCATGCTACTCAGTGAGATTGTCCGAAAGTGACTCATTGTGGTGCATGATGCGATAGGTATTGAGTTGATGGTTATACACACAATAATATCTAGTTAAGTAACTCCCCAAAGAGCTATGCTTAAGTTAGAATGATAGCCAAATGTTACACGATTATTAGTACGTGTGAATGCCTAAGAAATTAGGTTCATATACTAACTGGATAGAAATTCATGTTCTTACTAGTTGATCATAATCACCCCAAGGTGGCTTGATCCAATGGGTGTAAGAATTATCATTGTAACGACTTACAAATGTTTTCAAGGTTTAATGTAAGACACATGCATCATCTTAATGTATGTCGTAATGTTGCAAAACATTTTCAAACATTTTATTAATACAAAGATATTAATATATGAATGTTTTATTTTCAATTCGAAAATGGCACCAACTCCCTTATTAAACATACTCACTGAAAATGAATTGAACAAAAATAACTATAAGGAATGAAAAAGAAACCTAATAATTATCCTGAGCTAAGAAAATTAAAACAACGTTTTATAATAAGTGCCCTCCGGCCACTCAAGCTGAGGCTAGAAAATACTGGAACAAGTCTGATGAGATAGCTCATTGCTATATGCTGGAAATCATGATCAACACCCTATATATGCAATTGGAGAGCTGTAAGACTACCAAAGTAATTCTAGATAAGCTAGAAGACATGTTTGGAGGTCAAACTGCCTTGGCTCAATAATTTGCTATAACTAGCTGGATGAATGCCCAGCAAAAGCCTGACACTTCGGTCAAAGACCATATGATTACTTTTATGGGATAATTTTTTGAGGCCGCAATGAAGCCAATTCAAACCAAAAACTTGGATTGAGATGGTGTTGAAGATCTTGTCCAAGGACTTTACTGGCTTACACAACTCATGAAAGACTTACAATCCTATGAGTTAATTTTAATTGGCGGTCAGCTTGTCCGAATAGTAGAAGCAAACATAGTTGTCACTTCTTCATAAAAATGGAATGGAAAACATGTTAAAAAGACAATTCTAAGGTTTCTAGGCCACCACAGGTGGAAAGGAAGAGAACTAGAAAGCCTAAAGACTCATCTAAGCCTAAATGGTTCTTCTGCAGTAAGAAAAGGCACTTCAAGGAAAACTGTAGAGAGTGAAAGGAATACCTAGCCACCAAAGGTAAATGTTTGGAACTCTTTATGATAGAAGCTTGTTTAATGGAGGTTTCAATAAACATCAGGTCATTGATTCAAGAGCCACTAATCATGTTTGTGTTTCTCAATAAGGGTTCAAGGAGATGAATGATCTTAGGGATAAGAATCTATCGTTGCAGACCAAAAATAGGACAACTATGACAACTGAAGCAGTGGGAGATGTACATCTTTACTTTGATAATTTTAGGAAGATTATTTTGAAAGACATTTTCTATGTACCAAGTTTCAAGAGAAACTTAATTTTAGTTGCATATTTATATAAAGATGATTTGATCATGAATTTTAATAATGAAATTGCAATATTTAGAAATCACAATCTTATCTATAATGGATGGATGTTAAATAATATCTATTTTATCAAACCAAATATGTACACGCTATTTGAGACTGAAATATCGAATAAGAAACTTAAAACTTCTCACTCTAATGAGGCGTACCTTTGGCATTTGAGACTTGGTCATATTAGCTAAGAAAGAATCACTAGATTTGTGAACAATGACATCTTAAGTTCTCTAAATGAAATCAATCTTCCACAATGTGTATATTTCTTGGAAAGTAAGATGAGCAAGTGACCTTTTAATGCAAAAGGAACGAGTGTTGTGAAACCCCTAGAACTTGTGCACACTAACGTATGTGGCCGTATGAGTGTATGTGCAAGAGGTGGTTACGAATATTACGTGACATTTATTTATGATTATTCTAGATATGGGTAGGTGTACCTTATGCATAGCAAGAGTGAAACCTTTGATTAATTCAAAGAGTTTCATGCAAAAGTGGAGAAACAATTAGGTTTACCCATAAAGGCACTTCAGTCTAATCGCGGCAGGGAATATTTATCAAATGAGTTCTTAGGGTACCTTATAGAGAATGAGATTCTATCCCAATTGACCATGCATGGAACTTCACAACAGAATGGTGTGGCAGATAGAATGAATCAAACATTGTTAGACATGGTACATTTGATGTTTAGTTACTCGAATCTATCAATCTCCTTTTGGGGATACTTATTATATTCTGAATGATGTGCTAACTAAGGCAGCATCGAAACCACATACAAATTATGGCATGGCAAGAAATTGAATCTTAATCATTTAAGGATTTGGGGAATCAAGAATAGAATTGTGCATGTTTGTAGGATATCTAAAGGGAATAAAGAATGGTTTGTTTTATAACCCGAAAGAGCAAATTGCTATAGTGTCAACTCATCCTACTTTCCTTGAAGAAATTTACATCAATGACCTTAAACCTTGGAGTAAAGAAGTACTTAAGGAACTTTTGGACATATACAAAACCCTGTAGAAACGATTTTAGAACCAACTCCTAATAGTAGACCTGCAAATGATCAGCAACATAGGGTACTTCGTCACAATAGAAGGGTCTCTCGTATGCCTAAGTTATTCCAATCTGGTGGAAGTGATTTTAACATAAAGTCTACCAAATAGGAAGATGATGACCCACTCAAATATGATGAAGCGATGGAGAGTGTTGATTCCAAGCTCTAGAAAATAGTTATGAAAGTTGAGATGGACTCTATATATTCAACCTCAACGTGGGAACTTGTAGACTTACTGGAAGGGATAAAACCCATAGAGTGTAAGTGGATTTACAAGAGGAAAAGAAATTCGGATGGAAAAGTGGAAACTTATAAGGCCAAACTTGTAGCAAAAGGTTGTACTTCCCATGCTCAAGTCAATTCGCATATTACTATCCATTGCGCTGGCTTTCAATTATGAGATCTGGAAAATGGATGTTAAGATAGTGTTTGTGAATGACTATATTGAAGAAAGCATCTAGATGATGCAACCCACCTGATAATAAAGCTAAAGGAAACGAGCTTAAAGTTTTCAAACTACTTAGATCCATATATGGACTTAAGTAAGCATCCCCGCTCATGGAATTAAAGATTTGATCAAGCGATCAAAAATTTTAAATTTGAGAAAAACGTTGATGAACTTTAAAAATGTTTAGGGTATGCAAAGATTATTTTTCTTGCCCTATACGTCAACGTCAACAGTTTAGCATGAAGGACTTGAGAGAAGCTAATTTTGTTTTAGGCATTCGAATCCTAAGGGATAGAAAGTACAAAGTGATAGCACTATCTCAGGCTTCATACATAGACAAGATATTGGAGCGTTATTCAATGACCAATTCGGAGAAGGGAAATCAACCTTCCATTTTGGGATTTCATCTCTCTTTGGAATACTGTCCTAAAAGAATGAAAGAAATAGAGAACATAAGAAAGTTTCCTTATGTTGCAGCAGTAGAAATTCTCATGTATGTTATGTTATGCACATATCCAGATATTTTTTTTGAAGTGGGGTTGGTGAGTCGATATCAGACAAATCTAGGACCAAGACATTGACAAATAGTTAAACATATACTTCAGTATTTACGGATAATGAGAGATTATATGCTTGTGTATTTCGAAGGAGATATTAATCCTATCAAATATACTGATTATGACTTCCAAACATGTCAAGATTTGAGGAAACTGACATTGGACTATGCTTTTTTCCTAAACGGCAAGTCCATAGTGTGAATAAGTGTCAAGCAGGGTTACACTGCTAACTTCACTATGAAAGGTTGAATATGAGGTATGGAAAAGCTACGGCATTATAACAGTGCTAATTTAGCTAAACCTAAAAGAAACCACATAAGAACAAAACACATTAAGGCAGACGATAGTGTTTGACAGAATAATGGATGTAGTCAAAGATCGCATCTAAGAACAAACCCTAGGGATTTGTTTTGCCAAGACTCTTCTAACTAGAGAGCTCTTTGGGAAACGTATGAAGGGGCATAGGAATGTGAAACATGATTCATCTACTTCACTAGCGTAAGCGGGAGACTATTGGATCTGCAAAACAGACGTTTTGTTGAGGGGTTTTCCTTGATTGTTGTGCCTCTGAATAAGTTGTTGCGTAAAGGGTACCATTTAACTGGACTAATATGCAGCAAGGAAGTTTTGAGAAACTGAAGAAAGTTCTGAGTGAGGCCCCTGTCTTAATACAGCCAGAGTCTGGGAAGGAATTCAGTGTCTTCATTGATGCATCACATGTTGGTTTGGGTTGTGTGCTGATGCAGGAGGGTAAGGTGGTTACTTACGCGTCTCGTCAGCTTAAGCCTCACGAGGCAAATTACACTACTCATGACTTGGAGTTAGTCACGGTAGTATTCGCACTAAAAATTTGGAGGCACTATTTATATGGTGAGAAGTGTACTATATACACAGATCACAAGAGCCTTAAGTACCTCCTCACTCAGAAGGAGCTGAATCTTAGGCAGCGAAGATAGGTAGAGCTGCTTAAGGATTATGATTGCTCAGTTGAGTATTACCCTGGTAAGGATAACGTGGTAGCTGAAGCACTGAGCCGTAGGGTTGTATCTGATTTGAGAGCGATGTTTGCTCGTCTCAGCTTGTTTGATGATGGTAGCTTATTGGCTGAGCTGCAAGTTAGACCGACGTGGAATGAACAGATTAAGGGTAAACAGTTGTTGGATAAGTCACTGTTCCTCATTTTCGATAGGTTAAGAGTGGGGAAACTTCAGATTTTAGGTTGAATGGGAAACTTCCGTGGGAGAGTCTGTGTACCGAGGGATGTCGATTTGAGGCAGTCTATACTGCAAGAGGTGCATAGTAGTCCTTATGCTATGCATCCTGGTGGGAATAAAATGTATCGTGACCTTCATGAGTTATATTGGTGGCCTGGTCTTAAGCGTAAAGTTACTGATTTTGTGGGTAAGTGTTTAACTTGTCACCAAGTGAAGGCTGAACATCAGTTACCTTCAGGGTTTCTGCAGCCTATTAAAATTCCACTTTGGAAGTGGGAGAGAGTAACCATGGATTTTGTGAGTGGGCTGCCCTTAACGCCTACCAAGAAAGATTCAGTATGGGTTATTATTGACCGATTGACTAAATCTGCTCACTTCATACTAGTTCGTACTGATTACTTTTTGCAAAAGTTGGCTAAACTGTATGTGGCTGAGATTGTAAGACTGCATGGGGTACCGGTTCCTATTATTTTAGATAGAGATCCTCTCTTCACGTCTCGATTCTGGAAGAAGTTACACGAGGCTTTGGGCTCAAGACTGGACTTTAGTACTGCGTTTCATGCCCAGACAGATGGTCAATTGGAAAGAGTGATTCAAGTACTGGAGGATATGTTGAGGTGTTGTGTAATAGATTTCAGAGGCAGTTGGGAAGACTATTTTCCATTAGTAGAGTTCGCGTATAATAATAACTATCAGTCCAGTATTCAAATGGCACCGTACGAGGCGTTATATGGTCGTAGGTGTCGTACTCTTACCTGTTGGACTGAGCTAGGTGAGCGGTGAGTTCTAGTGCCTGAGTTAGTTTCTGATACCAAAGAAAAGGAAAAACTGATTCAAGATCGGTTGAAGGAAGCATCTGATAGACAGAAGTCGCACACGGATCTTAAACACCGAGAGGTTGAGTATTCTATGGGGGACTTTGTGTTTCTCAAGGTCTTCCCATGGAAAAAGATATTGAGGTTTGGGCGGAAGGGTAAGCTTAGCCCTAGGTTCATTGGGTCGTACCGTATACTAAAGCGTGTGAGACCGGTTGCTTATCAACTTGAGTTGCCTTCTGAATTAGACCAGATTCATGATGTGTTCCATGTCTCCATGTTGAGGCATTATCGCTCTGATCCCACACGCATTGTGCCAGTCGAGGAGATCGTGGTTAGGCTAGATCTGACCTTCGAGGAGGAGCCAGTGCAGATATTGGACCGTGAGGTTAAAGTACTGAGGAAGAAATCTATTCCATTAGTCAAAGTGCTTTGGCATAATCACAGTTCAGAAGAAGCCACGTGGGAACCTGAAGAGGTAATGCGACAATAATACCCTCATCTTTTCTGACAAGGTAAATTTCAAGGTCGAAATTTCATTAAGGGGGGTAGAGTTGTAACGCCCCAAAAATTTAAGTCTTTAATTTTTGCATGTTTTGACACAAATTGCTTGTTTGCTTTAATGGCTAAGTGATTTGGGTGTGTATGGGAGTGTTTGAGAAGCCTGAGTTCAAGTCTTGGCCTTGGCAGAATTTTTAGTTTTGCTCTTAAATGAATCTGGGCATAGGCATATAAGCCTTATAAATATTAGTGTTGGTTTTATGTTACTAAAAGAGCTTGTGGTCAAGTGGCAAGGTGGCGTGTTGTGTAATTGAGAGGTCTGAGGTTCAAGTCCTGGGTTGTGCAGTAGAATACTTATTTTGCTGCTTGAGCTATGTAGGTAGTGGAGTTGGACTGAAACACAGCTAAGGGAAGTTTGAAAGGAGTTGTTGGTGGAATGATTCAAGGAGGGATAAGGGGAGAGATTTTAGGAGAAAACCAATGAGTTGTTTGTGAGGAGGGTTGTGTCGTTTTGGGAAAACTCTAGCTAGAGGTTTCGGCTGGGGGTTTGCTTGTGCCGAATTTGGTCAGTAGGCACTGAGGTAATCAGTTTTGGTTTCGGTCAGTTTCGCGTTCTTGTCTTTTTGCTTTAGGGTGCCGATTTTTGCTAAGACTTGGTGTTTCTCTCGGGTGTGTTTGATATCTTTTTCTGCTCATCTCTTTTTCCTTTTGTGTGTTGGCTGAATAATTGTGGTTGCCCTCTGTCGAATACACTTTCCTCTTCCCTCTTTTCTTGTTGCTGAATTTCCCTTCTCTTTGCTCCTCATCTCTTCTCTATGGACCGAAACTCTTTCTCTTCTCCTCTTCTTCCTTGACCAAATAACCTTCTCTTTTTGTCTTTCATTTCTACTTCCTATTATTTCCTTTTTAATTCAGAGCTATCCCCCTTTATTGTTTGTGGTTCAACTGTATATCACTCTTCTCTGTCAGTTCGAACTCCTCGAGGATTGAGGGAGTATCAAGTAATATCAAGTCGTCGAAACCTTTCTCTCTTCTCACGATCTAAGGCAGGTATGTGGGCTAGCATTCTAGGGGTAGGCCAAATGCTGGTTGTATTTCTATAAATTTTCATGAAGTGGATTTAAACCACATGATTAAGCAATCTTGTCTAATAAATTTGTTTGCAATGTAGATATCTGTTAAGAAGATTCTAGTCAACCTTTGTCAATGGTATAGGTAGGCTAAGCCACTTTTTTTCAGGCAACGCAAGTATTAATTTAGTTTTGGTTAAATGATGTAAAAAAAGGAGTTTAACCCTATTGTTTTGCGACTAATGGAAAACTTGTATGAATGTAGATTTTGGGTGCTCATGGATCTTGGTGCGTTTTCACAATTAGGTGTGTAATCGCCCCACTACAACCATAAATCGGCAAAAAGCTGAAAAGCCGTAGATACGGCATTTGAGACCACACGGACGTGCGATCTCTCGAGTGGTAAGCCCAACTTACGATTCGTGGGAAAATGACTGAAATACCCTCGAAGGGTAAAATGACCGAAATACCCCCGAAGGGTAAAATGACTGAAATACCCTCAAAGGGTAAAATGACCGAAATACCCTCAAAGGGTAAAATGATTGAAATACCCTCGAAGGGTAAAATGAACGAAATACCCTCGAAGGGTAAAATGACTGAAATACCCTCGAAAGGTAAAATGACTGAAATACCCCCGAAGGGTAAAATGATCAAAATACCCTCAAAAGGTAAAATGACAGAAATACCCCGAAAGGTAAAATGACTAAAATACCCTCGAAGGGTAAAATGACTAAAATACCCTCGAAGGGTAAAATGATCGAAATACCCTCGAAGGGTAAAATAACCGAAATACCCTCGAAGGGTAAAATAATCGAAATACCCCCGAAGGGTAAAATGATTGAAATACCCCCATAGAGTAAAATGACTGTTATACTCTTAGGAGATGAAATGACCGTTACAGCCTTATGATATGTATGGATGATTTGTTCTATGATATATATATGACTGTTATTGAGTATGATGTTCTGCATTCACATATGATTTATGACATGACATATTGCATGGGGTTGGGATACTGATATGGGAGAAGTATACTGTACTGGTGGCTTTGCCACTATACTGTTACATGCAGCTTCGCTGCGATTCTATTACTGGCAGCTTTGCTGCGATATTAGTGTGTTGGCTGGGTGGGTCGATTTTATCCCCACATGGTGTGTTGGTGGTACCGAGTGGTGTGTTGACTGGATTGGGATGGGTTACATTATCGCACTGTACTGGTTATTGTATTAGGCTAAGGCCCGCACTGTTACTATTTTGGGCTAAAGCCCACACTGTACTGTTACTGTATAGGGCTCAGGCCCAGACTGATACTGCATGATTACTGATTGACTGTTAGGGGATTACATGCTGAGTTTCGTAAACTCACCCTCTCATTTTAACTGTGCAGGTAATCCTCAGCCTTAGGCGATTCGGTGCTGCGATATACCCGGAGGTGGCCACACAACTACTGTTGTTCACGCTTGCTTTTATTTTAATTTAAATTATAAGTTGGGTTTTGTTTTTGTAATAAGACCTTTGAGTTGGTTTAAAATTTTAATTGGGATTTTACTTACATATTTTAAACTACTAGATAGGAGAAGACGACTTTTTAAAATAATTACTGATTTCAAAGACACGAGTTTTAAACAATAGAATTTAACAAGCTTCCGCGATTTTAGACCAACTTATTAAAACAATATTAGATAACAAGACAAATGTTTTGTCTAGTTGATTTGTAAATTAAATAATAAAAGGGTTTATCTTAAGCTTAGAAACAAACTTTTACCAACGAGTTAAATTTTCGAAAGACACTTCAATGTGACACGTCAGATTCGACCATAACTCTAGGCCGGGTTTGGGGCGTTACACAGAAAGACAACTTATATTAGTAGACGAACCTAAACATGTCCTTAATCTAATCAAAAATTAGCAAACCAATTGAAAGGCTAATATGTTGTCTATCAAGTCTACTGTTATTTTACGTTTTTAGTTTAATAAATATTAAGTTGCAATTATGAATAAAATTGAGCAAATTTTCACATTAATTTTTAAATCCACGAAAAAATAAAAGTGTGGTAATGGATATGTACATGTCTAGAATTGGATCTGTCAAGGAAAAAATTGGTATTTAAGCAGTCAAATTTGACTCACCTCCCTTTCTTAAGATTCTACTTGGAGCATAGTGTCCATTCACTTCTTTATTTTTGTCGCTTCTATCTTATATTTTAAACAATGCGAACATTGTTTCTCTTTAGTGGAGGGACCAAGAATTAATTTCTTTGGGGATTATAAATTTTTTGGGAAATTTTTTATGAAAATTATTTGTTTCCATCACATTATGTTTATGTAAAATATTGCTCAAAAATTTAATTTTTGTTTAAGTATGATAGCTTTAGTATGTATAAAATTCTATTATTTCAATTCTTTTTATGTTAGCTTAATTATGACAAAAATATGAACTTAGTAATTGTGTATAATTCAAACCATGAAAATTTAATTCCTTAGAAAAATTAAGTATGCATGAAAGTTTAAGTCTTTAGAATTGACTTAGTAACTTTCTTGAGGCGAAATCCTAGGAGGCATGGTAATTTGAAAATGATTTAGGCAAATATTTTTTTGGACCATTTGAGCCTTTCAAGCCAACCTAAGTAATGATTATCCCTCGAAACCTTACTTTGAGTTATATGGCCTAATTGTTTTATGAACCTTACATTAATCCTTTCTTTAAATTTGTCTTTACTTGTCCCAAATCTTAGACTCAGTACATCTATATTATTTTTGTGAAAAAGTTTTGGAGAGTTAGAGAGAAGTACTAGAATGTTCAAAATGGTGAATTATATGCACAAATAAAGCAACAATTATTGTTTAAAAAAATCAGTTGTTGAAAAAGATGTACAGAGAGCATGTATACTGAAACTCAAACTAAGTCTAAGGTTTTATCTTTATCTATCTCTTTTTTATACTTTAACCCTAACCCCATTACAACCTTATGAAAGACCTATTGATTTAGGTTACTATGTCGACTACATTAATAGAGATGAATTACTAAGGTCAACATATGAAGGCACAATTAAACTTAGGGATTGTTGCTTAGTTTAATCGAATGAAATAAAATTTGATTGGAAAGTACTTAGCACACATTTGTTAAGGGAAGGTATTTAGTACATATTTCTGTTAGCATATTAATATTTGAAATAATTGAGTGTTACATGTACTGAAATCACATGTTTTCAAATCTTCCATTTTTGAGCATGATTTTCCTAAACACGTGACTATGGGAAATATTTGATTTTTTTTGAAGGGATTATTGCATAAATGGTTCTTTGAGTTTTAATTTAAGTTAGCATTACTCGGGACAAGCAATGAATTAAGTTTAGGGATGTGACAACTCTAAATTATATAGACTTTTATAGCACCTTTTGACTATTAATTCATGTGAATTTTGAATGTTTCGATAGAAAATTTTTTAATTTTATTACGAAATAACTAAGTTGGACAAAATTAAAGATATGTCTCTATTTTTAGTCATTTATATGCTAAACTAACACAATTTTGCCAATTTTGAAGTAGTTTGGTGCAAAAGGAGAAAATGCAGTCTTGAATCTCACCTTTTGAAGGTCAAATGTTATAGCATCCCTATAGCACTCGCCATGCAGAGAAGGTATGATTATTAATCAAGTTTGGACACCCAAATTAATTAATTTTTGGGTCATCTAACATACTTGACCCAACTCAGAAATTGGGCAGAAAAACTAGCCAGACTGCTAAGAAAAAATGAGCTTGAATTGTCCATTAAGGAAGAGAGGCCCAACCGTCCATACATGTGCCCAAATCAGTAATTCAAGGCTGATTAAAATATTTTAAAAAACCAAAAAACTCCATGAAATTTTCTTCCATCCCTTCTCCCATTTTTAAGCTTCTTTCCCTCGTAAATCATGTATGAATCGACTAAAAATAGCAAATTCTTCCACCTATTCTCCTTCAAGCAAGGGTCGACCATTGAGAAGAAAAAAATTAAGGATTCAAATTTTCTAAAAATAGCTAACCTAATTATGTATAACTAGGCCTTAGCTGATCACTCATTTAACTCATTTATCACTCACTCATCTTTCCTTCTCTTATTTTTCATTCTTCTACTTCTCAGTTGTGAGAAAAACATAAAAAGTTGAGAGAAGCAACTCAAAGGCATGTTAGGCAGTAAAATTTCGGCATTCCTAAGGAGATTTGTGCAAGAAAAGTGAAGCAGAAAGAAAGAATGGAGGGAGCACAAGTAGAAAAACACTGGATTTGTCTTCTTGTTCTTCCTTTTTTTTACTCTTATTTTGTTTTGCACTGATGAACATGCTTGTCAAATATTTTTATGTTTTCAACTTCATCATAATGACTTAAATTTATTGTTGTTAGATTGAATGTTCTTAGCTTAGATTTGTTAAAATGTTGTTAATGATGTTATGTGTCTTGGTTGTTTATTCAGTCAGATAAAATCATGACATGTTACCTGTGCATTACGAATGTATGGGTGCAATTGAATTAATTATTTAATCAGACCTAGATTTTAATTAATTGACACAATATTTGATTGGTGCATGTTTGATCTTATTTTTGATAAAATTAGGTCAAATTTAATAATAATATTGAAAAACTTTATTACCTTGCATAACCCTAGAATTTATGTGATTATATTGTTTCAGCATAGAAATATTTTGTTACCTCACTTAATATGAATGTTTTCTTATGAAATTACTAAGTTGATTTAACATAGAATTGTGTTGGAAAATTTTAATAATTAAATAAATATGATTTCAATAATAGCCAAGTTCCAATGGATTTTTTCATAACATCATTACTAGGTTTTAATAATTCATAGTTGAAGAAGACAATTAACCTAGCACATTTATGTCATTGAGATTTGTTCTTATGAATTGTTGTATTTTCTGTGTTTTCCTTTCATTTAATTTTACTTAGGTAATGATGCGAGCATGAACCCAACCAAAGGCCTTGATGTCGAACAAGCAACTCGTGAAACCTTGCAAAATTCAAACGAGTTTCCTAGAGGGCCAATTACTCGTGCACTAGCCAAATGTTTAAAGAAGCTACCACAGGTTTAATTGATCGAGTTTGGATATGCACTCCATGCATTCCATACGAATCATGCATTTCATGCATTCCATGCAACCCATACATTTCATGCGGATCATGCATCCCATGCAATATGCTTCATGAAGATTCCTCCCAAACTATTCGTGTTGCGTAAACAACATTTAAAGAGCTGAACACAACATTCCATGAGCCATTTCATGAGAAGTAAAGCATCAAGTGTTTTCACACTTGACCATTCGATTGGCTACCAAGTTCACCTATGGAACTATTCGCTTCTTGCTATTCACACCTTTAGACTCTTCGTGCGACACAGTCTGCACTAATGATCTACATATCCCAAGTGTCCATTCAGTCACCAAGGCAGCTTCAACTCATGTTCACATTATTGAAACCAATCAATTCCATGCACAATCAGTTAACTCTTAAGGACCAATGTATTTGGTTGTTTGGGATTAAAAAATTCACAATGTGAACAAGGATTTTGGCATCATCAACGTCTAGAAACTATTAAAGGATGCTTTGAATGAATTAATGGACATCAAACACATTTATTTTGATTGTTATCTCATGCCTATTCGCTTGGATCCTTGTAAAGCCTATAAATATGAGGCTTAAGACATTTTGTAACAACTTTTGATAAATTTTAATCTTATTGTGAGTGTTCACTCTCCTTGTTTTTATTTGACTCAAATTGACTTATCAAGCATTCTTGTGGCATCAATCTATTTCAGTTGAACTTATCACTTCTTAGAAGTGTGGCATTCACCCTTATACGATTGGTTCCTATCTTGCTAGATAGAGGATCACGGTTCTTGTTTCCTTTTTGCATTCGTTCTAAGTGCTAATATAAGGATTGGGTCAATATTGTTATATAATATTGGTTCATTCTTGAGTCCTTAAATCGAATTCAAACCTATCCTTCTGTTGTCCTCTATTATCCATTAAATCACCATTACGAAGCCTTCCATTTACGTTTTCAACCTTTACAAATCTCATTACATTCAATACATCTTAATTTCGATCGGGAACTCTCACAACTCATAATCATCCTATGAGGTCGAGCTCGCATCATTTGGTATCAAAGATAGCTAAATTAAGTAAGTATCCAACGTTTTTAGCTCTCCCGGGATTATCCTTTCAAATAAAATTTAAAAAAAATTCGAAACAAAAGGAATACAACATATTTACATCCCAAGTTCGAAAATACAAAAGGGAGATTCAAAATTTCTATAAAAAGAAGAGCTAGTTTGAAAGTGTTTCTTTTCCCAAAAAATTTTCATGTATTTTTATAAATTTTTAAATTTTTTTATTTTACTGTATTTTTATTTTTTAAATTTAAAAAAATTCTCAAATATTTTTAGAAAATTTTAGAACTCTTCTGTACCTTTCTCTATTTTTTCAACTTCAAAAATATTTCTTTTATATTCAATAAAGTCAACGACTTTGTTTTATTTTTGCTCAATTCTCATCTTTACTTTTTTTTTATACTAAATAGATTATTTATTTGTAAGTTTAATTGATATTTTTTATATTATTTATTTTTTTGCTTTTGCTTCAATTATTATGGGTTTTCTTGATTTTTTTTTTGTTTCTAACATGTTTTTATTTTTAGTGATTTAGTTAATTTTTTTAATCAATTATCAAGTTATTAAGGAAATAATTTTTTTCAAATTTATTTTAGTTGTTACTATTTATATATTATTATTTTTTAATTTTTAAAATTTGAGGTTTTGTGAAGTATTGATTTATTAGTATTTAATTATATATAGTTCAAAATTAGTACAATCAAAATTTTTTATAAAAAAATTTAAAATATATAAAATTAATATAAAAACATGTCTGAAATGAATCTGGACAAAATAGCATCTAGGTTCATTTGAACCTAGACATTTATTTGTCTAAATTTAATCCGAACATGAAATAATTTTTATATTTTTTTATAAGTTTGATATTTTTAATGATTTTTTTTCATTTTTATTAATGCTTGTCATGTGCCATGATATGAGGTTTACATGTGTCATATTATTGGCTGGTGGTGCAACATCATCACAAGTACCAAATGTTATGAAATCGAAATTTAGATAACAGTTAAATCCAAAATAAAAATTTAATTACAAATTATCAAATTCAGGGGTAAAGTATATATTAACCCTTCTAGATTTATTCTAGTTTTATAATGTAGTAACTATATTTATTTGGGTCAAGTTTAAATTTTATGATTTTTAGTATGAATTATTTTATAGTGTTTATTGGCTTTATTTAATATTATTTGTTATCATCATGTTATTTTTTATTTTTTTGGTGAAAAGAAACAAATTACACAATAGTAATTAAACTAATTCCTCCAAGAGAGAATCTTCAAACAATCGTAGACCTAATCTCCTATCACAAACCATCTTAACAAGACCATCCCCGGATTTTATTTTCATCACGAGAGATATGCTGAATTTTCCAATGCCTTACAATTTTCAAGAGCTGATGAATTCTCCTGACAAGAGAAAAATTGGAACCCCCAAACGATTCATCTTGAATGGAATTAACAACTTTAAAACTATCAGTTTAATTAGAACACTTCCATAACCCCATTCTAGAATAAGTTTCAAACAATCTAAGATACCCTAAATTTCAGTGTCTACAACCATGCACGTACCCAAATATCTACTAAAATCGAAAATCCACCCCTATTGTGATCACACACAAATCCCCTAGCAACAGCAAAACCATCTGCAATCCTAACCGAACCATTTATAGTCAAACACACCGAATTCCTTTCTAGATGAGAGCTAGCAACAAGACTTTGTGTTCTGTATGATGGAGATTTTGAAATAGAAGCATACTTTTTTGCCCAACTATAAGATACCTTGATGATTTCATCAATATTTAAGGAGATGCCCTGAAAAATAAAAATGTTGCGATTTTTCCAGATGCACCAAGAAACCATCCCAAAGAGGCACGACCAATCAAATCCCCCCAGGCCAAAATCTATTTATTATGAAGGTTTTCTATCATCCACTCATAAAATGGGTCCAGAATAAAATCTAGAGAGCTTATCTGTTGGAATGAGCTTGTTCCAAATGTCCCTAGCCGCAGGGCAATCCCTAAGCACATGCAATACATCTTCGGAAACATGTCCACAAACTTCACAAGCATTATCGGTTCCTACTCCTCTTGTTGCATTCTTCGCATTCGTAAGTAAACATTGTTTGAGAGTAAACCACATTGTAACAGCCCGTTTTTGGGTCAAATCAGAATAGTGGTTTCGAGACCACAAATATAAAGTTAAAATATTAATTTTATTATTATATTAAAGTTTACATCATGATATAATTATTAGGTGAAAATTTCGTGAAGAAATTTTATTGTTTACATGCTCAATTTGATAAAAAGGACTAAATCGCATAAAGTGCAAAAGTTGAGTTCTAGTAGTTAAAAGTATTAAATAGCTATAGAACCTTAAATTAGGAGTCCTTATATGGTAATTAGACCACTAATGAAGATAGTGGAATGTGATGGCTTGGCATTTGTGTAATTAGTGATGTTTTTAAAGGTTATTTAAGTAATTTTAAAATAATGATAAAAACAAATGAAATAAAACAAGTCGTCATCTTTTATTCATCATCATCAACCGAAATTAAAAGAGAAAAAGGAAGCCATTGTTGAGCTAGGTTCGTCCAACCCTATTTTTTCAATAGGTAAGTGATTTTTGTCCCGTTTTTGATAATTTCTATGTTTTTGTAATCGTTGCAACTAGTACTAGCTAGCCCGTACCTTCATTTTTGAGACTGTTATAGATTTCAAATGATGTCATTGTTGAATGCTTGGTTTTTTAAGTGTTTAATGATAGATTATGAAGGTTTAATGTTAGATATACAAGTTTTGTAAAGTGATTTTTGACAGAAATGTCAAAAAGGGATTAAATTGATAAAATGTGAAATGTGGTGGTTAAAAGTGTGAATAAAATGAAAATATGGGTTGCTAGTAACATGTATTGAATTCGACCAAGCATGGGTTTAATGCAATTATGTGTATTTTGTGTTGTTTTGAAATATGGACTAAATTGTAAAAATGTGAAAGTTTAGGGGCAAATGTGTAAAATAGCCCTAATGTGTGTTTTGGACTAAACTGAATAAATAGTTGATTAAATAAGCTGATTTTGATAATATATAGATCAAGATAAGTCGAGATTGGGATTAGATCGGGGAAAAGGAAAAGCGGAGAATAGTCGATAATTTTCACCCGAGCAACTTGAGGTAAGTTCGTATAATTAGAATCGAACTTTCATTTAATTGCAATTGTATGAAATGAATATGTATATATATATGTGAATTTAATGGTTGAAATAAACGGTATTGAATTGCTTAATTTGAAATGTATTGAGTAATACCGAGTCCCGTTTAAACTATGAAAAATCGTAGGATACAAGTGACATGTCACTAGGGTTACCGTTTTGGTCAATCTCCTGCATTTGTTGCGGACTCACCATAGCTCGTATGAGCTTACCAATATATTAGCTCTTATGAGCTTACCGTTTTAGCTCGATAGAGCTTACCATTCTTCAACTCGGAATGAGCTTACCGATCATGGCTCGAAAGAGCATAAATAATAATGAATTGACGGATTACCGATTAATGCACATAGTGTGTATCACCCGAGTATCCTTCGATGTTTCATTAGGTTTAGCGGGCATTA
Source organism: Gossypium hirsutum (assembly GCF_007990345.1). NCBI lineage: Eukaryota > Viridiplantae > Streptophyta > Magnoliopsida > Malvales > Malvaceae > Gossypium > Gossypium hirsutum. The sequence continues at coordinate 35,460,457 of NC_053443.1, forward strand.
TACTGTTACCGATTATATGATTAGGAATGAAATGGAATATGATCTATGTGAATTGTATAGATGAAATATGATATGTGTTATGAGGACGTATGGAACTGGAAACGAAATTTTATGAAATGTATGAAAGAAATCATGAAAGAGTAAAATTTGCAATAAAATAGTTTTGGACAGCAGCAGTTGTATAAATTTGAAAAATCACTAAAAATTGTGGGAATCGTATTAGAGGTTGAATAAGACATGAAATCGTAAGCAAAAGAATATCGTATTATGAGATATTTGAATTTTTGTAAGATAATGTCAGAATGATTTTGGAATCCCCTGTTCTGACTTTGGAAAATCATTAAAAATTGTATAAAAAGAACTATTGGTTAGAATTTATATTATTAAAATTCTTAATGAGTCTATTTTCAAGAGAAACAAATGGTAATATCATCCAAACCCCGTACTAATAGATAATTATTTTTTAGAGAAGAGGGTTGGGACTGTCAGATAGCATAATAGTGATGACTTTGAAGAATTAATTGTACTTATTGGCTAAACCAAAAAATTTTAAAATTTTATGGTAAGAAGATATGTGAGTCTAGTTTCAGGAAAATCAAGCAGATCCTAATTTGAAGTTCTGTAGCGCAAGATATAAATAATTTAGTAACTATGACTCGAGTAGACAACTTGAACTGAACATGAGTAAATAGTGGAACTATGTGCAATTTTGATTGTATTATCTTGAGAACATGTTATGAGGATTGGTAAAATCATGTTAACAGATTGCTTATTATTTATATATCAACTTACTAAGTTTTAATGCTTACTTAGTTTATTTCTTCGTGTTTTATAGAGGTTCGTTAGCTAGCTCAATTCCGACAACATCGGAAATAAGCATCACAATATCCAGTCGATTTCTCGGTACTTTTGAACTCATGGAAGTTGTGTAAATATGGCTTGTATAGGCTAGTTTATGGGAATATGTTTTTAGTTACTTTAGCTTATTGTATAGTTATGTGTTTTCATGTTCTTAAGCATTGAGATTTGGCTTAGTTGTTATAATGGTCAAATGTGTATAAGATGATATGTTTTAGCAAGTTTGCTTATGAAGGATTTGATGCATATGATAATATTGGTATGTGATGAGTTGGTGAATTGGAAAATGCTTGACTGTTATTTGATATTAGGATAGGTATGAGGTTGAATCATATTAGTTTGATATTTGTTAAATGTTTGATGAATTACCGATCTGAACTAAGTTGAAAGTCCAGTAATGCCTCTTAACCTATTCCAGCGACGGTTACGGGTTAGGGGTGTTACACACATAAAGAATCTAACTCATTGCAGATCTTGAAACTTCTAAGGAAACTGTCAAATCAGTTCTTTCAGATTCCAAGCTCCTTCCCGAAGCTTACCATATGCACTTTTAATGGAGAAAGAAACTATCGAAGTGCCCCCCAAATAATCCTATCAGGTCCAGATAAAGAATAAGGCGGTGGAATTCCAACAATCTTATTAATGATCTCCTCAGTAACCCACAGCCGAAAGAAGTCTAAATTCCAAGAATCGTCATCTGTAATCATATTACTAAGAGGACAATCCATGTCAAGATTAGAGCAAGAAAGGATCTGCTTATACAAGGGTCCAATAGTTGGAAATCAAGGGTCCCGCCAGCTATTAATACATTTCCCATCACCTACGGACCAAGGTAAATTTTCACGAATAAGAGGCCATACCTTAGTAAGGGATCTCCATAAGAAAGAGCAGCATCCTCTCGATAAAGACTCAGGCAATCTACTTTGAACCTCATACATTAATAGGAGAACCCGAACCCGAAAGGCATTGGAATTGATCACAATACTGAAACCAACCTTCATCATGAAAGAAGTATTATGGTCCTTTAAATGTCTCAACCCAAGACCTCCATGTGATTTAAGTTGACACCGAATCTTAACTCACTAAAGCCATCTTTTTAGCCCCATTGTAAGAACCCCAGATAAATTGTCTAACCATGTGCTCAATCTCTTCACACAAGCTTTCAGGGATCATCATTAACTGTATAAAATAACTTAGAATCGAAAGCCCTACCAGCTAGAGAGAGTTGTTTAACGTTCCAACCAGAAAACTTAATGTGTACCTTATCAACAACAAAACGCAAAGTATTATTAGTGGCCTTATCATGGAAGAGGGGTACCCCAAATAAAGACCGAAATTACACACTTCCTGAAAATAAAAAATTCTACTTATGCGTTCCTTTGAGTCACCATCCACTCCTTTCGAAAATAAAATATTTGTTTTCCGCATATTAATTTGATGGCCCGAAATCTCATCATGTTATTTTTAATTATTATTCTATACTTATATAGATATGTACGCGCGCGCATAATATATGTAGTATGTAATATTACATATATGTAATATATATTAGAAATGTAGGGACATGAGGCGGTTAAAAGAGGCAGTTATTGAAGATAGGGATAAGGACAGAAAAGAACGAAACGGGGGAGGGTGACGATTTGAGAAAAGAAAAAGAACGGGGAGAAAGCATTTTAAGAAAAGCGAGAAGGGAACTGCCGTCTCTCTCGCCGGATATCTCCAACTCTTCCCTGGTCCTAGCTTTCACACACATTGAAGAGGCTGCAACGAAACTTGTCGACGATCAGAAAAGATACAACTAGACGAAGGGTCCAAGGTATTTACAAGTTCAATCGCATATATGATTTTTGAACGCTGAAGAGAATGAAACCTTTTTCTTTTCTTTTCTTTTTATCTAAAATTAGCTTTTTTAACGTTTCATACAATTGTTTTTCCTCTTAAAACATTAGTCACATCGAGTGTATATTTGTGGTGGGAGTCACTCTATGTTTGATTCATGTTTACTTTAATCGCTGGCCCTTGCAATATGTTTTATCCCATTTATTTCCAGGTGATCCATGATTGGAAATAAGATGAATTTGATAATGTTTATTATTATTATTATTATTTGACTATTGTTTCTGTTTGTCTTGTAATGTGATTGTACAAAAATGCTAACGTTAATATATTATATGTGTAGCCATTCGTGTGTATTTTGTGTTTTACCTATTGATGAGTGTGGATAGCATGTATACTCGTTAAATAATTCTGACATTTTTCTTACTGTCTCTTTTCAAATAATAAGGTAACACTAGCATTAGAAGATGAGGTGGTTGCCAAAATTATTGAAATGTTATCTTTTTTTTTTATTTTTTTTAATGTTGGAATATCCTTCTTCAATTCAAGTAAATAAAAATTTTATTTTATTATAATAAAAGTAAAATGTCACATTTTGCAAATTTTCAATTTTAATTCACTCAATTAAATAATTTATTTTCATATTAAATATTTTAAGAATTATAATTAAATATGTTGATTTGAACTTGTAATATTTGAAATTTGAGACACCGCAAATTTAATAATGTATTAATTTTGAGCGTTGTAAGATTGTTAAAATTTTCTTCGTGCGTAACTAACTTTCAAACTCAAATTTTTATTTTTAACGTAGGCCCATAAATCGTCTTTTTAAAAGAATTTTCAAATTTCTTTTTAAAGATAATTTTCTAAGTGCCCGATCACACCTAACAAAAAAATTAATGGTAACTTATATTTTTTTATTAAAATTCCAACGGTTTAACAATAAAAATATTCAAGTTTTATCAAATATTATGAAGTCAATTTTATTCAAAAGATGGTTTCGACATATAAATCTGGTATAAAATTATAAAAAGATAAAAATAATCTCATAAAAATATTTGCTACTTTTAGTTATATATTTCCCAATTGAATTAACCAATAAATTTTAGTTATATCCAATTGATTTATAACACAAATTCAACCATGGTTAAATAATAAAATATATATCTATATATAATTAACACATTTGGACAGAGACTCGACAATTGACATGTAGAGAGTGTCAACCGAGCATGCAGCCACGAACGACCTTTCATTTCATGGAAATTTATATGAAGACAAATACAACAATAGAAACTATGAAAAAAAAAAAGAAGGGGCCAAAACTCATTATCAAAACTTTTCACAGTTAAAACATATGTTTATTTCTTCGTCTTCATTTATCGTTCATGTGCTTTCATATGTTAAATCAAGAAGCATAAAACATCAATTGGCCAAATATAAAGATCAAAATTGAAAGAATAAAAAAGAAAAAAAAAACCTCGGTACCATAGGAATCAAACCTACTCTTACCCTTATATTCTAATTTTCATTTTTCTTAAAATATTCATATCCAATATCTATATTTAACAGATAATAACTGTTAATGAATATACTGATATAACTTTCTAAATTTTTTTAGAAGATTGAACATCTGTGTCGAACATATGCATATACTTGAGTAAAGCAGCTATCACCTGCACCAGCCAGACCGCTAGCAGAGGAAGACCTTGTGGATCAAACATGCTGCATTGGTTCTGAGTTCCAAAACTAACAAGAGATGTTAAAGCTTGTATGAACAAGAACATTTTTTGGTAACCAAAAACATTCAACAGATTCAGAATTGTAGATGCATAGGATATTGATCCTCAGCAATATTACATCCTCTAAATTCATCAGGAATTAATGTTGCATTGGCTGCTAAACAAAGTGTGAAATGTTTCTACAGTCAAATCTAAATTCTGTAAGAATGGTAAACCAAATTCCAAACTAATCATGCTTTTTTCTGTATCTTTTCATGCATGACAAGGTTAATGTTAAGCCTTTGCTTCTGTTGCAGCATGAAGAAGCTCATCTGGAGTTGCAGCCGGGTCTAAGTCCCAACAATTATTGGGTAAATCACCGGATTCTCCTTGAAGTAACCACGAAGGAACCTGGTGCGAAAAGCGGAACATCTCTTTCCTCGGTATCCATCTAATTGCATCCTTATTTGTATTTCTTTGATATACTGTCTTGAACCCAACCAATTTGACAAGGGGAGTAACACAAACTCCAAGCTCTTCAGAGTAACCATCAAGCACCTCCACCATCTCATATTGATGCCTCACATCATCGGGAGTCAACCTGTTCCAATCTGGAGACCAATTCCGATACACAGCCCAAATATCTCCACTTTTGGGGAATATGCGAACGCAGCCTCCCCTTCCAGCCTTTTCTCCTCTCAGAAGATGAGAGAAAATGTTGACTTGATCAATAATGTCAGAATTCCGCGCCCTGAAGTGTCCACAAGATTTAGAAAACCCAGAATCCACCCAATTCACAGAGCCAAATTCGTTATCAGTCTTGGAGCTCAAGTAAGTAATGAGAATTTTAAATGGTTTTACAGAAACAACCTGGCGAATCAAGCAATACAATCGAGGCATACCATCATCTTCATCATACAGTGCCCATATTTGCTTTGGTTTGAAGCATTCCTCTGACCTATCTTTGTCAAAATCATGAAAGTCAGAGTCCGGAACAGTAATTGAGACCGGTGCACTTTTATTTGATGCTAATTGATGAACAGAAAAAGTCAAATCTGATATCTTGGGAGCCTTTCCGGCTGCTGGCAGTTGAACTCCTTCAATGCCTAATTTAACTGCTGAGGCTGCAGCACCTGCCTCTGAAGCCAACCTAATCTCTTCCAATTTCTTCCGAATTTCAGTCCTCGCCTTGTCAATTAACAACTTTCTAGCATCAAACATTGGTTGTGTTAAGCATCGCCTATTTGGAGGTTCACTTGGGTTGGAAAGCTTTGGATCAGGCTCAACACCATGTCCATTTGCTAATCCTGCTTCTGAAGGTTTCAATCCCTTGTCTACGTATCCACTTTTAAAATCGGAATTAACAATAACCTTCCTTTTCTTCTCAACTCCACCAGTCTTAGATCCTGAAGAATCATTATAGCCATTGAACAAATTTGGAATTGTCGGCGTGACAATGTTTTTCATAGAATGTTTTCCATTGGCACTTGACTTCACCTTTGACCCTGCTCCTCTACCCTCTCTGTTGGTCTGATAAACAGAATCAGTGGAAATGGCAGATACTCCATTAAGGCTCATGATCCCAGTTGAAGTTCCAGAGAATGAACTCCACTGAAATGACATGTTAGAAACATAATCATACCCATAACCAGAATGATAACCTGAGACCACATTTCCAGTAAAAGCAGCAGCATTCGTCGGGATGTATGTGACCCCATCATATCCATGACTTGCATATCCATTATTCGGCACATAAGACCAGGGACAATAGGGGAACGAACCATTCACTGGAGCAGACCCAGTTTCAACAGCAATGAAAGTGCCACGGCAGTTCTTACACGAAAGTCTCTTATTGACATACTTCCGAAGATACTCATACTGAACTTTACAAGATGTGCATACAGTCCAAAAAGTATCAAGTCTACCTTGTGAGGTTGAATTCAAAGAGTTGCTTACACCAGTAACCCCAGAGGCATATGTTGGAGTTTGAACCACTCCAGAAGGCATCTTTTTGTTTCTCTTGATATCATAGGCACTTTTCTTGATTTTATCCGACAACAAAGTCCACGCCTCGGATACAAGTTTGAAAGCCCCATCAGCTCCCACACATTTATTCTTATCAGGATGAAGTAACACAGCCATCTTTCTGTATTGTTTCTTCACTGCCTCTTTATCCGCAAAAGGCTTCAATCCAAGAATCGAATAATAATCAATTTCACCATTACATTTAGTCTCCCATGCAACATAAACTTCGAAAGTGGACACCATCTGTGATATACCCTCTAATTCAGGATACAACGCTTTAGCCTTTATTGCATAATTCTTAGCACCTTTAAAGTCTCTTTCACCAAACCGCTTCTCAGCAATCTCTTTCGCTTTAAGAGCCTCCGCTTTGTTCGCTTCCATTTGGAAAATTCAAATGATTTTCAAAACCAAACTCTTGAAACAAACGTTATAGAGATCCCAACATGATAAACCATAAAAGTAGCTGAATTGTCATATTCAACCATTTCATTTTTCCTGCATAAGGTCATCAAGAAGACATTTAGATCTTTTCGCAAATCAAGCTTCACATTTCCAAGTAAAACTCTACTCCACCATGTCATGCAACCTTCAAACAAACTTAAAACCAAATTACTTATCCTTGAATTCAAGATCTTAACTTTTAAGCTCTGAGAAACCACGGGATGGGGAAAAAATGATGAAATTTTTAAGCTAAATCAATGAATCATCAGAGTTAAGCCACATTCAAGCATTTTTTAGAGTTGGGTTATTCCATATCTTAGAGCAAAAAAGGTATACATTTACAGTTAACTTCTCTTCCTTCTATCATTTTTCTCAGTTAAAGAAACAGCTAAATTTGAATAAATTTGAAAACCCAAATCCTCTAATTTCAAAGCTAAATAACAAAGAGCAAATGGATCCAAGTTCAACAGCTCAAAAATATTTAATTTAAGTAATTTAACTCATAATTTTAACTAAAGGGTTAAAACTTTTTACAAAATTAAAGTGTATAAGCAAACATTTACGCATAAACTACAGTTTAAAATTTAAAAAAAAAAAACTAAACTAAACTAAACTAAACTCACCGAGATTTGAGCAGCAATGGAAGCGAAGCAAGACGCAGATCGCCACGTGTCCTTTATAGCTTGAGCAAATCAAGGTTTTGAGCTAATTTTGAATCTCAGGGAAGTTTAAAAAGGAAACGAAAAATCAAACTTTTGTTTTTTGCGGGAAGAAATGCACTGAACTAAGTGGAGGGAAACAAATTAGGGTTTTCAATTGGGAATTTGGAGGGATTAAAATTGGCGGCGAGGAATTGGGATTCGGTCGATCGTCGATCAGAAAAATGGAGGGTGGGCGAAAATTAATAAAAATAAAAATGATAATTTTCAGTGAAAGTAAACGGTGTTAATAGTATTTAATGGTAGAGGAGCTATTTTACACTCTGATGCGTAATACGCACAGTTATATTTTATTTATATTTATATTTTGATATGAAAAATAATTATATATTTTTTGTTAAAATAAAAAAGACAACATTATTAGGTATTGCGATAATTATGATATTAATAATAATAGAAAATAATATTTGTAATGGAAAATGTTTGGTAGCGGAAAAAAAGTACAGTTGCGTAATTTCCTTTTCGGTTATTTGTGTGTGTGTTTTAGGTAATAAATTATCAGAAATTTTCCGGGTAATTTAAATGATTAAATTTTATAAGTAAAATTATTAAGATGGTTTATATTTTAAATTAAAATAAAAAAGTTTATTAATGCATAAAAAATAAATGATAATTAATTAAATTAATATAAAAAAGTTAAAATCTTTGGTTACTTTTTGTATATTTGGTACGTAGAAGAAAAGCAAAATAAGATTCCTTTATTTCATACGTTATATTTCTTTAAGTTTTCATCATAGTACTTTTTTTTCTATAAATATATAAAAATCAAAGTTAGAATATAGCTAATAATTTTCATTATTTTCTTAAAAAAAAGTTATTCTTATTATTTTAATTTTAATTATCTAAATCTGGATCGATCAAATTAGAAATCAGTTGAGGTATCAGTCTAAGAAAAAATTTTAAATCTATTAAATTAAGAATCATGTCAATAAACCAGTTAAACCAATAATTGAAATGATTTTTTATTTTTTATTTTTATAAATTTTTAATAATTTATTTAATCACACTTTTTTAACTGACTGGATCGATGAACCAATAACCTGATTGATTTAAATACTAGCTAGATTCTAAAAACCTTATTTTAACTTTAATTATTGTATTATTTTTTTTACAATTTTCGAAGATATTTTTGGGAAACTATATAACTTGGGTTACTGAAATTATTTTTAGTGACTATTTAAGTGGTTGAACTACCAGGTAAAATCCGGTGATTATGTACCATTTTAGCCTATGATGAACAAGATACTAGCTAAATTCCATGGAATTTGCATTAATAAAAACTTTAAATCCATCTAGTTTCAGTAGATGATCCGTATATATTATATTCGTATAAGTTGTTTTACATTATAATCAAGTTAAATATTGATATAAACTTCAACATATTTATGTATTATTATCTTATTCGCCTAAATTTTATGCTTTTAAAGGTTTAACCACTTGTGTACTTCTATTAAATAGTACTATCGTACTCCTGCCTAGTGATCTTTTTCGCGTAATTATCTTGATTCTTTACTATTCACTAAAGGCTGAATGAGTTAAGGAGTGTTGATAATGTGAATCCTATACGTATGATATTGTAATAGGATTATGAATTTGGCTTAAAGAATGTGCAACGATAAGTGATATAAGGTCGCAAGAAGTAAAGTTAAGTACTGAAATCCCTATGTTAGGGGTAAATTTTAAATATGGATCAGGTAAGTGTCGTATTAATATTAATGCTGATGTATACCCATATTGGAGATGGCGGTATGTGAAACGAATTGTAAAAGTGAAAATATGAAGAAAAAAATGATCAAATCGTAAATTTTGAAAAGTATGAGGATCATTATGCAAAGCATTCCAAAAGTAGAAAAATATATTATGGATTAATTTTCATTAAATGGATTGGAATATGATTTGGTGTGATTAAAATAATTTGTGACTTGACAGTGATAAGTGCTAAAAATAACATGTTTTAACCTTATTTTTAATGCGTTTTTGGGTGATTATTCGATGTTAATTGTGAATTTTATGCCCCTAATCCTTTAAATTCATGTTTTGATACTTAATAGAGCATGTGGGAGCAAAAGTAGCGAAAAACGAGCAAAAACCAAAAAATTTGAGCAAACTACATGAGCTATACGAGCTGGACCATTCCACACGGCCTGGCCACATGGTTGTGTGACCCACACGGGCGTGTGGTAGGCCGTGTCGATTTCACGGAATTACGCACCGAACTACTAAAAATTGTGACATTCTAAGACGTGTATATGATAAAAATAAGAAAATAGGAGGGAGTCGTCTGAGAATACTCAAGAAAATAACTCAAAAAACACCATTGAAGCCGATTTTGAAGCAGATTTCTATCAAGATTGAAGATTCTCAGTTGATTTCTTAGGGGATTATCATAAGTTTCTTTATTTCTTTCGGTCATACTGTATCTTGGATGTTTTTATTTTCAAGCATGAACTAATTTTCTAAATACCTAAGGAGATGAACCTTATGATGGATTATGTCGTTTGATTTTTTTATTTTACGCAATAAATTCTTAGTTTCTTGTTCTTAATTATATGTGCTTAATTCTTGGTTTAATATTTCTAGATTATTGATCTATGTTTGATGTGCTTAAATCGGTGGTTGAATAGACCCTATTTAAGAGTAAATCTTGCGTAATTGAGTGGAGTTGCATGCAATCCTAGAAATAGGACAGCATAAATGTACCAAATTAGAGTTAAATCTAATAGTGGAATCCATAGCATGAGTTAGCAGGGGTTTTAATTAGAAAGAAATTTCAATTAATCAACCTAGAGTCAGTTGCTCTTATGCTTGAAAGATATATTTGCATAATTTAGGGATTTCTACGTAGCAAGATACTAAGTAAAGAAATTGCATAATTTAAATTGGTAGTGACAGATGAAATCTAGGTGAATTCTTTCTTAGTTATTGTTTTGCTTCTTGGTTATTAATCGGTTATTTTCTTGTTTTGTTCTTTGTCGTGTTCATTAGTTAATTAATTTAGTTAATTTTAAATTTTAATCAATCACTTGAATTATTTGGTTAAATAATAGAAAGACAGCAATTACTAATATTTTTAGTCTTCATGGGAACGATATTTTTGCTCACTGTAGCTATACTATTAATTGATAAGTAAGTTTGTCTTAGTCAAAATTTTAGTTAGTTTTATGAATATTAGACCTCTCCTTCCCTACTCTCGCGAACGAGGGAGAGAAATCAACAATTAAAGACAACAATCGAATAAAACTAATATGTGCGATGTTTGCAAGTGTGACAGGTCAATTTTAATATATTTGTACAACGCGATACAAGAGTATTCCGAGGATCGAACCCAAGAGAGTTGGAGATTGAACAATTTCTCACTAACGAGTATGCAAAATGGAGAGTCTAAGCAACTAATCACAGAAAATTATATTATGGCAAATCATAAAGTCAAGAGTGATTACACTAACCTACTATTTAGCTACCAATGACTAAAATGTAAAATGTGTGAAATTATGAAATTAAAAAATAGATAAGAAACGGTGATTGATTGATCTCGATGTGGTTCACTTATCCATGAATTAGGGATCCAAATTGCTTAAACTCCTAAAATGGTTCCATTTTACCTCTTGGTTTCAATTTTACCAAGTTGGATAAGTAAGTCCGGTTTATCTCTCGATATCACTGGCCAACTCGGGACTAATGAATCAGTGCTCAACAAGATCTCCTCTCGATCTCACTTACCTAAATATTCCCTTAAGGTTGTCAATCCTAAGTTTTTAGGTTCATTCAAATTAGTCCAATTTATTACAATTTAGTCCCTCATCCAAAAAATCAGCTCGCCATATATTTATCAACCACCCCTTTAAAATTTTAATTACTCATATGAAAAACTAAACTAACAAACATAAAATTGGAGAACATGGAAGCCATTAAAGAAAAGCTTAAGAAAAATGTTAAAGTTTGGATTTTTTATGCAAGAGAACTTAAAGGAAATGTAAAGAGAAGCATATTACATAAAAATCTAAAGTAATAAACATAAAAGGAACTAGCTTTAACAGATTAATATAAAAAGAAACTGAAATTCATTAAACGAAAACTAAAAATGTCATTACAACTAAAGTAAAAGGACTAAATTTGCAAATAAACCTAAGCTACAGTGTTAACTACTTTAACTAACTACAAGAACACTAAGAGCAAGAAGAAAATGTAGAAAAAATAACTTTTACAGCTATGGAAGATGAAGAAAAATGAAAACCCTAGAAAAGTGCAGAGAAAAACTAAAAAAAAACTAAGGGAAAACTAGCTAAAAACTAAGCCTAAATGTCTCCCTCTCCTTAGCCAAATTTGGTTATTTTTAGCAGCTAATTTCTGACCCTCTTTGTACCCAAAATTCCCTTTAACGGGCTTTCAATGATTGGTTCTTCAGTTAGATAAATACTACGCTTAACGTTATTTTTTGCCCCCTCACAATGTGGGTATCGCGATACCCAAGGATTGGATATCGTGATACCGTCAACAAAATTGACTTGGGGGGCCTTCAATGATCCTGGCGCACTATCATATGATGTCATGGATTCTTTCACCCATGGTCTTACTCATTATACTTGGCTGTCATAGCATCTTTCATTTATGGTCTTACACCGCATACTTTATACCTTATACCGTGTTGCCATGGTGTCTTTCATCCATAGTCTTACGCCATATACCTTTTTACCTGGTACCATATTGCCATGGCATCTTTCATCCATGGTCTTACGCTACGTACCTCATACCAAACTACCATAGTGTCTTTCATCTATGATCTTATGCCATATATCATCGTCACGGTGTCGCCTTGAAGGATTAGTCGATACCGTTGTTGCGATAAATACCATTCCATAATTTTTATATCCAGAATCCTTCTTCCATTACTTCCTTTACACCACTTAACATTGATGCTCGAACACCACAGTGTTTCCTCTGCAAGGCCCGGAGCTTCACCCGAGGCGGTATCTAATAGGTTCTCTCCCTATTTCCCTTCCTATCTTCATCTATCTCCTTGAGGTTTTTCCCATTGTCATGCAATACATGCACATACAATCATATTTCATGCTTATGAAAACATGACATACTTAGACAACATAGATCATAATAACTTGTTTGAGTCTAAAAATCACATGAAACCTTATCGCCTCCATAGCTTATCCTTATCTCTAACACCATGTAACAACCCGTTTTCAGTGAAATCGGAACAGTGGTTTTAGGACCACAAATTCTAGTTTGGAAGAAAATTTATTTTAATATTATTTTAGGGTCTGCATTATGATACAAATATCTTATGAAAATTTTGTTGAGAAAATTTTACCGATTACATGTTTAATTTGATGAAAAAGTCCAAATTGCATAAAGTGCAAAAGTTGGATTCTAATAGCTAAAGGGATCAAATAACTACAGAATTCAACTATATTGCTTAATTAGGTATGTATTCTTGTCCCGTTTTTAATGATTTTTATATTTTCGAGATCGTAATAGCTTAATTTAACTATCTCGGGGATTAATTTGCAAAGTTATGAAAGTGTTAGGGTTTTTCCATGGATGAGTATGTATGAATTATGAAGTTTTATGGTAGAAAATTAAAGGTTGTTGATAGATAAACAACTTTTGTAAAGGGAATTTTGATGAAAATATGATTTAAGGATTAAATTGAAAAGATGTAAAATTAATGGAAAAAATTCTAAATTTTATGAAATACATGAGCTGCTAATGTTTTATGTAAAAATGGCTAGGCTTGGAATAAGGATTAAATTGCATGAATTTCATTTTCCGAGCCTAGGGACGAAATCGTAATTAATCAAATGTATAGAGGAAAAATGGTAATTTTTCCAAAGATATGAATTGGATTGAATTGAATATAAATTAATGTTAAATTCATTCATATATATCCGAATAGATTAAATACGAATTTATATCGTGGAAAAGAGAAGGTAACGGATTAGTAGCTTACAAATCAACGTACAATTGTCGAAGTAAGTTCGTGTAACTAAATTGAGAATTTATATGTGTTAATTGGTTTGTATGTATGTGATTGTATTATTTCCATGTATATGAAATTAATCACATATCCGACAATGACTGACAAGTATTAAGTCCTATTCGAATAAATGAAATTCGATGGATACAGAGTTCCCGAATTGGTTGTGGTCCTGCATGTTGTACGGACACACCACATCTTGCAAGAGCGTCCCTTTATTAGCTCTCATGAGCACTCCTATATTGGATCTCTTGAGCTTCCTGATATATGGCTCTCACGAGCTTCCCGATTATGGCTCTTATGAGCTTCCCGTTATATAGCTCAAATGAGCTTCCCGTTTATATGCTCACACGAGCATTCTCGAATATGAATTGACGAATATTATGTGAATTGACGGGTTACATTTTTGTACACTTAGTGTATATTACTCATGTATCCATCGATATTTTAAATGATTCAACGGGTAAAATTTTGATATGAAACAATATGAGTACGAAATGAATTATTACCCGTATATGCTTGAAATACATCAAAGTGATGATATTTGACATGTTGAAAAGTGGGATGAAAGATAGATGTGTATGAAACTTGCTTAATGACTATGTACAATTGTGAATATGAGTTATTACATGAATTTCATGACTAACATGCTTGATGAGGATATGTGTTTAGGCATTTGGCCAAATTGATTTGAGCATGTTTTGTGTGCTTACCTTAAATGTGAATTAAATGGTAAGTTAAATTCCATGTTATACGAACTTACTAAGTTTTAAAGCTTACTCTATTTTATTTTTTTTTGTTTTGTAGTAATTCGGAAGCTCATTGGGTTGGAAGCTTGGCGGAGATATCTCACACTATCCATCAGCTCATTTTGGTATAAATAACAAACTAAATTTTGGTTATAATGGCATGTATAGGCTAAATTGGGCCAATGATGACATGTAAATATTTGGTTGAAATTAGCCATTGGTATGACTTGTGATTGGTATAGTTTGATATGTATATTTATATAAGGCTTTAACATGTTTGATGTATGTTTGAAGTGAATGAATGATGGAAGTCACATAGGCATATTGATGAGTGGTTTAAGATAGTATAATTAGTAAAATATGCATATAAGTGTGTATGATTTTTTTGATAAGTTTGGATACTTGAACATATGAATTAATATGTCATGCATAAGACTTAGTTTTGACTTAGTTTGAATGACTTGTATTTTTTTGTGAATGTATTAAAGTGTTAATGTAGGTGGAAGACAAATTGGGTGAGAAATGTGGCTAAGAAATGACCTATTTTCGTCCACACGGGTAGAGACACGGGCGTGTGTCTCAGCCGTGTGTGACACACAGCCTAACACATAGGCGTATGGTTTGGCCGTGTGTCCCTTGCATCTTTAAAATTTCAAAACAGAATATTCAGATATTTTCACACGGCCTAGCACACGGGCGTGTGGCTTGGCCTTGCGACCCTTGCACCTATTTAATTCAAGTCAGTATGCTCACACGGCGTAGCACACGGGCGTGTGGCTTGGCCGTGTGACCGAAGTCAGAGAGCACCCTAAATGGGACATGGTCGTGTGCCCTATTTTGAATGTCCACATGGCCTGAGACACGAGCGTCTCTCTTGACCATATGAGACACGGCTTGGCCACACGGGTGTGTATCCTCCTACACTTTGGAAAAATTTTGTTATTTTCTGAAAAATTCTCTTAGTACCCGGTTTAGTCCCAACTTGTTTCTAATACATATTTTGGTCCTTGAGGGCTCATATAAAGGACAATATGATTGATTTATGATTGATTTTTTATATGAATGTGAAATGACATGAAATGTCTGTAGTTGATCTATCAACTTCGATAATGCTCCCTAACTCTATTCTAGCGACGGATATGGATTAGGGGTGTTACACACTAGAGCTTACATTCTTCTGGCAACAACTTACAACCAAAAGTTTACTAGTTAAACCCACACTTCATCTTAAAAGCTTAAACTTTAATAAGCATGCGAAACCTTTAAAATGATTCTAAATTCCATGACTTCATTTCTTTAACCTTTATGTACACAAAAGGATTAAGAACCTTACCAGCTTGCTAGTTTCCTTACTCTTCCAGCTTAATCCTCATGAAGACTGCTCCATGCAGATCCTTCCATGGCCTTTTCTTCTTCAAAACAATAGAAGAAGGTGAAGAAGAGAAAATGAAACAAAGTCAGGAAGAAAATCATTGCTAAGAGTCATCTCCCAGCTATTTATAGCTCTTCCTGTGCTATTACCACCCTTATGAGAACCATCCATTTCTAATTATTATGTCTCCCACTAAGGAACAGTCTGGTTCCATTCTAATCAAAGTAGGTTTGATTCTCAACCTTGTCCTGTTTGGTTTCCATCTTTTCTATTTCTTCTAATAGAGGCTGCCAACTTGCGGTCTCTTTTAGTTTAATCCTTTAATTATTCTTACTTTTGGGTTTATTGGAATCTGGGTGTTACAATATTACCTATTCATAAAAGCTTTTGATATGAATTTCATAATATGATAAGTTAACGAACTATAAGGTTCTAAGTTGAGCCCTATAAGTTGATTTGCGTTAATTAATCTGTTAATTGAATTAAAATGCAGCTTGAATGAATTGACAAAGACATGCCTAAGAAGGGTTAAAAACTAACAAAGCATAGGATAAGTAAGTTTATCCATTGATACTTACTAAGCTTCTTAAGCTCATGCGTTAGTTGTTTAAAATGCGTAGGTAAAGGACCTTGTTTGAGAAACATGAAGCTTTGTTCATGAGCATCGCAGCACCCATCGAGTTTTTGAGGTTGTTCTTTAATTATTAAAGGTTATTTGTATAGGTTATTGGCATGTATATTTAAGTCGTTTTGACCTTCTAGGGCCTGTTTTGAGTCCCGATCGCCCCTGATAAACTCCACATCAATTTTAAATGTTTATAAAATTTCAATTTGTCTAAAATATATTTTAATTATTTTAAATAAATTATTTAAGCCTTTATTATTAAATAAAAATGAGATTTCTTACTTGTACATGCTCTGGTGGCATCTCTCATTTGTCCTAGCCATCGAGACAGGTGAGGGGTGTTACATGTACTCATGTTGATAGTACTTCAGTGATTCTCTTATTCTAGTTTCGGATAACTCATCCCTAGTATCCCTTCTTTATTTTTCTAGGCTTACTAAGGGCTAAGGTTAACTAATTCTGAATTTAAGAATAAACTGATTTTGACATGGTATAAGTGAATACTTATTTTGAGGTGTTCCAATATTTGATTTCAGCCAATAAAATGTGATTTTTAAGATCCCAAAGCTTGGTTTTTGTTATGGCGAAGAGTGGGGATGAAAATTGGGGAGTTTCAGGGCAATTATTGGCTCTAGGGGTTGTGGTTTTCGAACTTGGGCTCAGGGTTATCAACACAGGTGAGATAGAATGCCTCAATGAGCTGTCTGGAGCAGTTGTATTGGTACATCTAGGCAGTTCTATTGCAACAAGTGCCCCAAACTCAAGCCATTGCACTGTTTTGAGCCATTTTGACTTTTTGGGGTCCATTTTGAGTCCCCAAGCTCCTCCAACCACCACCGAGCATCTTCAAAATGGTTTTAAATTACCTCTAAAGACTTTTAATTGATCTAAACTTGGATCAATGATTTTATGAAAATGTTTTTAAACTTTCAAGTTTAGTAAAATTCTTATTTCCCTAAACCCGAATGACCTTGCTTTAAGTAGATAAGCTTCAAACATTTGGTTTTTGATCTAAATGGGTCCTAACATGTATTCAATGATAAAAAATGATTTCAAAATCATATATTACTCTTTCTTGAATGTTGGGAATTGTTTTAAAGAAAATCTACAAGGTTGTCAAATGGTGTTTTATTAAAAGAAAATTATGACTATGGTTTGGAAAATACTTTGATAACACCTCTCAATCGTACCATACATCGGGATGAACGAGAAGTGTTACAATGAATATAATCCTATACGCATAGCTTAGTTGAACGAAAAATATATTAAAGGAGACTGAATCAAAGTTATTTTTTCAGAGTTCTTCTTTATGTACAATCTTCGAAAGAATTTTATGTAAATTTTCAAAAAATTCGTTCAAGTAATAACTCAACACATCTTTTCACCAAAACATTTTTTACTTTAACATTTGAAAAGATAGTATACAATATATATTAAGTGATATTGTCATGAGAAGAGTAAAAAATATTTTGTGCTATTTTTTTTTCTTTAACATAGGTTTTGTTCCATTAGATTTCTCTAATATAAGTTTTTAATAAGAAAACAGTGTTGATACTGCGCACTATTTTCCTTCTCTATGTTTTTATTCCACTAAATTTTTCATTGTTCTTAAAAAGGTTTTAACGAGTCATAGGAGTGTTGTAAATAATATAAACTATTTTGAATATGATAACATTAATGGAAAATAAATTTTTGAATCCTGAGTTGTGGTCTATTAACTTGACTTTCATCTTCCTTAAGAATAAATTGAGTTTGAATCATCATTGTAAAAGCAATAAATTAATTTTTTTGTCAAAGATATATTGATTATTAATCTTTATTTATTTTTCCTAATTCAATTTTTGTTTTCTAAACATTATTATTTTTTACCCCAACCGGATGAGATTTAACTTAATGTAAAAACAATAACAATTCATATATGTTGACGTGGTCAATATATTCTATTAAATTTTGTATCGTTTGGTAACAATGTGATAGATTGAGAAAAAAACTTATTTATTACATATGTATTACAATAAGTAGAAATAGAAAAAATAGTTAGTACAAATTTAATCCTGAAATTAGGAAGATAAGTTAAAATATTTTGTAAAAAAAGGGGTAAGCTATATTTGTGGTCATCCAACTATGGTTATTTTCTTTTTTATCACCCTACTATGAAATGTTACCAAATGGTCACTAAATTATTCAAATATGTCTTTTAAGTCTATGTACTCTTAGTGATTTTAAAATTTATTCTTTTACTTTTATTTTAAGGAATTTAATTTTTTTACTTTTATGATTTAAAAATGTAAGTATTATTGTTGTTAACCTTGCTAAAACTTTTTTTATTAAATTCAAGTTCATGATAATGTTATTTTATGGGTAATATATACCAACAGTCACTCAATTTTGGGGTAGGTAACAAAACAGTCACCTTGGTTTCATTTCAGTCACTCAACTTTAAAAAAATGACAAAATAGTCCTTTATGTTGTTTTCCGTTACAGATGTAACGGCAAAGTGATGTGGCAAATGACGGCTTACTTGGTGTCATTAACCGTCCAGCTGGCCGGTTAGCACCAATTTAAACAGCCATATCAACAACAATTTAGGGTTTATCAAAAGAAGAAGAAAAAGAAGAAGAAGAAGAAAAGAAAAAAAGAATTTGGGATGGTTTCTGTCCAATACAAAGGGGTTACCAAAAGGAAAGAAGGGATTATTAGTGGTCGAAATCGGAAGAGACCAAAGTCGCGCCATTAGCTTAAACCACTTCCCCACTTGATTCCAGTCTCTCTGAAATGGATTATCAGTGGCCTAGTATTGAGATGAATTAAAAACTAGGCTTTTACTATTCTAGAAGATGAATTTATCGTTATTTGAATGAATAGTCGTCCCATTTGTTTTCATTGTCTGGTTGGGTAAAATGGTATCGGTTGGAAAATCAAAACTCTGCCAATTCCTATAAACAATATTCCCCCATCTTCCAATACCAGCCTTGTCAAATTTCAATTACTAGTCGCTAATGGTTGCCCTGACAACAAGTTTTAGCCCGAAGAGTTTATTAAACGAAGCTCGCCATTGTCGTCAATGATAAGAGACGAATATCGAGTCAACGGAGAATCATCACTAGCCAACCAAACAAGGGTGTTATTTCCAGATATGTTGTAATACCAAACATAGAAAGTGTAGAGATTTGCAGAAGAACCCATTGACTTAAACCCAGCAGTGAAGACTTTGTTTGAAGAGATAAGAAACTTGTTTTAAAATGAAGTCCATGAGAAATTGGAGAAATTGAAGGATTGATCTTGCTGGGACAACAATGGCAGAAGGTTACAGAGGAGGAGAGCCAATGTTACATGGTGTTTCAATGGCAAAGAATCAGACCCCACCAAATTAGGCAAAGAGGACTTTTTTTTTTTTTTTACAATCTCATCATCATCATCATCATCATCATCATCATCATAATCTTCTTCTTCTTCTTCTCTGTTATTAAGGTTTTTTTTCAATTTCTTCTTAATTTGGGTGGGTTTCCACTATGGACATCCAACGTGGTTAGTTAACTGGTCACGCCACCTGTCCCATTAGGTCTGTAACGGAAAATGTTAGTGCGTGACTGATTTGTCACTTTTTGATAACGTTAGTGACTGTTTTGTTATTTTTCTAAAGTTGAGTGACTGAAATGAAACTAAAATGACTATTTTGTCAATTACCCTAAATTGAGTGACTGTTGGTGTAATTTACCCTCATTTTAGTTACATTACTATTAAATAAGTATTTTTCTTATTTTAAAAAGTAATGCCAACAAATTTAACAATAAAATTAACTGTATTAAAATCTAAATTAAAAAAACTGAAAAATAAAACAACTGAAATTTTAATAATAAAAGTGTATTCACTAAATTCTATATTTTAAAATTAGATGTTTGTCAAAATAGAGAGGCTACCTTCATTTTCTCCCTTTAGCCCACCTTTTATCTCAACTATTCCACCTTTCAATAAAAATAGAAAACTCTACTGTTCCTGAACTCTGAAAGTCTGGAAAAAAATGGGGTCTTAGAAAGCAGAGAAACCTTCACTACTTCAGTAGCTGCGTTCAAATGGTGATTTCAGGTGATAACGAAAATTTAAAGCTGCCAAAATTTCCCCTTTATTGCTGGTTTCTTTTAAACTCTAAGTTTGCAAGTTTCTTTTTATCTGCTATCTTTCATGAATAATTTCCTAGGTCGTCACTTCTCAACTTCGTTCGATTCTGTTAAAGTAAAACCCACTTCTTTAAAACCCTTAATTGATGTGAATTCAAGGAGAAAGAATTGGAATCCAATTCCAATTCCCTTCAGAACAATCCCTGAACCCAGAGGTCAAGACCCTGATTTTGTGAATGTTGCCCATAGTCACCTCGTTCACTCTGATTGGAATAAGCTTAATGCTTTATCCATCCACGTGACCCCATTTAGAGTTAAGCATGTTTTGTTAAAGATTCAAAAGGACCATGTTCTTTCTCTTGAGTTCTTCAATTGGGCTAAAACTCGAAACCTCACTTCACATTCCCTTGAAACTCATTCAGTGATTCTCCACATTCTCACCAAAAACCAGAAATTCAAATCCGCTGAATCGGTTTTGAGGAGTCTTGTGTCTGGTTCATTGGAATTGCCAGCTAAGATGTTTGATGTGATACTGTATTCTTATCGAATATGTAATTCCTCTCCTCGTGTGTTTGATTTACTGTTTAAGACATATGCACACGCCAAGAAGTTTAGGAACGCTACGGATGCTTTTTATCGGATGAAGGATTATGGGTCTTTTGCCAACTACTAAGTCATGTAATGCATATTTGAGCTCATTGCTTGATTTACATAGGGTGGATATTGCTTTGGGGTTCTACAGAGAAATGCGGCGTTGCAGGCTTTCTCCCAATGTATACACTTTTAATATAGTAATTCATGCGTTTTGCAAGTCAGGAAAACTTGAGAAGGCTATGGAAGTGTTAAGAGAAATGGAGATTATGGGTTGTAATCCTACTGTAGCATCTTACGACACATTGATTGCAGGGTATTGTAGCAAGGGTCTAATGAGCTTAGCCATAAAGCTTAAAAGCTCAATGGAGAAAGATGGAGTGCATCCAAATGTGGTACTTTTAACACCCTTATTAATGGTTTTTGTAAGGAAGGGAAATTACATGAAGCAAATAAGGTTTTCAATGAGATGAAAGCTCTGAATCTGGCTCCAACTATTGTAACTTACAATACTTTAATAAGTGGGTACAGTCAAGTAGGTAAGAGTGAGATGAGCAACAGGCTTTATGAGGACATGTTGAAGAATGGAGTTAAGGCTGATATACTGACATACAATGCATTGATACTGGGATTATGCAAGGAGGGTAAGACAAAGAAAGCTGCCTATCTGGTTAAAGAACTTGATAAGGACAACTTGGTTCCAAATGCTTCGACATTTTCTGCTCTTATTAGTGGGCAGTGTGTCAGGAAGAACTCTGACCGTGCGTTCCAGCTTTATAAGACCATGATCAGGAGTGGTTTTCATCCAAATGAAAACACTTATGGTATGTTGATTTCTACCTTGTGCAAGAATGAAGATTTTGATGGAGCAGTGCAGGTCCTAAATGATATGATGATAGATCAATGGTTCCCGACTCTGGTACTTTGTTTGAGCTGCACAAGGGGCTCAGCCAATGTGCTAAAAATCAATTGGCAATGATCCTATGCAAAAAACTGGAAGATAGACATCTGATGCCAAAAGGTTTTGATAAATCCAAAATTATCAGTTCTCAACCAGAAAATGAGGACAAGACATCTTGATATAACTTGTGGATTTTGTATATTCCAACTCCAATACTCTGATACTGTCAAGTTGACACTGTGGAGTGCATTTTTATTTGAGAGTATGCCCAAAGACAACTTTGTTTAGTTGAAGTAAAGGAAGATTCCTATTGTCTGTACCAAAGCAATAGGAAGGTGCCTATTGTTGATCGTTGAAACAAACCATCCCCTGTTTAATTTTTTTAAATATTATACATTTTGGAATGAGGCAGATGGCCTACAAATATGCTTTTTAACAACTTATAGGCTGGTTGTTGCATTGGCACTCTTTTTTTTGTCTGCTTCTGTTATGTAAATTCCTTTGTTTGACCTATAAACATTATGATTATGTATTTGATTCTTTTTGCATATTGTTATTATTGAGGACCATTTTTTCCATTTATTGCTCTATGGTTTTTTTTTCAGATAACATCTTCCATGTTTGAGTCTTTGATATATTATGAATTTTATAAGTTTCACAAAGAATATGTGGTTAAATTTCTTGTTGGCCCATGCTGCACCTGATATACATGCATACGCTAAGTTCTGAGATTTTGCTAACACTGTCACCATATATAATTGTTCTTGTCTTTTAAATGAATTGCCACTTATTTTATCTCTATGCATGTAGGTCTCTAGCTGCATCTGAATCTTTTGTTTAACTATTTCTCCAAATGCTGTGATCATGTTATGGCTTTCTCCTATCTCATTTTCTACTTTTTACTCAGTTGTCTTGTTAAATAACATGGATAGCTTTCTGCTTTCTGCTTTTGACCTATCATACCAAGATATTCAATTTCAAAATATGAGTCAGAGTAATTTCCTGTTATTAAGGACCATTATTTTATCACTTAAAACTTGGTAAACTCCTATATCTTCATCTATAATAATAATAATAATAATAATAATAATAATAATAATAATATTATTATTATTATTATTATTATTATTATTTTGTTTCATGCTCTCATAAATGGAATGTGAGGTATGGAAATTAAGTACACTTGTTTTTCCTGCTGAGCCATGTCAAGACTTTTCTTCATGACAAAATCTCCTGTTGTCCAACTTGGAAACTTCCTGTATTGCAGTTGAGGAAGCAGTAGTTTAATTTTGGGATATTGGAAGGTATGACTGCATGCATCCATCTACCATCTTCAAGTGGAATATATTAAGATTTTACTACATGTTACAAAAGAATCCAGGGAAAGACATGTCTGAAAGGTCCTTGGTGCAATGAATTCAACTTGAACTCAGCACTCGTTTTGAAAATTTCCAGTTATTATTTGCCATTGAGAGAAAATTCAAGATGAGAAGGTATTATTGAGACTTGGCTTTTCCCTGAGAATGTGATAATAAATTAAAGATTCAACAAGAGAAGGCGGTAGAAATAAATGCAGTCTAATCAAGCAAGAGTGTTCACCTAGTTGTAGTTGGCTGGCATAAAGATACAAGCTTCCAGCTTAAAGTTCTCAAGGTGGGATGCGGTTTTGGGTCACTCGATGATGAAGTTCCCTGTGGTAGGTAGCTTCTCTATTTATAGACATGCTAAGAACTTAACCATTAGAATTTGACATCTTCCTGGCTCCATGAGGCTTAAAATTCGTATATTTGATGAAAATTGTAGCTTTTGTTGTTCAATCTGCACCATGGTTCAAGGTTGTTCTACATCAATGGTCAGTAGAACTGTTATTTTATGTGAATTGAAGAGCAATACTTATGAACGGATTGAAAGGTACTGAAAACAAGCTGTGAATACGGTGTGATACATCTGGGTTAGGAGCAAGATTAGAATTCAGCCCTATAAAGTTGACCAGTTAAGATTCTGGTAGAACTAATTTCTACCATTATTCTGCAGCCATTCATGGAAACTCTGGTGGGGATGCTTCCATCTCTGCATTTAATCCTGTCTTTCATTGAAAAGAAAAATGCGGCAAGAGTGACTGCAATATTACAAGTGCTTCAAGGTCACCTAACAAGTAGACTCATTAATCTTTTCCAATATAGAGTATGGGGGTTTTTAATTAGAGTTTAAAGAAGAAAAACGGGTTGTTGGATATGAGTTTAAAAGGAGTTAAAGAATAAGATAAAAGCTTGCTGAGGATCATTGACTTTAATACCAAATAGATATCAAATAATTACGACTGTAATTGGGGCTGATAGGTCCGCTCATCCAAGAGAGACTGAAATCTTAAAGACTCCTAAGAAAAACTCAAATCTCTTTTTAAGGATTTAAAAAAAAAATTCTACTTAGCTTTTATTATTCTATAGGTCCCTTTAAATAGAGGTTACAAAAATTAAATAAATATATCACTAAAGAAGGTCCTATGAAGATACTTCTATTTTAAGAGTACCAAAACAATTTTATTCTAAGTCATATCCTAACAACCTCTTCTAAGATTCCTATTTAACAATTATCTATAACAATACTCCCCTCTTTGGAAATAGAGCTTGTCCTCAAGCTTGGAGACAAAGGTAATCAACTCAGAGTAATATTTCTATTTCTTTAGCCCTAAATCCTCATGTTTTAAGAGGAAAAGGGAAAAGAAATAACTCCCCTTAACTAAACCTAACTGTCCCTTTTAACTTAACCTAAGTCTCTATTGGAACTTGGTAAATGTCACATCAATACTGAGTTATCTTATCCAAAAGTTGCCATTTTGAAGAAACTTACTCAATTACTCCTTTAGCCTATAATCTTTCTAGATCACATTCGATTAGTTCCTAACCAGCTTACCTTACAAATTAACTGGCATAAGACCGCAATTGTTACAAGGTGTATTATGCTAATGGCGTGAACTCATATCCCTATCATTTTACGTAACCACAAGTCTCATTTCACCACTCATAGTAATCTGACATGATATCCTTTTTTTTTGCTTATTTTCATATTGAAGTTCGTCCATTTTGAACGCCAAAAAAAGTATCTGGGCGAATACTATTTCGCTCATACTTCTTTTATGACCATGCACCATATTCATATATATATTTTCATGCCATTATTCCTTGATTTGTTATACTTACCATTCTTCATAGTTAGCCATAAGCTTCATTCTTTCAGAATATGCCAGACTAGGGTGTTACAGGCGCACTCGAAAAGTTCATATACTAAATCAAATCTTAACATCAGACGCTTAAAACTTGCTCTTTAAGCCTTACTTTAGTAAACAATGTTTTGAACCTTTAGAGCTTCATCGAGCGGGATGTTACAAAAGTTCTTACTTTGTGATACCTGTACTAAACTAGACTTAGCTACCATATCAGATTTACTCTCATTTTGGAACTTTTGAGGACTTCTAACGATTGTTCAGTACTAAATTTAGACTTAGACAAGCAGTCCTTGACCAGGTGGTCTTTGGATCCACAACCAAAACAAGCTCCTAATTTCTTCTTACACTCACCACCGTGACTCTACCATAGTAGTTACGTTCACTTTTTATCATTCTGGAACCACCAGAACTTGCCATAGACACAGTTAACATGCCGAATCCCTCACGCTTGTAGTCGATGAACTGTGAATCTTTCCTTGAAGCTGGAAACGTATAGTTCTTCGGTTTCTTAAAACTAGATGGATGTGGAGGACTTGCTCTGCCTCTTTTCATTCTTTCTCTCTCAAATTTTTTACTTCTATCCCTGATAATCTATTCTTTTTTGTGGGCCTTAATTGTCATTTCCGCAAGAGTCTTGCATTTAGAAGCTGCCACCAAAACTCGAATTTCATCTCTAGGTCCCCATTGAAACTTATTGCATATCTCTTTTTCTTTCTAAACCATATTTTTAGCGTAGCGACTAAGCAAGAGAAATTCACGCTCATACTACACAACAGACATTTTTCCTTGTTTTAGATACAATGATTCCTTCTTTATCAGCTCTATGAACATCTGATTGACATATCTCTCTCTAAACTTTTTTAGAAAGAAATCCCAGTCAATCATTAGTTCTGAGGTAACACTAACCAAGGTTTCCCATAATTGGTAAGCTTCTCCTTCCAACAATGACACAACACTTCGAAGGCTACCTTCATTATTACATTTTAGTTCCTTAATAACTCTACACAACTGAGACAACCACTGCCCAGCTACAGTAGGGTCCTCTCCTTTATCACCAAGAAAATCCTTGGTGCCTCTTTTTCGAATTCTTTTACTCATTAGCGGTTTCTCTAGAACTATCAAACATTTTTTTTACTTGCTACATAAGAAGTGTTATCTTAGTACAAAACATAGAGACTAAGCCAGAGGCGTACTGTGCTTGACAAGAGTGTGACATTGCCTACGATTTTCTGAGAATCGATTAAACTTAGGCTCTGATACCAAACTTGTAACACTCCAAACCCAATCCTTAAGGAGGATTTAGGTATGGTACATCACTACTGTAAAATCATTATCTTTAAAACTGTATCTAGTGTAAACTAATTTAAACTACAATTCAAATTAGTATAAAATATAAACTATTTGTCATTCAAGAATAAATAAGATAATACTATTTGAAAACCATAAATACTTCACTGAAATTTCATTAGAACCATATATTCATAATCATAAGTTTAGATACAAAATACATTCTTCAAAATGCAAATGCCTTGACACCACCCACATGTCATGCATAATACAAAATATTAGAAGTCTCACGACGACGATAGTCCTCTAGCGTAGTCTTTAGAGATTCCTTTACTTAATCAGTAGGCCTGAGAAGGAAAGGTAACAAAGTAAGTTCAAAGAACTTAGTGAGTTCTAGAGGAAAAACATTGCAATAGCCATAAATTATTCAAGTAAATCTTTCCAACTCAGTACAGTCACACAGTTCACCAGTTGGCAGATACCAAAGAAGATAGGCTACACGCTAGACACTATTCCTTTGGCGTATACACCATGCCCATGCATTCACACATACCACTTTCTTCGTGTTAGCCACAAATCCTAATCCTTGTTCAAATCCATATCGTTCGTTTATTCATTTTCCTTTATCATGATTTGCCAATATGCTTTGCAATAACACTTGCCCTACTAGAGGCTACACAATCATTTTCATGTATCGCGACCTGCCAGTTCAATGCTTATTTCATAGAAGACAACCCCGTGAATTCATTTCTATGTTTCAAATCATATAGTTCATTTCAGAAGCAAGGGGTAGTGGCTTAAACACGAAGAAAGGTTCTTACATATTTGACACGGACTTGACCAAATCAGACTAATAACAACAAACATCCATCACTCTCATAAAAATATTTCATCTTCACAGAATATGTAAGCTTACCTTAAACCAAACATAAAAAAAAAGCATTACACACACATGGAGTAAGAAGGAACTCACCGGAAAACACAACAAGATTAAACTGCAGGAACTTTTCCCTTATCACGAGAACATTCAGGTGTGTCTTTAGCAGGTGCTAAAACAACAAAGGAGTTGGCTAAGTACAACAAATCCAAACCTTTAAGCAGGTCTCTAGTCTTAGGTTTTTCGAGAGAAAGGTGCAGAGAAAAATTTGAGAAGAAAATATGGGTGCAAGGGAAAACGTAAAACTTGCTCATGAAGCCAATACTAACTTTTCACAACTATACATGAAAGTTGGGTTTAGTGGATAAGTCTGATTATCCCACTAAACCCCCTCGATTCTTGTGACTAAGCACTTCGTCTCTCATCATAAATGTGAGTCCTATCGACTATAATAATTTAGTTCTATTCTAACCAATTCTCATTTGTCTAACTAATTTGTTCAACCAGAATAATAATATAATGATATAGTAAATGGTTTTTTCAAACTAAGGACTTAACATATTCATCTAATAATTAGGGGGCGTATACTTTATTGGGGAGTCCACCAAACCACCAAGCTCGCCCACAAACTTCGCCTAAAGGCACACTCACAGACTTACATACTTGGTCACAATTAATACCTTACCCACTCAAAACTTGCTCTAAACACCATATTTAGATAAACAATATTCGAACACTAGGTGTAACATCCCTATCTCGTCTTTGTTGTTAGATTAGGTTTATGGAGCATTACTGAGCAAAATAGAACATTTAACT
This sequence comes from Gossypium hirsutum, assembly GCF_007990345.1. Lineage (NCBI taxonomy): Eukaryota > Viridiplantae > Streptophyta > Magnoliopsida > Malvales > Malvaceae > Gossypium > Gossypium hirsutum. The sequence continues at coordinate 35,488,608 of NC_053443.1, forward strand.
TCACAACAGAAATAATCATACAAATTAAATCCTAACATATAACAATTGAATCTAATCATGAAAAAAAAAATACTTATGGGCCTTAAATCGAGCCTACTGGGCCCTAAAAAAAGTTTGGGAACAATCTAGGATCAAATCGAAACAATTCAAAAAATTCTAGAAAAACATGAAAATTTCGAAAATAGGGGTCACATGGTTGTGTGACATAGCCCAGACCATATGAACATTGGAAGTTTGGACACATGGCTGTATCCCAGTCCGTGTGTCTACCTGTGTCTTTACCCGTGTGTATATTCGAAATAGGGCACACGGCCATGTCACAGGTCGTGTGCCAAACCGTGTGTGCATTCGATGTTGGGTCATATGGTCGTGTCATAAGCAGTGTGTTAGACCATACTACATACTGACTTGGGATACACGGCCATGTCGCAGACCATGTGAAACTTGCACCTAAAGTAATAAAGAAACACAACCGTGTGGGGTGGCCGTGTGTGGCACATGATCGTGTGACAGTCCATGTTCTAGGCCCTGTGCTCCATTTTTAACCCCTAATGCTAGCTAAAACAAACACCAATTCTTGCATGTCAAGACACACCATGCCTAGCTTGTTTCACATGTTTAAAAACACATTCAAAGACATACCAAATGTACTAAGTCTCACATTTTATGTGCCTAACCAATGTGTCCTCATTAACACCATAATTTTTATACATAACAATCAAGCACTTCACCTACAACATCACATTCATATTCATGTCCTTCAATTATCAATAAAGCCTCAAAATGTCAATTACCAAATCACATACTAAAGACACCTCAAAGATGTCCATTATCATTAAATACCTACCAAATTGACCGTGCTTCAACATAAAAAAAGAAACCAAACCAAAATAATACCAAATAACAAGTTTTCCAAATGATACCACATCCAAAATAACATCAACATAAAACATAGATTATTAATCCAAAACCATATAAGCTTAATTAAAATTCAATTAAATTTTTAACTTTGAAAACATCAAACACAATATACATGCCACAAACCAAAATGATCCAAAATCAAAAGCTACCGAAAAAGGGGTTCGATAGTGTGAGCTCTGAATTTGATCCGTTCGACCAGTTCCGTAAAACAATATGTTCATAAAACATCAAAAAGAAGATAAAGTAAGCTTATAAAGCTTAGTAAGTTTATAGGTATTTAAACAAAACTCTTACCTTGGTTTCAATTAAGTAAAATGAATATAACTAAATTTAATACTATTTCCTGACAAAACATTTAAAACAATTAGGTGAGTGTTTCATTTATCAATCGTATAATCTCTTAATCATTTAATATGACATAATTCTATATCATTCAATAAGAAGATCCAACACGTAAAATGCATCATCCATTTGACAATGTCAATTCACATACATATTCCATTTCTTTTAAACACGTAACTTTGACATTAGTGTCACATTTACAAAGCGCTCGTTTCATACTTATAACTATAAACTTTCCTATCATTTCAATATTGTTACAAACAACTTTTAAATACATAAAAATCAAATATTCAATTTCATCACTTAACATCTCCATATGATTCATGAATTCAATATCATCTTACCTTAACTTATAAATTAATATTAAAAGAGCTTTCATAACCATACCCTAAAAATTGTTACAAGTGTTACTTAACATTAGTATCAAAGCATTCAATAGAATAATTCATGTACCACAATAGTTCCAAACCAAAAATTCATACTTATATATATACATAAATGACACCTTCCAAAAAGGCTTAACCAATTCCATCAACCACATTTTCTCAATATAACCAACAACATTTATAAGCAAGAATTTCATTGTAACATTTATCACTTAATAACATCATAAATATGCAATAAAATTTAGCAATTAATTAAGCTGTAGATCAATTAACACATAGCCCGATGAACTATAGTAACTTGACTTGGATACTCAGGTAACTAAACCACACCAAAAGCATCATAGATGCGTTACAGAGGCACCAAAGTGCAGACAAAGGTAAAAATATGCAATTAAAGACACCGAAGTGCAATCCCGTACAAGCGTGTGTACAAACCCCATTGGCATGCTAGTTGTATGCTAACCGTTTACTACGTTCAACCGGGCATTATACTTAAACGCATAACATCAATAAATCAATTATTCAAAGGCACTTTCATATTTTCGTACACATTTTATAAATCTATTACATTCAGTTCAATAAGGTGAAATCACAAGAATTACCATCACTAACTATTCATTTTCCAATTGTACTTAATTGAAACATGTAATAATATATGTATAACTAATAAAATTTTCACATTTGTACAATTAACTAGTGAAAAATAATATAATTATAAAGAAGTACACATATACATATCAATATACTATGAACCTATCTAGATTATGCTTTCGGTTAAATCATAGGGACTAATAAATAATTTTCTCTTTTCCCAGGTTAACCTCCGTAAGATTTAATTCTTGATCTATATAATGATTAAATTCAACATATCAAATTCAAATAAAAATTTCAACTCATTTTATGTATATAACCCTTAATTTTGATTAATTACACATTTTCGCTAAACTTTTACATTTATCACAATTTAGTCCCTAAACCCGAAATTTCAAATTTAACAAAATTTCTCAAATACCCAATGCTAGCCGAACTTATTTCTATTTTAATATAGTCCAAAATTTTTCAAAATTCACAAAAATTCCACGTCAATTTTAATATTTTATCAAATTAATCCTTTAACTAAAAATTAACTAAAATCACTTTACAAAATAGTCCTAAACAAAAATCAAAACTAAAAATTCATCATTTAACATAAAAAATAACTAGGATTCATCTATGGAAAAATCTAAAATCTTTAACAGTTTCAAAAACGAAGGTACGTATTAGCTAGGCCTAGTTGTAACGATCTATAAAACGTAAAAAATACAAGAAATAATTGAGAAAACCATTTACATGCAAGTAATAAACAATGGCTGAACATTATGTTTCTCTAATGGAGTTTTTTCTCCATATTTTTGGTGGTGGAAAAAGGTAAGGACGATGATACTTGATTTTTACTTTATGATTTTACTTATTATTATTAATTCACTAATCAGTTAACCTATAAAATCTTTAAATAAATGCCTTACCTATCCACTATTAAAGAAACATGGACTAATTACTTCATAAGTCCTCACACATCCAATAAATAAATTTTTTAATCAATAAAATTCAATAATACTTAGATTTTATGACTTTTTCAATTTAGTCCTTTTCAATTAACTAATTAAACAATAAAATTTTTGAACTGATCCTTTACATACCTAAATAATAACTCCGTAAATATTTAATGAAAATATTTATGAGCTCAGTTTTCAAAAACAAGGCTACGATATCTCATTTCCCAAAAGCACTTGACTTTCGGGACAACTACTTATACATAACTATTTATTCAATTAACTAAAATTCACCAAGTCAATACTTAATATCAAATTATAATTGACTCATACGAATTAAATGATAATTAATACGGACTTACTTGTCAGATTTGTGGTCCTGAAACCACTATTTCCGACACCACTAAAAATGAGTTGTTACAACTCTCCCCCTTAGAAAATTTCATCCTCGAAATTTCTTACCTGAAAATAGGTTCGGGTACTGTGATTTTATAGATTCTTCTATTTTCGACGCAGCTTTTGTCAACTTCGTATCGATGCCATTATACTTTAACCAACGGTATATATTATTCTGTAATTCTTTCACTTCCTGAGCTAAAATTTTTAACCAGTTATGCATTATAAACCAAAACGCCTTCTATTCAATCTCATCCATAGAAAGTACATGTGATGGATTAGGATAATAACGACGAAGCATCGAGGTATTAAAACATTATGGATATCGTCAAGTTATGATTCCTTCCGAGATTTCATATGGTTCAATGTAACACTTTTCTCCAGGGCGAATCTTTCAAAAAGACTTTCTCACAATAGAAAACCCATATCTTTACGTTTTAGATTGACTTAGGATTCTGACGATCAGATACTGCTTTCAAATTATTATGGATAACTCTGTCTTTATTCTCAATTTCTATAAAAAATCAACTCCAACTAAGTTTATTTCATTCAGTTCCGTTTAGTACAACATACTTCTTCATTTACGCTCATATAAAGTATTGTACTGTGCTATTTTTATGCTCGGTTGATAACTGTTATTGTAATCAAACTCAGCTAACGGTAATTACTTTTTTTTACCATTTCAAACTCATTTACGCAACATGATGACATATAATCCAGAATATATACTGCACACTCAGCCTGACCATCTACTTGTGAATAAAAAATAATATTACAATTTAATCGGGTTCGAAAAACTAGGATCACAGTCAGAAATAATGAATAACAACATACTGAGTAATCTAAAAATCTCAGAAATTATATAATTTGACAAACTTCTCAAGTGAAAATCTATTCAAACCAAAATAAAGTGAACAGATTTCGTTAACCCGTTAACTATAATCCAGATCAAATATTTTCTTTTCAGAGTCAACGATAATCCTGAAACAAAATCTATAGTGACACGCTTCCATTTCTACTTAGAGATTATCACAGTTGCAACAAACCTGACAGAACGTCATATTCGGTTTTCACCCGTTGACAGATCAAACATTTGGATACAAACTCTAATATTTTCCATTTTCTATCAACAATTTCGAAAACACAGATTCCTACAATTATCCTAAATGAACACTGAAATTTGATCATTTTCAACAAGTTTCTGTTTAGTTAACCATTTTAGATCATATTTCTAAAATTCTTGAATTCCCTAGTTGATAATCAAGGATCAGATAACAAACTTTCAATAACTCTATACATTTGTACCATCTCAGATTCAATTCTGAAACTTCTGTTAATATAACTTTCGTATGTTCGGAACTCTGTTGATATTTATTCAATCAAACAAAACTAACAATTATAACAATTTCATCAATGATAGAGCTATCACCAAAAGGTCTGAACAAAACATCTGTCTTATAACTCTTAACTGGCAACCATTTAGTCAAAATTCAATACTTAAAAATATAGTAGCTCCTTTTATTAAAAATAATTAATTCATCTCTATAAAATAACAAACTATGGTTCACCACGCTGTCTCTAATTTGTCATCTGAAATCATTAAATAATTCTCATTAACACAATGTCATTTTCTCAAATTATGTATTTGGTCATATGAAACTTCTATCAACCAGCTTTTATAACTGTGTCTTTAACTTTTTCAATTCAACAGAAGCCATTTTATACGAAGCAATAAATACCAGAGTAGTTTTGGGCATTATCTCAATAGTAAATTCAATTTCCTATTTTGATGATAAATCGGTTAATTCTTCAAAAAACATATCTGTACATTCTCTGTCTGTCAGTAACTAATCAATCTTCAACTCTGATGCCCGTGAATGTAGAAAGTGAACTAATAATGCTTTACACCCTTTACAGACCATTCTCGAAGTAAAAATCACAACAATCAGTTCTGTCTGACTTAATAGTAATTAACTCATTAAATCTGATATCTCAAAATGATTCATTTTTTAGTACAATTCACTTCATCAACATGCAGAGTCAAGTAGCCCATACTCAGTATAACTAGTTAATATATCTGGGGTAGAAGTCTTTTCTTTAACTCAAATGGTGTAAATTCTGATATTATTGCTTTGACTTAGTAGTCTATCTCTTTGAGAAACAAATATTTGGGAAACAACATGATTTTAAAAAGAAAATGTTTGATTTATTTGATAAAATCTTCACCAAAAGTTTGGTATATCCACATTGAAAGCAAGCTCCAGTCATAACTCAATGCACATCCCTATAGAACTTTCGACAATGATCACAAACAAATTTATCAACATTATGGACACTTCCAATACTGACTTCTGCTGTCTATGAGAATCGAATTGTTCTACCTCGACTTATTTCTTCTGGTGAATCTAGACAATATAACACTACAAGTAAGAGTACCTCAGTTTCTTCGAGAGCGGAGCTGAAGACAATTTAGATATATTTCTTTTACTAGAGTCACGAAATTTCATTTCAATCTTTTTGTTACTATCACAGATCTCTTCCATTTATTGTGCTCGATTAGACAAATAAAAAATTCCCCATATTTCCATTACTTGAACCAACATTTTAGTTTTTAATAGTCAATCCATCTTCGTAATTCCAATTAACTTTCTCTTTCAATACAATAGATAGTATCGTGCTACCACTAATACACTTTGTATTTAATAATAACACTGTACAAATTAAGAAATCATTAAGTGAGCATGCCAAATCATCAGATGTTCTCTAAATATTTTCTAACCAGAATTCAACTCTAACTAGATCATCATATGTTTTACCACTAAACTCATCGGCGCCACATTTATGAATCTTATCTATGGGAAATCTAGATACACATACAAGAGGGAAACTTTGAGGACCACAGGGTGCCGGGTTAGGCACAGTAGGGGAATAAAGGTTGTAGAGCCACAAGATTAATTCATAACAATTTCATTAATATAATGACATATTAAGCCAAAAGAACATTCTTTACCTTATTTTTGAACATTTGCAGAACTAGCACGCTAGATACTCGCTCCTTGCTCGGGAGCCAGGACATTACTTTAGATTTCATCAGTAACAACACGATTAGCATTGGCCAACATCTTTTAAATTATAAGAAATTAGGGTTAGATCGGATAAAAAACATCACACTACCACTTTTATTTGTGGCATGTATATACTAGACTCAATACGCGTTACGTTTGTCTTAGAATCGACTAAACCGTAGCTATGATATCACTAAATGTAACACCCCTATCTTGTCTTTGTTGCCAGATTACGGTTATGGTTTATAGTAAACTCTAAATTATATAGGTTTTTAGTTGTTTATGGCACCTTTTTACTTGAAAATTATGTTAATCCCGAATATTTATTATTAAATTGGGTGAATTTTGTTCACGATGAGATATTGGACATGATTTAGCAAATTATACAATTTTATACTTTTATGTATTAAATTTTTGCATAATTTAATTATTTCATGTTACATAGTATTTTCCTTTATTTAATTGTTGCAATGGAACCATGGAATTAATAAGTTAATAAGCTTATTTTAATTATGCATGGACATGAGCTTTATGTCACCTTAGTTGGACACCAAAGGCAAGCAAATTGGGTCAAGAGAAGGTCACTTTGATCCAGTTAAAGATGATTTAATTGAAGAACAAGTCTTATAAGTAATTTGGTCATAAAATTATCCAAGCAAGGGGGAAAGAAACCCAAATCAGCAAGGGCGTATGAGTAGCCCAAAATAAGCTTTTGGGAGATTTATTCAGAGGTCCTTACATTTGTAAAACAATTAAAAATCAACTCCCAACAATCGCCCAAGAAACCATCCAACCCTTGCTTGATTCATGCATGAAATCAAGCATGAATCAAGCAACCAACAACTTCACCTCTCCACAATTCATGGGTGGCCATGAAAAGGAGAAACCTAAGGGATATTCAAGCTACTTTCAGTAAACTCCTTAGCCATACCTCTACCATAAATACGATCCTTTACTACCCATTGATACATCCCTCATCATTCAATAATCCCTCAATCCCTCACTTCACATGCTATCATCTTTTCTCTCATCTCCTTTCCCCTTCCTCTCACACATAAACCATCCATTATACCCTTCTAATTAGCTAGCAATTCCTCGAGAAAATTCTCTATTGGCCGACCACCTTGAGAAGCATTTTTTAAAGGAGCAATTACGAGGATCAGAGGAAGCCACCGCGATCAATTTTTGGAGGATTGCCAAAATTATTAAGAATTCCTTCTTCCTTAATCTTTATTCTTGTTCTTTATTTTCAACATGTTTCCAATTTTCTTTCTAGTTTTTCATTAACGATATTTTTAGTGAAATCGAAACAATTATTTTGGGACCACAAATCTTACAAGTAAATTATTATTTTAATTTCTATGGAACATTAGTAAGGTCATATAAAAGTTTCGTTAAGAAATTTTGACGTTTGCATGCTTAATTAAGTAAAAAGAACTAAATCGTAAAAGGTACAAAAGTGAAGTTCTCTTAGTAAAAAGGATCAAATGGCTATGAAACTTTAAAGTGAGAGGAATTAGATAGTAATTAGACCATTTAAATAGTTATTGGCCTTTTATGAACACAAATTAAGTGATTTTTAAGTTAAAATGAGAAGTTAATAAAGTAATTTAATTAATAAGTTAAAGAAAAATAAGTAAAAACAAATGTATCATCTTCTTAATTGATATTTTCCACCAAAAATTGATGAAGGAGAAGCCATAGTAAGGGTTTGAAGCTCTGGTCACTTATATAGCTTGCATGTAAGTGATTATGATCTCGTTTTTAATGATTTCTATGTTTTTGAGGTCGTTGTAGCTTAATCTAACTAGCTTGGGATCAATTTGCTAAACTATTAAAGATTTAGGGTTTTTCCATGAATGTTCATGCATGATTCTTGATGTTTAATAGAAGATTATAAGTCCTTGTGGATGAATAAACTAGTTTTGTAAAGTGATTTTGGATGAAAATGACATTGAGGGACTAGTTTGTAAAAATGATGAAAGTTCATGGTAAAATTGTGAAATGATGGTTTGTATAGATTGATATAAGTCCCTAGAGAAATTGGCTAGCTTGAGGAAAGGATGAAAATGTTTAGATTTCAATTTATGAGCTTAAGGACTAAATTGTAAAAAGTTAAAATGTTATGGGTAAAATAATAATTTTGCAAAAATATGAAATATGGACTGATTTGAATAATAGAAGTATTAAATGTATTAAATTTGTCTATTTAGATTAAGATGGACCACATACGGATCTAGATCGAGGAAAAGCTAAAGCCTCAGATTAATCGACTTTATTTTTACTCCCTAATCATCAAGGTAAGTTCGTACGAATAAATGTCATTTTAATGCTATTTTCAATTATATGTTAATATGTTCATTTAAATGTAATTCAATGATGTATTTCCAACAATGGTATGACAGTTAAGAGTCTCGGTTGAACCTTAGGAATTCGTAAGATACAAATGACATTTCATTAGGGTTTTCATGTTTTGGGTGCGGGTCTTGAATGTCCTAATGATGGCTGAGGTCCTGCATTTGTTGTGGATACTACACAGCTCATATGAGTAGCATCGTGTAACTTACATTCTGACCCACTGCTCGTGTGAGCAACGATGTAAAGGAAAGGTTACAGTTATATGTTAAGCACACTTTCTGTGAACTTTCCCGAGTATCTGATGATATTCTAAATGGTTTAACGGGCATGAAAAGGAAAGGAACGATAAGTGTTCAAATAAACTATATCATGTAATTATGAAAAGGATTGATATGGTAAGTTTTAATAGAAGTATGCTTATGTTAATGGAAATGATGAATTCAAATCGAGTATGTTCATGTATAATGACTTACCTTATGTTAAATTCAAGTGAGTTTTAATAACCCGAAACCTCAGGCTACGTCTATAGCGAGTGTGGCCAGTGTCAGAAACAACAAGCCCAAATTTCATCAATATAATAAACGACACTTCGGTGAATGTATATTTAAAGATGGGTCATTTTTTAAATGTGGTTCGTATGAACAGTATCTCAGAGATTGCCTAGAAAGGTTAGATAGGGAAAAGGCTCAAACTATTCGACGGGGTAATACAACTGCAAGAGGGAGACCACCTCGAAACATTGGAAATGCGGGTAATAACCGTAGTGGGACGAAAGACTGTATTGTGATATCTGAGGCATGAGCACCAGGAAGAGCTTATGGGATCCGTGCTTGAGAGGAAACTTCAGCGCCTGATGTGATTATCGATATATTTTCTATCTTTGATACTAACATTAACGCTTTGACTGACCCGAGGTCATCACATTCATATGTATGCACGACTTTAGTGTTAGATAAGAAATTTCCTTTCGAGTCTACTGAGTTTGTGGTTAAAGTAATGAACCCCCTATGTCAGTATGTGCTAGTCGATAACATCTATAAAAATTGTCCTTTGATGATTCGGGGTGGCAACTTTCCAGCTGATTTGATGTTACTACCCTTTGATGAGTTTGACCTGATTCTGGGTTTGGACTGGTTAACTCTGCATGATGCTGTTGTGAATTGTCGACTAAAGCATATTGTGTTAAAATGTCAGAATGGTGAAAAACTTCGAATTGAATCAAATAGACCGGATAGTACGACTAATGTTATTTAAGCTATGTCAGCATAGAAATATGTTAGAAAAGGCTGTTAAACGTATCTCATATATATATTTGATTCCATCATTTTCGAATTGAATTTATAATTGGTTTGGAACATCCCCAATATCGATAGCTCTGTATAGAATGCCACCTACAGAATTGAAAGAGTTGAAAGCTCAGTTGCAAGATTTGATAGATAGGGGTTTTGCTCGACCCAACTTTTCTCCTTGGGGTGCTCCTGTGTTATTCGTTAAGAAAAAAGATGTATCCATGTGACTATGTATCGATTATCAATAGCTTAACAAAGTCACGGTTAAGAACAAGTATCCATTGCCATGTACTAATGATCTGTTTAACCAGTTAAAAGGTGTGACGATTGTTTCAAAGATCGATCTTCAATCTGGTTATTATCAGTTACAGGTTAAAGACTCAGATGTGCTGAAAACTACGTTCAGAACTAGGTATGGACATTAATAGTTTATTGTGATGCCAATTGGTTTGACTAAGACACCTGCTATGTTTATGGACTTGATAAATAGAATATTCAAACCTTATTTAGGCAGATTTTTTGTTATGCTTATTGAGACAGAGCATGCCTAGCATTTGAGAATTGTTTTGCAAACTTTACGCAAAAACAACTATTCGCTAAGTTTAGCAAATGTGAGTTCTGGCTTGGAGAAGTCAGATTTTTGGTACATCTGGTATCGGCAGATGGTATTAGAGTTGATCCAAGTAAAATCTTAGCTGTGGTAGACTAGAAACCTCTGAGAAATGAATCTGAAGTCAGAATTTTTCTGGGTTTAGCTAGATATTATAGAAGATTTGTCAAGGGATTCTCAATGATTGCTATGCCATTGACGAGATTGTTGCAAAAAGATGTTAACTTCGAATGACCTAAGAAATGTCAGCAAAGTTTTAATCAGTTGAAAGATTTGTTAACCAAGGCACCTATGTTGGTTCAGCTAGAGTCTGATAAAGAATTTTTTATTTATAGTGATGCTTCATTGAATGAGTTGGGAAGTGTTTTGATGAAAGAAGAAAAAGTAATAGAGTATGCTTCTAGACAGTTGAAACTACATGAAAATAAATATTTGACACACGATTTAGATCTTACAGCTATTTTGTTCACTTTGAAGATTTGGCGACACCATTTGTATGGAGAAAAATGTAATATCTTCAAGGATCATAAAAGATTGAAGTATTTGACGTTGCAAAAAGGTTTGAATTTGAGATAGCGCAGATGGCTCGAGTTATTGAAATATTATGATTTGATCATTGATTATAATCTGGGAAAGACTAATGTCGTTGCTGATGCACTGAGTAGAAAATCTTTGTTTTCTTTACAAGCATTGAACACATGATTGACGTTGATTGATGATGGTTCAATTTTAGCTGAAATAAAAGCTAGACTGACAGTTCTACAAAAGATTTGCAAAGCTCAAAAATGTGATGATCTTTTGATCGCTAAACGGAAATAGATTGAAACAACATCTGATTCAGATTTTCATGTTGGTTCCAACGGTAGATTGTACTTCAAAGGCAGAATTTTTGTTCCGCGAAATTCTAATCTCATTCAGAAAATTTTGCAGGAAGCTCACAGTAGTAGCTTGTTGATTCATCTTGGTAACAATAAAATGTACGACGATTTGAAATAGATGTACTAGTTTCCAGGTATGAAACGAGAGATTTCAGATTTCGTATAGAAATATTTAGTTTGTCAGCAAGTTAAAGGCGAGCATCAGGTACCTTCTGGTTTGTTACAACCTGTAATGATTCCAGAGTGGAAGTGGGAACATGTCATGATGGATTTCGTATTAGGATTTCCTTTATCTCCAATAAAGAAAGATGCTGTGTGGGTCATTATAGATCGTTTGACGAAGTCCGAACATTTTATTCCTGTACGTGTGGATTATTCTCTATAGAGATTGGCACAGTTGTATGTTACTAAGATTGTTAGGTTGTACGGTGTGTCAGTTTCTATTACCTCTGACAGAGATTCGCGGTTTACATCTTGATTCTAGAGCAAATTACATGAAGCTCTAGGTACTCGACTGCATTTTAGTACGTTTCACCTCAAACCAATGGTCAGTCTGAGCGAGTAATTCAGATACTTGAGGATATGCTTCAATCTTGTGTTCTAGAATTTGATGGTAACTAGGAGAGATTTCTATCGTTGGTTGAATTTTCATACAACAACAGTTATCAATTGAGCATTAAGATGACACCATATGAAGCTTTGTATGGTCGAAAGTGTCGAACTCCATTATACTGGACTGAGCTTAGTGAGAAAAAGTTATTTGTTGTTGATTTAATACGGAAAACCGAAGAAAAGGTCAAAGTGATACGAGATGGTTTGAAAGCAGCTTCGGATCAACAGAAATCTTACACAGATTTGAAAAAAGATAATAAATTTCAAATCGGTGACAAAGTATTTTGAAAGTGTCATCTTGGAAGAAAGTTCTTCGCTTTGGCAGGAAAGGAGAGCTTAGTCTGCAATTTATCGGGCCGTATGAGATCATTGAGAGAATTGGGCTAGTAGCTTACCGATTAGCTTTATCGTCAAAGTTGGAAAAGATTCACAATGTATTCCATGTATTAATGTTACCGATTAGAACCTTCACACGTGATTTCACCTGTTAATGTTGAAATTCAGCCAGATATGACATATAGTGAAGAACCAAGCAGAATTCTAACTCAAGAAGTTTAAGAATTTAAAAGTAAAAGTATAGCTTTAGTAAAAGTTCTCTGGAAACATCACATAATAGAAGAGGCCACTTGGGAGCCGGAAGAAGCTATGAAAGCAAGCTCCAGCCATAGCTCGACGTACATCCCTGTAGAACTTTCAAAAATGATCACAACAAAATTTATCAACATTACGAACACTGCCAATACTGACTTCTACTATCTACGAGAAAAAGTTGATTTATTGTTACTATCTGCAGCCAAAATTAGATATATTTCTTTTACTAGAGTCACGAAATTTCATTTCAACCTTTTTGTTACTATCATAGATCTCTTCCATTTATTGTGCTCGATTAGACAACTCAAGAATTCCCCATATTTCTATTACTTGAACCATCATTTTAGTTTTTAATAGTCAATCCATCTTCGTAATTCCAATTAACTTTCTCTTTCGATACAATAGATAGTATCGTGCTACCACTGATACACTTTGTATTTAATAATAACACTGTACAAATTAAGAAATCATTAAGTGAGCATGTCAAATCATTAGATGTTCTCTAAATATTTTCTAACTAGAATTCAACTCTAACTAGATCATCATATGTTTTACCACTAAACTCATCGGCCCCACATTTATGAATCTTATCCATGGGAAATCTAGCTACACATACAGGAGGGAAACTTTGAGGACCACAGGGTGCCGGGTTAGGCACAGTAGGGGAATGAAGGTTGTAGAGCCACAAGATAAATTCATAACAATTTCATTAATATAATGACCTATTAAGCCAAAAGAACATTCTTTACCTTATTTTTGAACATTTGCAGAACTAGCACGCTAGATACTCGCTCCTTGCTCGGGAGCCAGGACATTACTTTTGATTTCATCAGTAACAACACAATTAGCATTGGCCAACATATTTTAAATTACAAGAAATTAGGGTTAGATCGGATGAAAAACATCACACTACCACCTGTATTTTTGGCATGTACATACTAGACTCAATACGCGCTACGTTTGTCCTAGAATCGACTAAACCATAGCTCTGATACTACTAAATGTAATGCCCCTATCCTGTTTCCGTTGCTCAATTAGGGAAACAGAATATTGTAAAATCTAAATTATATAGGGTTTTTAATTGTTTATGGCACCTTTGTACTTGAAAATTATGTTAATCTCGAGTATTTATTATTAAATTAAGTGAATTTTGTTTACGTTGAGATATTGGACATGATTTAGTAAATTATACAATTTTATGCTTTTATGTCTAAATTTTTACATAATTTAATTATTTCATGTTACATAGTAATTTCCTTTATTTAATTGTTGTAATGGAACCACGAAATTAATAAGTTAATAAGCTTATTTTAATTATACATGGACATGAGCTTTATTTCACCTTAGTTGGAAGACAAGGGACAGTAAATTGGGTCAAGAGAAGGTTACTTTGATCCAGTTAAAGTTGATTTAACTGAAGAACAAGTTTGAGAAGTAATTGGGTCATAAAACTGTCCAAACGAGAGGGAAAGAAGCCTAAATCTGCAAGGGCATATGAGTAGCCCAAAATAAGCTTTTGGGAGATTTATTCAGAGATCTTTACATTTTTAAAACAATTAAAAATCAGCTCCTAACAATCGCCCAAGAAGCCATCCAACCCTTGCTTGATTCCTGCATGAAATCAAGCATGACTCAAGCAACCAACAACCTCACCTCTCCACAATTCATGGCTGGCCAAGAAAAGGAGAAACCTAATGGCTATTCAAGCTACTTTTAGTAAACTTTTTAGCCATCCCTCTACTATAAATACAATCCTTTATTTAATAATCCCTCAATCCCTCACTTCACATTGTATCATCTTTTCTCTCATCTCATTTCCCCTTCCTCTCACACCTAAACCATCCATTATCCGCTACCAATTAGCTAGCAATTCCTCGAGAAAATTCTCTCTTGGCGGCCACATTGAGGAGCATTTTTCAAAGGAGTAATTACAAGGATTAGAGGAAGCCATCGCAATCAATTTTCGGAGGATTGTCAAAATTATTCGAAGTTTCTTCTTCCTTAATATTTGTTCTTGTTCTTTTTATTCAACATGTTTGCAATTTGCTTTCTTGTTTTTCATTAACGATGATAACTTATGTAAGAGCCCATTTTCAGTGAATTTGAATAGTTTTTTCAGGATCACAAATTCAACAAGTAAATTATTATTTTAATTTCTATGGAATGTTAGTAAGGTCATATATAAATTTCATTAAGAAATTTTGACATTTGCATGCTTTATTAAGTAAAAATGTCTAAATCGTAAAAGGTGCAAAAGTGGAGTTCTCTTAGTAAAAAGGATCAAATGGCTATGAAACTTTAAAGTGAGAGGACTTATATAGTAATTAGACCGTTTAAATAGTTAGTATTTTTAAGTTAAAATGGAAGGTTAATAAAGTAATTTAATTAATAAGTTAATGAAAAATAAGTAAAAACAAATGTATCATCTTCTTAGTTGATATTTTCCACCAAAAATTGATTAAGGAGAAGCCATAGCTAGGGTTTGAAGCTTTGTTCACTTATAGCTTGCATGTAAGTGATTTTGATCCCGTTTTTAATGATTTCTTTGTTTTTGAGGTCGTTATAGCTTAATCTAATTAGCTCGGGGATCAATTTGCTAAACTATTAAAGATTTAGGGTTTTTCCATGAACATTGTTGCATGATTCTTGATGTTTAATGGAAAATTATAAGTCATTGTTTAAGAATAAACTAGTTTTGTAAAGTGATTTTGGATGAAAATGACATTTAGGGACTAGTTTGTAAAAATGATGAAAGTTCATTGTAAAATTGTGAAATGATGGCTTGTATAGATTGATATGGGTCCCAAGAAAAATTTTCTAGCCTGTACAAATGGTATTAGAGTTGATCCGAGTATAATCACAGCTGTGATAGACTAGAAGCCTCCGAGAAATATATCTGAAGTCAGAAGTTTTCTGGGTGTAGTAAGATATTATAGAAGATTCGTCAAGGGATTCTCGATGATTGCTACGCCATTGACGAAATTGTTGTAAAAAGATGTTAAATTTGAATGGTCCGAGAAATGTCAGCAAAATTTTAATCAGCTGAAAGCTTTTTTAACCGAGGCACCTATGTTGGTTCAGCCAGAGTCCGATAAAGAAGTGTTGATTGACATTGACGCTTCATTGAACGGGTTGGCTATGTCAACCAAGGCACGTGTGCTCCTAGACAGTTGAAACCGCATGAAAAGAAATATCTGACTCATGATTTAGAGCTTGCAGCTATTGTGTTCGCTTTGAAGATTTGGCGACACAATTTGTAGGGAGAAAAATGTCATATCTTCACAGATCATAAAAGCTTGAAGTATTTGACGTCACAAAAAGATTTGAATTTGAGATAGCACAGATGATTCGAGTTATTGAAAGATTATGATTTGATCATTGATTATCATCTGGGAAAGGCTAATTTCATTGCTGATGCACTGAGTAGAAAATCTTTGTTTTCTTTACGAGCATTGAACATGTGATTGGCATTGACTGATGACGGTTCGATTTTAGCTGAATTAAAAGCTAGACTGATGTTTTTGTAATAGATTTGCGAAGATCAAAAATTTGATGAGACTAGAAACCTACAATAGACATTTCTGCAATAGAGTTGACCCAAGTAAAATCTCAGCTGTGGTAGACTACAAACCTCCTAGAAATGAATCTGAAGTCAAAATTTTTCTAGGTTTAGCTAGATATTATAGAAGATTGGTCAAGGGATTCTCAATGATTGCTATGCCGTTGACGATATTGTTGAAAGCTTTGTCAAGAAATGTAAGCAAAGTTTTAATTAGTTGAAAGCTTTATTAACCAAGGTACCTATGTTGGTTCAATCAGAGTTTGATAAATAATTTTTTTATTTATAGTGATGCTTCATTGAACGGGTTGAGCTAGTTTTGATGCAAGAAGGCAAAGTAATAGCGTATGCTTCTAGACAGTTGAAACTACACGAAAATAAATATCCAACACACGATTTAGAGCTTGCAGCTATTTTGCTCACTTTGAAGATTTGGCGGCACCATTTGTATGGAGAAAAATTTAATATCTTTACAGATTATAAAAGCCTGAAGTATTTGACGTCGCAAAAAGGTTTGAATTTGAGACAGCGTAGATGGCTCAAGTTATTGAAATAATATGATTTGATCATTGATTATAATCTGGGAAAGGCTAATGTCATTGCTGATGGACTGAGTAGAAAATCTTTGTTTGCTTTAGAAGTGTTGAACACATGATTGGTGTTGTTTGATGACGGTTCAATTTTAGCTAAAATAAAATCTAGACTGACAGATGTGCAAAATATTTGCGAAGCTCAGAAATGTGATGATGTTTTATCGCTAAAAGGAAACAAATTGAAATGAAAAATGTTCAGATTTTCATGTTGGTTCCGGTGATAGTTTGTACTTCAAAGGCAGAATTTGTGTTCCGAGAAATTCTGATCTCATGCAAAAAATTTTACAGGAAGCTCACAGTAGTAGCTTGTCGATTCATCCTGGTAGTAATAAAATGTATGGCGATTTGAAATAGATGCACTGGTGGCTAGGTATGAAACGAGTGATTTCAAATTTCATATCGAAATGTTTAGTTTGGCAGCAAGTTAAAGCCGAGCATCAGGAACCTTCTGGTTTGTTACAACCTATAACGATTCTAGAGTTGAAGTAGGAACGTGTCATGATGGATTTCGTATCAGGATTGCCTTTATCTTCGAGAAAAAAAGATGTTGTGTGGGTCATTGTAGATCGTTTGACAAAGTTTAGACATTTTATTCCGGTACAAGTGGATTATTCTCTAGAGAGATCGGCGGAGTTGTATGTTGCTGAGATTGTTAGGTTCCACGGTGTGCCAGTTTCTATTATCTCTGACTCTGGCAGAGATTTGCGGTTTATGTCTTGATTCTAGAGAAAATTACATGAAGCTCTAGGTACTCGACTGCATTTTAGTACAATGTTTCATCCTCAGACCGATATTCAGTCCGAGTGAGTAATTTAAATACTCTAGGATATGCTTCGATCTTGTGTTTTAGAATTTGAAGGTAAATGGGAGAAATTTCTATCGTTGGTTGAATTTGCATAAAACAATAGTTATCAATCGAGCATTAAGATGGCACCGTATGAAGCTTTGTATGGTCGAAAGTGTCGAACTCTGTTATATTGGACTAAGCTGAATTAGAAAAAGTTATTTGGCGTTGATTTAATACGGGAAACCAAAGAAAAGCTCAAAGTGATACGAGATAATTTGAAAGCAGCTTCAAATTGACAGAAATCTTACGCAGAGTTGAAAAGAAAAGACATTGAATTTCAAGTTGGTGACAAGGTATTTGTGAAAGTGTCACGTTGGAAGAAAGTTCTTTGCTTTGGCAGGAAAGGAAAGCTTAGTCCGTAGTTTATTAGGCCGTATTATATCATTGAGAGAATTGGGCCAATAGCTTACTGATTAGCTTTACCATTAGAGTTAGAAATGATTCAGAATGTATTCCATGTATTGATGTTATGACGGTATCGATTAGATCCTTCACACGTGATTTCAACTGTTGATGTTGAAATTTAGCCAGATATGACGTATAGTGAAGAACCGAATAGAATTCTAACTTGAGAAGTTAAAGAATTGAGAAATAAAAGTATAGCTATGAAAGTTCTCTGGCAACGTCTCGGAAGAGAAGAGGCCACCTGGGAACTGGAAGAAGCTATGAAAGTGCAATACCGGAACTTATTTTCTGGTAAGATTTTCGGGGTCGATAATTCCTTTAGAAGGAGAGTTGTAATAACCCGTTTTTAGTGAAATCGAAAGAGTAGTTTTGGGACCAAAATAACGATGAGTAAATTATTATTTTAATGTCTATGGAATTTTAGTAAGGTCGTATAAAAATTTCATTAAGAAATTTTGACATTTGCATGCTTAATTAAGTGAAAAGGACTAAATCGTAAAAGATACAAAAATAGAGTTATCTTTGTAAAAAGGGTCAAATGGTTATGCAACTTTAAAGTGAGAAGACTTAGATAGTAATTAGACCATTTAAACAGTTGGTGGACTTTTATGGACACAAATTAAGTGATTTTTAAGTTAAAATGAAAGGTTAATAAAGTAATTTAATTAGTGAAAGATTATAAGTCTTTGTTGATGAATAAACTAGTTTTGTAAAGTGATTTTGGATAAAAATGACATTGAAGGACTTTTTGGTGAAAATGATGAAAGTTCTTGGTAAAATTGTGAAATTATTATTTGTGTAGATTGATATAGGTCCTTAGAGAAACCAGCTAGCTTGAGGAAAGGATGAAAATGTTTAGATTTCAATTTATGAGCTTAAGGACTAAATTGTAAAATGTTAAAATGTTAGGGAAAAATAATAACTTTTCAAAAATATGAAATACGGACTGAATTGAATAATAGAAGTATTAAATGGATTGAATTTGTCTATTTAGATCAAGAAAGACCACGTATGAATCTAGATCGAGGAAAAGCTAAAGCATCAGATTAATCAACTTTTTTTATGCCCTAATCGTCGAGGTAAGTTTGTATGAATAAATGTCGTTTTAATGTTATTTTCAATTATATGTTAATATGTTAGATTTAATGTAATTGAGTGATGAATATCCAACAATTATATGACAATTGAGAGTATCGATTGAACTTTAGGAATTCGTAGGATACAAATGACATGTCATTAGGGTTTTCGTGTTTCGGGTGCTGGTCTTGAATATCCTACCCATAGCTGAGGTCCTGCATTTGTTGCGGATACTCTACAACTTGTGTGAGCAGATCGTGTAGCTTACATTCCGACCCACAACTCGTGTAGCGAGCCCATTTCACAGCTCGTGTGAGCACACTTGTGTGAGCTTTCCCGAGTATCTGATGATATTCTAAATGGTTCAACGGGCATGAAAAGGAAAGGAATGGTAAGTGTTCAAATAAACTATATCATTTTATTATTAAAAGTATTGAAATGGTAAGCATCAATAGAAGTATGCTTATGTTAATGGAAATCATGAATTCAAATGAAGTATGTTCATGTATAATGGCTTGCCTTATGTTAAATTCAAGTGAGTTGTAATAGCCCGAAACCTCAGGCTACGTCTATAGTGAGTGTGGCAAGTGTATAAAATGGTCTAAATCGCGTAAATAAATTTAAGGTATACAATCATACAACTCACTATAAAAATTTCGTTAAGAAATTTTTCCATTTACATGTTCAATTTGATAAAAAGGTCTAAATCGCGTAAAGTGTAAAAGTTTAGTTCTAGTAGCTAAAGGATTAAATAGCTATAGAACCTTAAAGTATGAGTCCTTAATTGGTTAGACCATAAATAGTGATAGTGGATGTACATGGCTTGGCATTTGTGTAATTACCAATGTTATCAAAGGTTATATATGTAAATAGGTAAATAAATTATAAATTAAATAAAATGAAATTAAAAATATCATCTTTAAGTTATTCTTCAATTGAAATTAGGGCTTTAGGAAGCCATTGTTGAGCTTAAACTTTGGGCAACTTCATCTTGCTCATAGGTAAGTGATTTTTGTCCCGTTTTTAATGATTTTAATGATTTTTATGTTTTCGGGATCATTTTTAAGCATGGCACGCTTACGTTGTGTTTGTTTTTATGTATTTTGTAGTTAATCGAAAGCTCGATCAGGTTGGAAAGTCATCGGGGAACTATCACACTCTCCATCGGCTATATCGGTCCTTATGTATATTTTTAAGTTCGGTTATAATGGCATGTATAGGCTTTTGGTTGTTGAAGTTGCCATTTGCTTGACTTGTATTTAGGATTTTGTGTGTTAATGTGAACTTATTTTGATATGTAAATATTTAGTCTTTAAGTGGTTGTTTCCTTTGATTTTGATTCTTGGATGATTAAGGATGAAATGGTAATCTAAAATGGAAGCTATAAGTGTCTTGTGATGTTCTGGGAATGTGATGAATTGGTACCTTGTTTTATATGAAATATATGTACATTTTGGTGCTAGTTGTTGAATGGAAATTTTGATACCAATTGGTATGTTTTAGTAGGTGAATTCAACGGCTGGTTATTAATGTAAGATTAGTTCAAGTTTAGTTGAACATTTTAGTCAAATTGATATTGTATTTGTACAAGATTAAATGTTCAGTTGAGGTGCCCCATGGGCATATTGGTTGTATAATTGTATACCTTAAATTTGTAGCTTGATTATGCTTGAATTCGGTGCCATGTTTTGGCTTTCATATATGTGAAATATTGGTTGTAGGTTCATGGCATGTTGGGTGAGAAAAATGGCTTGTAAAATGGTCTATTTTCGTCCACACGGGCAGAGACACAGGCGTGTGTCTCAACCGTGTGTGACACATGGCAGGGTGACACAGCCGTGTGTCCCATGTAGCTTTCGAAGGGTTGCAAGTTAGGCTATTACACGGCCTAGCACACGGCCTGGAACCCGGGCGTGTGGGGCTATTTCGAAGGGTACACGGCCTGGCACACGGGTGTGTGGCTTGGCCGTCTGACCCAAGTCAGTGAGTTACACAGGCACAGACGGGCTGGGGCACGACCATGTGCCCCTACTTTGAGTGCCCACAAAGCTTGAGCCACGAGCGTGTCTCTTTGTCGTGTGACCCTTGCAACTTTGAAAATTTTCCTTGTTTCCTGAAAAATTCTCTAAGTTTCTAATTTAGTCTCGACTTGTTTCTAACGCGTATTGAGGGCCTCGAGGGCTCGTTTAAGGGACAATATGTATGTTTTGAATTGGTTTTAATATCATTATTGATGTGATTTGAAATGTTTGAGTTTTCAATTCATTGTTTTAGTTGATAGAGCACATAAAGCTGAGGAGCTTAGAAAAGAGAAAACAAAAGCTGATTTTGAAGCCAGAGATTAAGAAAAAGGTTGATCGGAAAGTCATATCAATCACAGTCAAATAGATCAAAAGAACACCATAGTCATTCGATTGCTTCAATGGGATACCTTGATAGAGACTGAGGCAAACATTATGTAGGGTGTTTCCGTTGCCGGACTAGGGTTAAGAGGCATTACCGAATAATTCACATTATTATACAAACATTTCATATACATTGATCATGTATCATCATATCATATTCATTCATTATTACATTGTCCCAAAAATAGGTGTACGAGATATAAAACATGCTTTTAAGAAGGTTTGGGACTAAACTGGTTACACATAAAAATTTCCGAAGCTTTAAGAATTTTCTAAGCAACAGATGTCACACACCTGTGTGAACAACCGTGTGGACGAATATAGGTCATTTGCAAGGCAAATTCGCCACCCATAAGGGTCAACCTTACACAAGTACAAAATATACCATTCTTATACACAATAGACAGCTTAAACATTGTGAATTCATGCATCAAACATGCCATACCAATTCAACCATTTCATCTATTCATACACAAACTTTTACCTAACCACAAACATACCAAATCGATATGATTTATTATTTAGCCAAACAATCATCATTTAAACCAATTTAACAAGGCATGTAAATCAATGTCTTTTAGACCTAAACTACTCCATTCCTTTTTCATCATCTCAATTGCAAACCTCTCAATACCAATACAAAAAAACGCATAAATACTATTATTCATCAATCGTGAATATCAATTTCGACACTTCCACTAATGCATCAATAACTTTATTAAAGCTTATCACATAACCACAATCACATACCAATTATATGGTCATCTACATATCAAACCTCACATTATAAACAAGCCAAATCTCATGGCTCAATACATTTCAAACATATAGGCACCAATAGCCAAAATCACTTATACACTTAATAAACCAACTAGCCTATACATGCAACATAACCAAAAGTACAAATCTTTTAAGTACCGAAACCATAGCTGGATAGTCTGATGGGATCTCCGACGACTTCCAACCCGAGCGAGCCTTCGAAACATTATAAACATAAAAAAATAACACAAAGTAAGCTATAAAGCTTAGGAAGTTCGTACGGATAATAAACTCATATTATCAACTAAACACATTTTAAGTAATTACATAAAGTATAACTCAATTCATATAATCTCACAATTCAATCACATAATCACTCACATAGCTATCCTTAGCTTTCACAAGTTTAATCAATTTAATTCTCATATAATATTAAATTTATACTTCCATATAGCCAGATGAGCACATTTTGGTATACAACATATCTAAACACATATCTTTCTCATTTCATATACATGATACGGTATGAACTCACCAATTCACTTTCATTTGATTCTCGCATAGGTTTTGTACGTACCTGTCTTGCTTAACACGATCGTACTTTCATTCTCAACTTTCACTTACTTGTTGATTTTTGTCACGAATACATTGCTTTCGTTGTACCATCACTTATGACCATGTTTCATCCACTTTTCCCGTTGAACCATTTGGAATATTAAAGGATACTCCGGGATCTCTTACACATAGTATCGTAACAATGCCATATCCCAGATACAGTCTTACATGTAATCTCCTATTGATGCCAACAGCCCAGCCATGGCCTTACACGAAATAACATATCGATGCCAATGCCCTATACATGGCCTTACACGAAGTCTCATATCGATGCCATATCCGAGATATGGTCTTACACGTAATCTCGGTAACCTTAATTTTATGACATTTGTATCATATCTATTCCTAAGGTTCAACCGGGACTTTTACTTTGTCGACTCTCCATCGAACATTTCCAAAGCATTGTAATCACAATTGAATTCAATATTTAAGCATTCACCATAATTATCTCAATTAAGCATTTAAACATGTATAATTTAATGCTTATTAAACACACGAACTTACCTCATTCGCTGTAACGACGAATTAGGTTGACTATTTCGATACTTTGTTTTCCCCCATTCTAGATTCAAATCTCGTTTATCTCAATCTATATAATATCAAAATTGACTTATTTAATCATCATTTCATTCAATTTAGCACAATTGACACATTTTGGCAAAAATACATTTTTGCCCTTATTATTTCACATTTTTTGTAATTTAGTCCTTATTAAAAAAATCACAAATTAATGAAATTCCCAATAGACCCATGCTAGTTGAATTACCATAATGCCCCTAGCAGCCCATAATTTTCATTTATTTCACATTTTAACTATTAACTTTACACTTTTATCAATTTAATCCCTATTTTGCATTTTTACTAAAAATCACTTTATAGAACTTGTATAATTCACAAAAAAACCTTCATAATCTATCATCAAACATCAAAACACATATGTATTCAAAAATGACAACATTTAAATACTTTAACGGTTTTGAAATTGGAGATACGACCTAGCTAGATTAAGCTGCAACGATCTCAAAAACGTTGAAATTATTAAAAGCCGAGTAAAAAATGAACTTACAATTAAACCTTGAGATGGAAAAATATTCAAGATCCCATGGTTGTTTTTCTTTAGCAACTTTCGGCTAGAAAAGATGAATGGAGAAGAAATTATTTTGTTTTATTTTATTTAGCCTTTATTTACCAATTTACAAAATTAACCTTTAATAACTTTAATAACTACTCCAAATGCCACGCTACTAACTTCCACTATCTTTTTAATGGGCTAATTACCACTCAAGGGTCTTTACTTTAATAATCCATAGCCATTAGACACCTTTTACTAATAGATTGCAAGTTGTATACTTTACGCGATTTAGTTCTTTTTATCGAATTAAGCCTTTAAAAGGTAAAATTTCTTTACGAAAATTTCACACAATAATTCTATCATGCTGTAAGCCATAATAAAATAATAAAATAAATATTTTAACTTCAGATTTATAGTTTCAAAACCACTATTATGCTTAACCCTAAAAACGGGCTGTTACAACTCTCCCCCTTAGGGATTTTCGTCCCCGAAAATCTTATCAGCAAATAAATTAAAGATTTGCTTTCACATAATACTTTCAAATTCTCACATAGCTTTGGATTTCATAAATCCTAAATCTTTCGAACTAAGATTCTGATCTGCACTTTACTCTATGACATAGCGGATTGTTTCTCAATCTCGGTCGAAGAAATTTTTTGTGGAAAGTCTGATCTTTTTTGTTACCGCATTGATACATATAGTACAACATGAACCTTCCCAAGTTAGTTAAAGAAGTCATTGGTCTTACCTTTTTAATAATTTTGTATAGCCCAAATAATTACGAAACCAACTTCTCTTTATAGTTAAATCAAGAAGTTCTATTCCCACAGTAATACTTTCACGAACACTCAGTCCATTAACTGAAATTCAATACTTTTATGTATCAAATCTGCATAAGTTTTCTATCAATCTGAAACGGCTTTCTAGTTGTTGCAAATTACTTTCACTTTCTCTTCAATTTCTTTGATGAAATTAATCCGGTTAATCTTTTTCTCACAAAGTTCGATCCAGTACAACGGATTCCGGTAACTGCAATCATACAATACCTCATACAATGTTATCTTTATACTCACATGATAACTCAATCAACAGTACTAGTCGTTCTTACTTGCTTCCAAACTCTAAAACACAGTGACAAATCATACATTCGAGAACCCGAATCACTTTCTCTGTTTACCTATTCGTTTAAGGATGAATTACGATATTACAATACAACCTCATACCCAAAACTTACTGTACTTTCTCCCAGAATCACTATATAGACTTCGGATCTCTATCCGAAACAATGAAGACTGGCACCCTGTGCAAACTAACAATCTCAGAAATATATAATTTAGCTAGTCTATCAAAAGAGAAAGTTGTACTACGGAGATAAAATATACAGACTTCCTCAAACAATCAATAATAGTTTAGATAACATCTATCTTTTTTGATGATAAGAATAATCCTGATACAAATTTCATCAAAACTCTATTTCATTACTACTCTGATATCAACACATGCTATAACAGTCCTGAAGACACTTAATAATCAATTATAATTGTTGATAACTCAAGCTTTTGGTTACAAAGTCAGAAATATCACATTTCATACTCATTCAACCACATAGTTGTCTCAGATCATTATACATCTTATTACTCCCGTATGAACAGACAAACTGCCACTATGAGCCGCCTGTAACAATTGTTATACAATCTCTAAACTCTTCGGTATATGCACTTTATCTCGAAACAACCAGTTATCATTGGTTCCACATCTAAAATTCTAAATCAGAAGTCGTTAACACATTTTTGAGCTTCACAAATTCATCGAATAAACACCAATTTAGCTTCTAAGTCAACTAATAACTATTCATCGTTCTATAAGATCAATCGTGTAATCATCGCTCATAAAGCACACAAATGTTTCCTGCTCAAAATATCCGAGACTATAATCGTTTGTCCAGGATGATAACCAATTACTGACTCAAAATCTTTCGATAGTTCAAGCCATCTTTGCTGTCCCAAATTCAGATCTCTCTGTAACATCAAATATTTTAAACTCTTGCAGTCATCAAATATGTTACATTACTCACCAAACAATTAATGTCACTAATTATTCAGTGCAATTACAATGTCAACCATCTCTAATTCGCATGTCAAATAACTCTTTTCATACAACTTTAACTGTAGGGAAGCATATGCCATCACTATACATTCTTGTACTAAAACACACTCCAAACCATTCAATGACGCATGACTAAAAATCATAAACTCTGTACCCGATTCAAGCTGAACCAAAATTAATGCTTCAGTTAATAGTGTTTTCAACTATTTATAACTTTATTAACATATATTAAACCAAATCAAACTTTGCACAAATGAATACCTCAACAATCGAAACAACTTTAATTTTACAATAATATTTCTCAATTAGAACCGTTCCGATAGATATAATTCTGTATCATGTCTTCTAAAATATGAAATTTTCATTTAGACTATCCATCTATTTACCCATGAACGCACAAAGTTTATTTCTGGACCCAAGGATAAACTCAAACACATATAAGTCAATTAACCTTTCAAAAAAATAACCCAATCAAACCAAACAATTGAATCGGTCTTGGCTGTCAAACAATAACTTTTCAAAGAAAACCTTTCTTCTTGTTGACAAGATAATTCAGACATACAATTTATCACAATTTCTTTAGGATACTAGTCAATGATCTTCTTAAAAACTGCATAACTCAAATATGACATAACATTCCGTCTTTACTAATTGACATATATCAAGATTTACCTGGAAGTGATAACTATTATACAAATTTGAACTTGATCTTCTATCGTCTATCCTTTTTGCCGATGTCAATTCCCTTTCAAGAAAACTAGAAAGGATTATAATAAAGTTATCTCAACTATTAATCATCGAAGCGTTGTACAATACTAAAGCTACCTCCGTCAGATAAAAATCATAATGCCATAATAAGACCGACATCTCAATCGTATAAATAGATAATACCCAGCTGTTAATAATGCATTTTGAACACAAAATAAAATCAAATATGGTTTCAATAGAAATAAATGTAGAAATATGACCTCTATAAATCTGATGACAATACCATTATACTCTCATGATCAAACCAGAAATTATAACCATAATAGATATATTCATCTCCGTCAAAAGAATATCTCTTGCAAATAATCACATAGAACCATAATAAAACTGAGGTAGCGAAATCTCAATGTATGGAACTATATAGAATTTTTGAAAATTACAACCCATATAGAATAATAAAGATTTTAATAATATCCTAGAGAAATTCCAGAAGAAAACATCACTTATAAGCACTGAAATCAACTGTGAAGAAGCAATATAATCTTCATGTATATTGAAAAAAACAATAACCAGTAGGAATAGAATACTATCATCACACAAATTCTATCATAAACTTTTCTTTAGCAAAAAGAAATGGAATACCAATGAAAGATAGAGTAATGCCGAACATAACCCAAACAGACCAACAATGCTTTTGTCTATTAGTCTATTTAGCTAATGTTCTCATATGATAAGAATTTCATTTGAAGATATTCAACCACATATACCTCTAAAAGTAGACAAACACATAGAGTACCCAGAAGAAATCGTCGTAAACTATTCGACCATAACCGCTGTACTCAACTATCTTTACAATTCAAATGTTATTCCACTGTCTATCTCTGTCATTAGTAATTTCTCATTATCCCATCATTAACAGAAATCAATTCAGAATAACTTCCACTTAATATATTCTTTAGATATCATACCTGAATATTTTGTTTCATCGAATTCAACTTCTTCTTTAACAATGACTTTGCATAATCCGAATGGCCTTCAAAACAATCCACTATTTCTTCTGTGCTATCTTTACTTGCT
Source organism: Gossypium hirsutum (assembly GCF_007990345.1). NCBI lineage: Eukaryota > Viridiplantae > Streptophyta > Magnoliopsida > Malvales > Malvaceae > Gossypium > Gossypium hirsutum. Next base: position 35,516,811 of record NC_053443.1, read on the forward strand.
GACTCATTCTCTTATCTGATCACTGTATTAATCCTTCAATTTCAGAACTCTGTAATTCCACACTTGTGAGCTTATTCAATCTAAATCCTACGAATTTCATTGTAACAGTTTACTAATGAGAGGGTGAGGGTCGTAAAGCCTCAAATTTAACTCTCACATATATATGCACATAACATAACATAACATTTATCAATAACAAATATCATGCACTCTCATTCATACATTTATGAATTTCAACTCATCATAAACACATTTTTAGTCAAATATTGAGTGTCACACTCTACACTATCGGAATTAGCTCAGTTGGAAAGCACATCTGTCTAAATAAACAAATTTCATTAGAGTGGGGAGATATTACACTACCACGGGTTAAATATGGCATGTATAGCTAGACTCACATATGCTACATTAGTCTAGAATCGACTAAACCGTAGCTCTGATACTAAGAAATGTAACACCCCTAACTCGTATCCGTCGCCGGACTAGGGTTAAGAGGCATTACCTAACAATTCACATCATTATACAAACATTTCATATACATTGATCATGTATCATCATATCACTTTCATTAATAATCACATTGTCTCTTAAATAGGTCTACAATATCTAAAACATGCTTTTAAGAGGGTTTAGGACTACACTGGTTACACATAAAAATTTCTGAAGTTTTAAGAATTTTCTAAGTAACAGACGTCACACGCCCGTGTGAACAGCCATGTGGATTAATATAGGCCATTTGTAAGGCCAATTTGCCACACATAAGGGTCAAACCTACACAAGCACAAAATATACCATTTTTATACACAATAGGCAACTTAAACATTGTGAATTCATGCATCAAACATGCCATACCAATTCAACCATTTCATCTATTCATACACAAACTTTTTCCTAACGACAAACATACCAAATCGATATGATTTATTATTTAGCCAAACAATCATCATTTAAACCAATTTAACAAGGCATGTAAATCAATGTCTTTTAGACCTAAAATACTCCATTCCTTTTTCATCATCTCAATTGCAACCTAACCTCTCAATACCAATATAAACAAACGCATAAATACCATTATTCATCAATAGTGAATATCAATTTGGACACTTCCACTAATTAATCAATAACTTTACTAAAGCTTACCATAAAACCCCAATCACATACCAATTATAAGGTCATCTACATATTAAACCTCACATTATAAACAAGCCAAATCTCATGGCTCTATATATTTCAAACATATAGGCACCAATAGCCAAAATCACTTATACACTTAATAAACCAACTAGCCTATACATGCCACATAACCAAAATTACAAATCTTTTAAGTACCGAAACTATAACTGGATAGTCTGATGGGATCTCCGATGACTTCCAACCCGAGCGAGTCTTGGAAACACTACAAACATAAAAAAATAATACAAAGTAAGCTATAAAGCCTAGTAAGTTCGTACAACTAATAAACTCATATTAGAAACTAAACACATTTTAAGTAATTACATAGAGTATAACTCACTTCATATAATCTCACAATTCAATCACATAATCACTTACATAGCTATCCTTAGCTTTCACAAGTTTAATCAATTTAATTATCATATAACATTCAATTTATACTTCTATATAGCCAGATGAGCACATTTTGGTATACAACATATCTAAACACATATCTTTCTCATTTCATATACATGATACGGTATGAACTCACCAATTCACTTTCATTTGATTCGCACATAGGTTTTGTACGTACCTGTCTTGCTTAACACGATCGTACTTTCATTCTCAACTTTCAGTTACTTGTTGATTTTTGTCACGAATACCTTGCTTTCGTTGTACCATCATTTATAACCATGTTTCATCCACTTTTCCCATTGAACCATTTGAAATATTATAGGATACTCGGGGATCTCGTACACATAGTACCGTAACAATGCCATATGCCAGATATGGTCTTACATGTAATCTCCTATCGATGCTAATAGCTCAGCTATGGTCTTACACGAAATCACATATCAATGCCAATGTCCCATACATGGTCTTACACGAAGTCTCATATCGATGCCATATCCTAAATATGGTCTTACACGTAATCTCGGAAACCCTAATGTCATGACATTTGTATCCTATCTATTCCTAAGGTTCAACCGGGAGTTTTACTTTGTCGAATCTCCGTCGAACATTTCCAAAGCATTGTAATCACAATTGAATTTAATATTTAAGCATTCACCATAATTATCTCAATTAAGCATTTAAACATGTATAATTTAATACTTATTAAACATACGAACTTACCTCATTCGCTATAACGACGAATTAGGTTGACTAATTTGATACTTTGTTTTCCCCCATTCTAGATCCAAATCTCATTTATCTCAATATATATATAATATCAAATTTTACTTATTTAATCATCATTTCATTCAATTTAGCACAATTGACACATTTTGGCAAAAATACATTTTTGCCCTTATTATTTCACATTTTTTGTAATTTAGTCCTTATTAAAAAAATCACAAATTAATGAAATTCCCAATAGACCCATGCTAGTCGAATTACCATAATGCCCCTAGCAGCCCATAATTTTCATTTATTTCACATTTTAACTATTAACTTTACACTTTTATCAATTTAATCCCTATTTTGCATTTTTACTAAAAATCACTTTATAGAACTTGTATAATTCACAAAAAAACCTTTGCGCATTACGACTTGGATATCTCCCTGTACAGGGCTTCAATACTGATGTCGTTTGTTTCTATAGAAACTAGACTCAAAGAGGAATCTATACATATATGGCATGACTCCTAATTATATCTGGTTAATTTATAATGAATTTCCAAAGTCGAAACAGGGAATCCAGAAACCGTTCTGGCCCTATCTCACGAGAACCTGAATATCTCTTAACATACTGTCCCTATGATCGTTTCGTTACTTTCCTATGAAAATAGATTCATCAAGGTTCGTTTACATAATTTGTTCACTATTTAATTCCATTCCTACTATTTTTAGTGATTTTTCCAAATCTACATCACTACTGCTGTCAGCATCTGCCTTTAAGGTAGACTTTACCTATTTCATAGTTTCCATGATTCAACTAGCCCTTTTAGCATAAATAGCACAATTTATGATAGTGATTAACCATTCCTATGGCCAATCCTTGTTAAGCATATCCACACCTCTCAATAACCATATCCAAACCAAATGATTATAACATTATACTCAAACATATATAAGCCATTTTCGCATGGCTAACCAAAATTATACAAGTCCAAAGGGTCCATGACCCACAACAAACGGGTAGTCCTATACATGCGATATCCAGAGTTCAACTAAAAGAGTACCAAAAGGGCTTTGATAGTGTGGATGACTTCGACTTCGATGATCCCGAATCCGATATCCGACGAACAAAATCTATAAAACAGAGAGCCAAAGCAACGGGGTAAGCATTTTAAAGCTTAGTAAGTTTCAAGTAATGAAATCGGCTTTGACTAAAATATTACATTCACATAGCTAAATGGATCACTTTATTAATACACATTCTCATACACATACTTACTTCACACTTCATCAACATATACACACAAGGTATTAACCTATCTAATAGTCGAAAGTTCGTTAGTCGATTGAACGAATACTATTAAAAACGAATCGACTTTTCCGATGCATACGAACACATACCTTATTGTTTGGGTTTTTTCGAGCGTTTTAATTGAATTTATTACAGCACAACACGCTCACCTTCGAACCCAAGTTTCTTCGGAATTTAGCCGGATATAACCACAAGCACAAATGCCTTCGGGTCTTAGCCCGGATATATCAACTCGCACAAATGCCTTCGGGTCTTAGCCCGGATAAAATCACTAGCACAATTGCCTTCGGGTCTTAACTCGGGTATAGCAACTCGCACAAATGCCTTCGGGTCTTAGCCCAGATAAAATCACTAGCACAATTGCCTTCGGGTCTTAACCCGGGTATAGCAACTCGTACAAATGCCTTCGGGTCTTAGCCCGGATAAAATCACTAGCATAATTGCCTTCGGGGCTTAGCCCAGATATCATTCAAATGCTCATGCACACATATATCAACAATCATGACACATCCATATTTCATTTTCGTTACTAAGGCTCAAACACAAAGCATTTATTTAACCTTTCCAATTTCGGCTCAATAGCCACACACAAAGAGCATGATTTCAATTGGCTTTATAACATAGTCTCTATGCACATTCGGCTATCCGTCATAGTATGACTAATCATTTCAATATAATTCAAGTAGGGTCATTACTCGAAGACTTACCTCGGATGTTGTCGAACAACTTTAATGGCTATTCAATTACTTTTTCCCTCCCTTTATCGGATTTAGTTCCCCTTTGCTCTTGAGCTTAAAGAATACAAATAGGAGTATTCAATATTTAAACCAATAATATGAATTTATTAATCACATTCGGCAATCACATATCATTAAATTTTCAAACCAAAATGTCATTATATGACCACATATACACATATCCATATACTTAAGCTCAATAATTATAATATAATATCATGTACTCACTTTAAGTATATTGCCGAATATACTTAATCATACATACACCTAACCAAAATAATTTCTAAAATCTTTATATCATTTATACACTAAGCCGAATACTCTTACCAAGTTCACCTATATTCTTCAACAAATTCTTCATTGATCAAACACATATTCGGCTAAAGAAATGGCAATTTTAACAACTTTTGATTTAATACTTAATCAATTATAATACATCTAAATATTCTTTTCATATTATTAACTCAAATCACATACATTATTTAATATAACATTTTCACATTCGGCATTAGTATCAACCATAGTAGCCGATTCTTCCTACTTTGTACCCATGCATCTATTTGATCCTTAGTTAGTTCAAACACTCACACACTAAGATTCATCCAATTTTAACAAGAAATAAAATCCTTAATCCTCAAACTACCATGGCCGAATGTTATAACCCAAGCCACATATATTGTTCCTCAAGGCCCTTCAAGGACCACATTCGGCACCTCCTTAATAACAACCCAAATTTCAACCTTCAAGAAAGAAGAAAAAAAATATATGTGCTAAGAGCTTCAAACTACTTGGCCAAATATCAAACCTCCAAACAATCAAAACTTAAGCCATGGAATGATTAGAACTTGAACTAACCACCTTCTTTATACAAAATTTTCCAAGAATTTCAAGGTACTTACCTCTTCTTAATCCTCATCCAAACCGAACATAAAGCAAGAGAATTCTTTCTTCTTCCTTTGATTTTTCGGTCAAGAAGAACAAAGAGGATGAAGCCTTTTTTTTTTCTTCTAGTTTCGGCAAAATGGGGGAGCAAGGATGAAACAACTTTGGTTTCTCCTCCCACTCCCCTCATATTTTATTGTTCTTAACACAACATGTTGTCATAAACTTTTCATAATATGTTTTACCCATCACAATTTATCTATCCACCTTGTCATGGCCGGCCACTACTATTTAGGGGGGGAAATTGACATGCAAGTCCCCCCTTTTTATTTCATGCACTAATAGATCCTTATGCTTTGACCTATCACATTTCAAAATTTTCTCACATAAGTCCTATTTACTAAAATTCACCTACAATTTAAACAAAATTCAAATATGAAATTTTCACACATGCATGTATACATATAATAAGCATAAAATATGATAGCTAATTATTTTTATGACTCGGTTTAGCGGTCCCGAAACCACTTCCCGACTAGGGTCAATTTTGGGCTGTCACAACTCTCCCCCACTTAAGAAATTTTCGTCCCCGAAAATCTTACCGGTAAATAGGTTTGGGTATCGTTCTCTCATAGAGTTCTTGGTTTCCCAAGTAGCTTCCTCGATCCCGTGTTTGAGCCATAACACCTTAACTAACGGAACCCTTTTGTTTCGCAACTCTTTCACTTCACGAGCTAGGATACGAATCGGTTCTTCTTCATAACTCAAGTCAGATTGAATTTCAACTTCTGAGGGATTAATCACATGTGACGGATCGGATCTATAATGTCGAAGCATCGAAACATGAAAGACATCGTGAATCCTTTCAAGTTCAGGGGGCAGAATCAATCTATACGCAACCGGACCAACTCGTTCGGAGATTTCGTACGGCCCAATGAATCTTGGGCTCAACTTGCCCTTACGGCCAAATCTGAGTACCTTTTTCCAAGGCGAAACTTTAAGAAACACTTTATCTCCCACCTGATATTTAATGTCTTTTCGTTTCAAATCCGCATACGATTTTTGACGATCTGTGGCTGCCTTCAGACTTTCACGGATTACCTTTACTTTCTGTTCAGCATCTTTAATCAAATCAACTCCGAAAATTTTACTTTCACCGAGCTCGGTCCAAAACAATGGTGTACGGCATTTACGACCGTACAAAGCCTCGTAAGGTGCCATCTAATACTTGATTGAAAACTATTGTTGTAAGCGAATTCAATCAAAGGTAAATACCGTTCCCATGAACCACTAAACTCGAGGATGCAACATCTCAACATATCCTCAAGTATCTGAATTATCCGCTCGGATTGACCATCGGTTTGTGGATGAAAAGCGGTGCTAAAATGCAGCTTGGTACCCAAAGCTTCTTGCAATTTCTTCCAAAATCGCGAGGTGAATCTTGGATCTCTATCCGACACGATAGAAATAGGTACCCCGTGTAATCTCACAATCTGAGAAACATACAATTCAGCTAGTTTATCCAATGAAAAATCCGTACGCACGGGGATAAAGTGAGCCGACTTAGTCAGTCTATCGACAACAACCCAAATCGCATCTTTCTTACTTGCTGACAATGGCAGTCCGGACACAAAGTCCATTGTGACTCGATCCCATTTCCACTCGGGTATCATGATCGGCTGAAGTAATCCTGAAGGCACTTGATGTTCTGCTTTCACTTGTTGACATATTAAACATCTCGAAACAAAGTCGAAGATGTCTCGTTTCATACCATGCCACCAAAACTGACGTTTTAAATCGTTGTACATTTTCGTACTCCCCGGGTGAATTGACATTCGGCTACAATGGGCTTCGTTCAGAATCATCGAAATGAGTTCTGAATTCTTCGGAACACACAAACGACTTCTGAACCTCAAACAATCATCATCATCAATTTGAAACTCCGATTCTTTGTTCGGAACACACTCAGCCCGTTTTGCAACCAATTCATCATCAACTTTCTGGGCTTCACGAATTTGATGAATCAATAATGGTTTGGCTTTTAATTCAGCTACTAACACATTGTTGGGTAGAACAGACAAGTGCACATTCATCGCTCGTAAAGCAAACAATGATTTCCGGCTTAAGGCATCCGCAACCACATTAGCCTTTCCCGGGTGGTAATCAATGACAAGCTCGTAATCTTTCAACAACTCAAGCCAACGTCTTTGTCGCAGATTTAAGTCTCTTTGAGTCATCAAATATTTGAGACTTTTGTGATCCGAAAATACATGGCACTTTTCACCAAATAAGTAATGTCGCCATATTTTTAAAGCAAATACGATGGCAGCTAGTTCAAGATCATGGGTCGGATAATTTTTCTCATGTGGCTTTAATTGTCTCGACGCATAGGCCACCACTCGACCTTCTTGCATCAATACGCAACCCAACCCAAGTAGGGATGCGTCACTATAAATGACAAACTCTTTGCCTGATTCGGGTTGCACTAAATTGGAGCTTCAGTCAAATAAGTTTTCAGTTGATCGAAACTGTTTTGACATTTCTCCGTCCATTCGAACTTAACATCCTTTTGAAGTAGCTTCGTCATTGGTGTGGCTATCATCGAGAAACCTTTTACAAATCGTCGGTAATAACCGGTGAGCCCCAGGAAGCTCCGAACTTCGGTAATATTTCTTGGAGGCTTCCAGTTAAGTATGGCTGAAATTTTGCTCGGGTCAACTTGAATACCCGATGCGGATACCACGTGACCCAAGAAGCTAACCTCTCTTAACCAGAACTCACACTTACTGAACTTAGCATATAACTGCTTATCCCGCAAAATTTGCAACACTAATCTCAGGTGCTCAGCATGTTCGGTCTCATCTCTTGAATAGACCAAGATGTCATCAATGAACACAACTACGAACCGATCCAAATATGGTCTGAAGATCCGATTCATCAAATCCATAAATACCGCAGGGGCATTAGTGAGCCCAAACGGCATCACTAAGAATTCGTAGTGACCATATCTCGTTTTGAAGGCAGTTTTGGGTATGTCCGAATCTCGAATTCGCAACTGATAATAGCCCGATCTCAAATCTATTTTTGAGAACACTGAGGCTCCCTTCAGTTGGTCGAACAAATCATCGATACGTGGTAACGGATATTTGTTCTTTATTGTCACTTTATTCAGCTGACGATAGTCAATGCACAACCTCATGGTTCCGTCCTTCTTTTTCACGAACAATACTGGTGCACCCCAAGGTGAGAAACTTGGTCGAGCGAAACCTCTATCCGTCAATTCTTGCAACTGAGCTTTCAACTCTTTTAACTCGGTTGGTGCCATACGATACGGAGCTATCGAAATCGGCGTAGTCCCAGGTACAAGCTCAATACCAAACTCTATCTCCCGAACAGGTGGTAAACCCGGTAATTCTTCAGGAAAAACATCCGGGTATTCACAAACCACCGGCACAGATTCGGGTTTCTTTTCTAATTCTTTGTCATCAAGTACATACGCAAGGTATGCTTCGCACCCTTTTCTTACATATTTCTGGGCCAACATTGAGGATATTACAACTGACAACCCCTTTGAGTCTGTAGACTCAACTCGGATCATCTCGTTATTTGCGCACCTCAAATCAATAGTCTTGCTTTTGCAATTCACAACCGCATCATGCACGATCAACCAATCCAAACCAAGAATAACATCAAATTCATCAAACGGCAAAAGCATCAAGTCCGCCGGAAAACAGGAACCTCGAATTACTAGGGGACATTTCTTACACACTTTGTCGACAAGCACGTAACGACCCAAGGGATTTGACACCCGAATTACGAACTCAGTAGACTTAATAGGTAAAGTCTTACTGGATGCTAAGGTTTCACATATGTAAGAATGAGTAGAACCGGGGTCAATCAAAGCAATTACATTAGTATCAAAGAGAGTAAAAGTACCGGTAATAACATCAGGCGAAGAAGCATCCTCGCGGGCACGTATAGCATAAGCTCTAGCAGGCGCACGAGCCTCGGATCTGGTCGTAGCATCTCTAGATCCTCTCTGACCACCACTAGCATTGCCCGTATTTCCAGATGGTCTACCTCGAGCAGTGGTAGCACCCGGTTTCCCACTCTGATTTACATTCTGTTCAGACAACCTCGGGCAATCTTTAATGAAGTGGTCAACTGATCCGCACTTGTAACAGGAGCAGTCAGGGAATCTACAACTCCCCGAATGCCATTTACCGCAATATCGACATTTCGTTCTGTCTCGACGTTCATTCCCAACACTGGCGACCGAAGTGCCTCGTGTACCCACAGGGGGTCGATCACGATCTCGTCTAAAAAGGCCCGAAGTGCCTCTAGACCGGCCCACATCATCTCGAAATTTCTTCGATGCCTGTTGAAGAGACTTTCCCGAGGATCTTTTACGAAACTCTCCAGTTCCCACATCAACTTTTTGTTTTTCTTTTCTAAGCTCTTCGGCTTTACAAGCTCGCTCGACAAGTACTACGAACTCTCGTATTTCAAGAATGCCAACGAACATTTTTATATCTTCATTCAGCCCATCCTCGAAGCGTTTACACATGATAGCCTCGGACGAAACACATTCCCGAGTGTATCTACTAAGTCTAACAAATTTTCGCTCGTAATCAGTTACTGACATAGAACCTTGCTTAAGCTCAAGAAATTCCTTCCGTTTTTGATCAACAAATCTCTGACTGATATACTTTTTTCGAAACTCAGTTTGGAAAAACTCCCAAGTTACTTGCTCTCGGGGCACAACAGAAGTCAGAGTACTCCACCAATAGTAGGCAGAATCGCGTAGCAAGGAGATAGTACACTTTAGGCATTCATCGGGTGTACAAGATAGTTCATCGAGTACCCGGATAGTGTTGTCCAACCAAAATTCAGCTTGCTCGGCATCGTCGCTATCCGTAGCTTTAAATTCAGTAGCCCCATGTTTTCGGATTCTGTCAGCTGGGGGCTTATTGGACCTTATTTGGTCAGTTTCCGGAGGTATTGTAGGTGCGGGGGTGGTATTTGTCGGGAATGGAGGTTGTGGAACAGCCGTATTAGTTCGAATGTATTGGTTGAACCAATCATTCATCACGCTATAGAAAGCTTGTCTAGCTTCATCATTCGGGTTACTAGCATTAGGTTGAGAGTCCGCCGGCGCTGTCCCTTGTGCAGGAGCAGGCGCTACACTCTCAAGATCATCAGCTACCGCTCGGTCAGGACCGGGATCCGTTACTATAAATAAACACATTTGCAAATGTCAGAAATCACCACACTATCAAATAATCACATAAAATGGCATGTATAGCTAGACCCAACGCATTACGGTAGTCCTAGAATCGACTAAACCGTAACTCTGATACCAATCAAATGTAACACCCCGAACCCGAGACCGTCACCGGAGTCGAACACGAGGTGTTAACAGACTTTAAACCACTTATAAAAAATTTTCCCAAACACTGCCAATCTGCGTACTAGTCGCTTTAAAAATCATATCTTGAGTTCAGAAACTCGGAATCCAGTTCCGTAAATTTTCCCTGAAACTAGACTCATATGCCCATCTACATATTGTTTTCTAGAATTTTTGGTTGGGCAAATTAGTACAGTTTATTAGTCAAAGTCTCCCATGTTACAGGGATCAACTACACTGACCTTTGCGCATTACGACTTGGATATCTCCCTGTACAGGGCTTCAATACTGATGTCGTTTATTTCTATAGAAACTAGACTCAAAGAGGAATCTATACATATATGGAATGACTCCTAATTATCTCTGGTTAATTTATAATTAATTTCCAAAGTCGAAACAGGGAATCCAGAAACCGTTCTGGGCCTGTCTCACGAGAACCTGAATATCTCTTAACATACTGTCCATATCATCGTTTAGTTACTTTCCTATGAAAATAGATTCATCAAGGTTCGTTTACATAATTTATTCACTATTTAATTCCATTCCTACTATTTTTAGTGATTTTTCCAAATCTACATCACTGCTGCTGTCAGCATCTGCCTTTAAGGTAGACTTTACCTATTTCATAGTTTCCATGATTCAACTAGCCCTTTTAGCATAAATAGCACAATTTATGATAGTGATTAACCATTCCCATGGCCAATCCTTGTTAAGCATATCCACACCTCTCAATAACCATATCCATACCATATGATTATAACATTATACTCAAACATATATAAGCCATTTTCGCATGGCTAACCAAAATTATACAAGTCCAAAGGGTCCATGACCCACAACAAACGGGTAGTCCTATACATGCCATATCCAGAGTTCAACTAAAAGAGTACCAAAAGGGCTTTGATAGTGTGGATGACTTCGACTTCGATGATCCCGAATCCGATATCCGACGAACAAAATCTATAAAACAGAGAGCCAAAGCAACGGGGTAAGCATTTTAAAGCTTAGTAAGTTTCAAGTAATGAAATCGGCTTTGACTAAAATATTACATTCACATAGCTAAATGGATCACTTTATTAATACACATTCTCATACACATACTTACTTCACACTTCATCAACATATACACACAAGGTATTAACCTATCTAAAAGTCGAAAGTTCGTTAGTCAATTGAATGAATACTATTAAAAACGAATCGACTTTTCCGATGCATATGAACACATACCTTATCGTTTGGGTTTTTTCGAGCGTTTTAATTGAATTTATTACAGCACAACACGCTCACCTTCGAACCCAAGTTTCTTCGGAATTTAGCCGGATATAACCACAAGCACAAATGCCTTCGGGTCTTAGCCCGGATATATCAACTCGCACAAATACCTTCGGGTCTTAGCCCGGATAAAATCACTAGCACAATTGCCTTCGGGTCTTAACCCGGGTATAGCAACTTGCACAAATGCCTTCGGGTCTTAGCCCGGATAAAATCACTAGCACAATTGCCTTCGGGTCTTAACCCGGGTATAGCAACTCGCACAAATGCCTTCGGGTCTTAGCCCGGATAAAATCACTAGCACAATTGCCTTCGGGGCTTAGCCCGGATATCATTCAAATGCTCATGCACACATATATCAACAATCATGACACATCCATATTTCATTTTCGTTACTAAGGCTCAAACACAAAGCATTTATTTAACCTTTCCAATTTCGGCTCAATAGCCACACACAAAGAGCATGATTTCAATTGGCTTTATAACATAGTCTCTATGCACATTCGGCTATCCGTCATAGTATGACTAATCATTTCAATATAATTCAAGTAGGGTCATTACTCGAAGACTTACCTCGGATGTTGTCGAACAACTTTAATGGCTATTCAATTACTTTTTCCCTCCCTTTATCGGATTTAGTTCCCCTTTGCTCTTGAGCTTAAAGAATACAAATAGGAGTATTCAATATTTAAACCAATAATATGAATTTATTAATCACATTCGGCAATCACATATCATTAAATTTTCAAACCAAAATGTCATTATATGACCACATATACACATATCCATATACTTAAGCTCAATAATTATAATATAATATCATGTACTCACTTTAAGTATATTGCCGAATATACTTAATCATACATACACCTAACCAAAATAATTTCTAAAATCTTTATATCATTTATACACTAAGCCGAATACTCTTACCAAGTTCACCTATATTCTTCAACAAATTCTTCATTGATCAAACACATATTCGGCTAAAGAAATGGCAATTTTAGCAACTTTTGATTTAATACTTAATCAATTATAATACATCTAAATATTCTTTTCATATTATTAACTCAAATCACATACATTATTTAATATAACATTTTCACATTCGGCATTAGTATCAACCATAGTAGCCGATTCTTCCTACTTTGTACCCATGCATCTATTTGATCCTTAGTTAGTTCAAACACTCACACACTAAGATTCATCCAATTTTAACAAGAAATAAAATCCTTAATCCTCAAACTACCATGGCCGAATGTTATAACCCAAGCCACATATATTATTCCTCAAGGCCCTTCATGTAACACCCCGAACCCGAGACCGTCACCGGAGTCGAACACAAGGTGTTAACAAACTTTAAAAATTTTCCAGACACTGCCAATCTGTGTAATAGTCGCTTTAAAAATCATATCTTGAGTTCAGAAACTCGGAATCCAGTTCCATAAATTTTCCCTGAAACTATACTCATATGCCCATCTACATATTTTTTTCTAGAATTTTTGGTTGGGCCAATTAGTACATTTTATTAGTCAAAATCTCCCATGTTACAGGGATCGACTACCCTGACCTTTGCGCATTACGACTTGGATAATTCCCTGTACAGGGCTTCAATACTGATGCCGTTTTTTTCTATAGAAACTAGACTCAGAGAGGAATCTATACATATATGGATTGACTCCTAATTGTCTCTGGTTAATTTATAATGAATTTCCAAAGTCAGAACAGGAAATCCAGAAACCGTTCTGGGCCTGTCTCACGAGAACCTGAATATCTCTTAACATACTGTCCGTATGATTGTTTTGTTACTTTCCTATGAAAATAGATTCATCAAGGTTCGTTTACATAATTTATTCACTATTTAATTCCATTCCTACTATTTTTAGTGATTTTCCAAATCTACATCACTGCTGCTGTCAGCATCTGCCTTTAAGGTAGACTTTACCTATTTCATGGTTTCCATGATTCAACTAGCCCTTTTTGCATAAATAGCACAATTTATGATAGTGATTAACCATTCCCATGGCCAATCCTTGTCAAGCATATCCACACCAAATGATTATAACATTATACTCAAACACATATAAGCCATTTTCGCATGGCTATCCAAAATTATACAAGTCCAAAGGGTCCATGACCCACAACAAACGGGTAGTCCTATACATGCCATTTCGAAGTTCAACCAAAATTGTACCAAAAAGGGGGGGGCTTTGATAGTGTGGGCGACTTCGACTTCAAAATCCCGAGTCCGATAGCTGGAGAACCAAAATCTATAAAACAGAGGATCAAAGAAACGGAGTAAGCAATTTATGCTTAGTAAGTTTTGAGCAAGGAATTCCAGCACAGCAAAAGTATAGCATTCATATAGCTAAACGGATAATTTCATATGCACAAATTTTCGATATCATACTTGCTTCACATTACCAACCCTTATGTACATACACAAAAGATCAACTTAGCCAAAGGCTGGTAGCTCGTTTATCAACTGAGCGAATACTTATTTGTAAGGGCTCAACTAAATTCAAGCACATACGAAACATACCTCAATGTTGGGATGTTTCTAGAGTATTTACTGAAATTTTTACAGCAAGATCATTCATTCCCAAATCACGTACCTTCGGAATTTAACCGGATATAGCTACTCGTTCAAATGCCTTCGGGACATAGCCCGGTTATAGTAACTCGCACAATTGCCTTCGGGACTTCACCCGGATTTAGTAACTCGCACAAATGCCTTCGGGCTTAGCCCGGAATTAGTATCTCGCACAAATGCCTTCGGATCTTAGTCCGGATATGGTCACTTAGCACAAAGCCTTCGGGACTTAGCCCGGACATCATTCAAATAACCATGCACATTTAACAATAAAATCATGGCACATTCGTATTTCGTTTTCGTTAGTAAAACTCAAACATAAGACATTTATCATTCTTGCAATTTCGGCTCAATAGCCACACAAAGAGCATGATTTTGGTTTGCTTAAAACATGATCTAATCAAATCATAATTTAAGCTCTTTTACTCAAGAACTTACCTCGGGTGTTGTCGAACGATTCCGATAGCTATTCGACCACTTTTTCCTTCCCTTTATCGGATTTAGTTCCCCTTTGCTCTTGAGCTTAATTAAACAAATAAATTGATTTAATCATTTGAGCATCGGAAAGAGGAACACAAGGCACTTAGCCCATTTTTATACATTAGACATTAAAGTCACATATGTACGGAATCATGAATCAAACTCAACATTTTAGCTAATTTTTCCCCCTTGGCCGAATTTTCTAAGCCAAGACAAAAGCATCAATATGCTTGCCTCTAACCGAATACATGCAACACCAATCTCCTTCCTATGGCCGAATATGCATGTCTATGTTGGGGCCGATTTCAACACTTAATACATTCTACAAGTATGGTCACTTGTATTGACTAAACACCCTTTTGTTTCAAGTTCAAAACTTGGCTAATACACACATATATACACTAGTAAAGCATCCTCTCCCTTTCCATCAATTTAACACATGCATTACTCATTAATATACAAAAATTATATTCGGCCTTAGCACACAACTTGCTAGCCGATTCTTCTCCATCTAGCAACCAATGCACATATGTGCTCACTCAAAAATGCTAAAAAGAAGATTCAAGAATCATCAATCCACCATCACATGCATCATTAACAAGCTTCATATTTAGCATGCAATGACATTAACACAAAATCTACCTAGGCCGAATATCATCCCCATGACATAGCAAAGATTTGAACCATGGGCTAATTAGAACTCAAGCTAGCAACTAAAAACATGCATGAATCTCATGGCACAACCTCAAACATACCTTGATCTAGATACAAGTATGGCCAAACCTCCTCCTAATCCTCTTCCAAACCAAACATGAAGCAAGAACTCCTTCCTCCTTCCTTTGAATTTTCGGCCAAATGAAGATGAAAAAGGATGAACAAAATTTTCTCTTTCTTTTCTTTAACTCACGGCAATGGGGGGGGGAACAACTACACACTTTTTTTTGTTTTCATCATATTCCCTTTCATTATTTTATGCCCATGCTCCTTATTTTATTTTTTTCCACCCATGATGCACCAACACAACATGTCTATGACATGTCTTGCCCATCACACTTGGTCTACCATGCTTGTCATGGCCGGCCACTACTAGTTAGGGGGAATTTGACATGCAAGTCCCCCCTTTTTATTTCATGCTCTAATAGGTCCTTATGCTTCGACCTATCACATTTCAAAAATGTCGCACATAAGTCCTATTGACTAAATTCACATGCAATCGACTAAATCGAAGCTTGAAATTTTCACACATTCATAATTACATATTCTAGACAATAAATATTACATTCAAACATTTCGGTGACTCGATTTAGCGGTCCTGAAACCACTTCCCGACTAGGGTCAATTTTGGGCTGTCACACTTCAAGGACCACATTCGGCACCTCCTTAATAACAACCCAAATTTCAACCTTCAAGAAAGAAGAAAAAAATATATGTTCTAAGAGCTTCAAACTACTTGGCCAAATATCAAACCTCCAAACAATCAAAACTTAAGCCATGGAATGATTAGAACTTGAACTAACCACCTTCTTTATACAAAATTTTCCAAGAATTTCAAGGTACTTACCTCTTCTTAATCCTCATCCAACCCGAACATAAAGCAAGAGAACTCTTTCTTCTTCCTTTGATTTTTCGGTCAAGAAGAACAAAGAGGATGAAGCCTTTTTTTTCTTCTAGTTTCGGCAAAATGGGGGAGCAAGGATGAAACAACTTTGGTTTCTCCTCCCACTCCCCTCATATTTTATTGTTCTTAACACAACATGTTGTCATAAACTTTTCATAATATGTTTTACCCATCACAATTTGTCTATCCACCTTGTCATGGCCGGCCACTACTATTTAGGGGGGAAATTGACATGCAAGTCCCCCCTTTTTATTTCATGCACTAATAGATCCTTATGCTTTGACCTATCACATTTCAAAATTTTCTCACATAAGTCCTATTTACTAAAATTCACCTACAATTTAAACAAAATTCAAATGTGAAATTTTCACACATGCATGTATACATATAATAAGCACCAAATATGATAGCTAATTATTTTTATGACTCGGTTTAGCGGTCCCGAAACCACTTCCCGACTAGGGTAAATTTTAGGCTGTCACAGCACTGGCTACCGATCAAGAAAGGGGATGGTGACGACCATCAAACTATGAAAAGGGATGGTGACGACCATCAAACTATGAAAAGGGATGGCTTCAGCTATCGATCTATGAAAGGGATGCTTTGGGTATCAATCTATGAAAAGGGATGGCTTCGACTATCGATCTATGAAAAGGGATGGCTTCGGCCTTCAAATTATGAAAAGGGATGGTGATGACCATCGAATCATGAAAAGGGATGGTGATGACCATCAAATTATGAAAAAGGATAGCTTTGGCTATCAAATTATGAAAAGGGATGTGCCAATCATCATATTATTACCTAGCCTAAGCTTCAATAAGAGCCTTCAATGTAAATTTCATTATTATGGTGGATGGTAAGAAATATGGATTTTTTTTGGTGATGAAGAGCTTGAATGCATATGTTTAAGCTTATGAATTTATTAACATCATATTGTATTGGTATATATATGCTTTGAGATTTTATAATTTATTGACAAGTTTAATTCATATTGGTTACGAACTTACTAAGCATGGCACGCTTACGTTGTGTTTTTTATGTGTTTTGTTGTTAATTAGAAGCTCGATTGGGTTGGAAATTCATCGAGGATCTATCACACTATCCATCGGCAATACTGGTACCTATGGGTGTTTTTAAGTTCAATTATAATGGCATGTATAGGCTTTTGGTTGTTATAGTTGCCATTTGCTTGGCTTGTATTTAGGATTTTGTGTGTTAATGTGAAATTAGTTTGATGTGTAAATATTTAGTCTTTAAGTAGTTGTTACCTTTGATCTAGATGCTTGGATGATTAAGGATGAAATGGTAATCTAAAATGGAAGCTATAAGTGTCGTGTGATATGTTGGAAATGTGATGAATTGGTACCTTGTTTTATATGAAATATATGTACATTTTGGTGCTAGTTGTTGAATGGAAATTTTGGTACCAATTGGTATGTTTTAGTAGGTGACTTCAACAGTTGGTTATTGATGTAAGATTAGTTCAAGTTTAGTTGAACATTTTAGTCAAATTGAGATTGTATTTATAAAAGATTAAATGTTGAGTTGAGGTGCCCCATGGGCATATTGTTTGTATGATTGTATACCTTAAATTTATAGCTTGATTATGCTTGAATTTCGTGCCTTGTTTTGGCTTGCATATATGTAAAATATTGGTTGTAGGTTCATGGCATGTTGGGTGAGAAAAATGGCTTGTAAAATGGCCTATTTTCATCCACACGGGCATGCATCCCAGCCATGTGTGACACATGACCAGGTGACACGGCTGTGTATCCCCTATAGCTTTCAAAGGGTTGCAAGTCAATCTATTACACGGCCTAGTACACGACCTGGCACACGGGCGTGTGGCTTGGCCATGTGCCCCAAGTCAGTAAGTTACAAGGGCATAGGCACAAGTTAGGGCACGACCGTGTGTCCCTACTTCAAATGTCCACACGGCATGAGACACGGGCATGTCTCTTGGCCATGTGACCCCTCAAGCTTTGAAAGCTTTCCTTGTTTCCTAAAAAATTCTTCTGTGTTTCCGATTTAGTGCTGACTTGTTTCTAATGCGTATTTAGGGCCTTGAGGGCTCGTTTAAGGGACAATATGTATGTTTTGAATTGGTTTTAATATGACTATTGATGTGATTTGAAAAATTTGGTACTTTTGATGCATAAAAGGTATGGCTCAAATGGTAAGTTATGTTGAATAGTTAATGGTCATATTTGAGGTATGTCTTGGTAAAAGTTGAGTTATGTATGATAGTAGAAATGTGATGAATTATATACATGTTTTGGTAAGTTTGTATCTTTGCATTTGAGGTGCCTTGTATGACATATGGGTTGAATGACTTTGGACAATTTAATTGGTCATTTCATGTTAGTTTTGGTCATGTTTTGATGCTTTGATTAGGTGTTCTAAGGGCCTTTATATGGTTGCTTGAATTGGTGATGGTAATCGCTTGTTTTTGGGCAATTTCACATCCACACTGTCTGAGACATGGGTGTGTAACTTAGCCATGTGTAACACACGGCCCTGCGACACGGCCGTGTGTCCCCTGTAGGTTTTAATGCATGCAAGTCAGGCTGTTACATGGCCTAGCACATAGCCTAGAACATGAGCGTGTGTGGCTATTTCGAGAGTTACACGGCCTGACACACGAGCATGTGGCTTGACCGTGTGACCCAACTCAGAGAGTTGCACGGGTGAGGACACTGGCTGGGACACAGCCGTGTGTCCCTATTTTGATTGTTACACAGCCTGATACACAGGTGTGTGTCTCTGTCGTGTGAGGCACATGGCCTGGCCACACAATCGCGTGACCCCTACAGTCCAATTTTTCTAACTTTTTCTTATAATTTCTGATTGTTTCCAATTTGGTCCTGAATTGTGTCTAAGGTATTTCTAGGGCCTCAAGGGCTCAATTAAGGGACGTTATGTATGTGATTGAATTTAATTAGATTATGTTTACAATGATGTATGAAATGAATGTTTTAATGTTTTATTTGTAATGCTCCATAACCCTATTCCGGTGACGGATACGGGTTAAGGGTGTTACAACTTAATTTTTTTGAGCTAGAATTATTACATTAATTTGATGAACTTCATTTTATGTGTGTTCATAACGTTCTATGCCTCAATCGTTCATGATTTCAATTAAAATCATGCATGTATTTCATTCATTAAAATGTGATTGAATGCAGTAGAATTAGTTGATCAATCCTAGCCAAATGACGATTAATGGACGCAATAATTGAAAGGTGCATGCTTAATTTAGATCCCAGCCCGATTAAATTTCATAATAACTCGAGAGATCTTATTACTTGAATAACTTTTAGATTTGTGTGATTAAATTTTTTCAAACTAAATCTATCCTTGTTACTTCACATAAACTCTAAGAAACCCTTAGTTAAATATGATCATGGTAGTATGCATGTTTTTCTAAGTAAAATATTACGCAAGGGCTTAATACTTGTTTCAAAGTTAATGAAAGATCCAGTTGTCATGAAATGTTTT
Source organism: Gossypium hirsutum (assembly GCF_007990345.1). Lineage (NCBI taxonomy): Eukaryota > Viridiplantae > Streptophyta > Magnoliopsida > Malvales > Malvaceae > Gossypium > Gossypium hirsutum. The sequence continues at coordinate 35,536,881 of NC_053443.1, forward strand.
CCGGAACATTATGAGCATGTTGAAAATGAACCAAGTCAAATGTTGTAATTATTCTAGCCTTTTCATGTTATTATTGTTAAAGGTTGTGAATTCGCTACTAAACCCACCTTATACATTTTAATTATTCATCACACTTAGGTTAATTTGCATTTAAGATAATTTTGCATCTAGTTATTTATTTTTAAATCAATCACTCGAAATCATTGTATTTTTTCTTACCAATTTTTAATTTTTAATTTTACAATTATTTGATTAACATAAATAGTCCCAGTGGAGACGATAACTCTTATACGTATTACTTGATAACGATTGTGTATACTTGCACAAACCCCCACGTTACAAGCTTATGGCACCATTGTCGGGGATTGTTAATTTAATCATTATTTGTGAAATTATTTCTTACAATTTGGTTTGTTTTATTTAATTAATTTCTTATTCTTTATTCTTTATTTTTTGTGATTTATTTTTAGCTGTTTATGAACATAGATAGAATCATCAATCTACTCCCTGTAGGCCCTGAAGTCGAGAGTACATTTCGACAAAGAAGACAAGAAAGACTAATCCAGAGACAAGCCGCTGAGATGGACCTTGAAAATTAAAATGATGTTTAAGGGAATGGAGCTGCTAATGTTTGTAATCCAGTCCTTATTGTTGACGATAGGGATCGAGCTATAAAGAAATACGTTGTACCACTTTTCAATTTGTTAAATCCAAGGATTAAGAGACCAGAGATTGAGGCACCGCAGTTTGAATTGATGCCTGTGATGTTTCAAATGCTTCAAACCATGGGCCAATTTAGCGGAATGCCCACAGACCATACCTTCACCTTCGACTATTCATGATGGTGAGCGATTCCTTTAAGATAGTTGGTGTAATTGAAGGCACATTGAGGTTGAATTTGTTTCCATACCTGTTGCAAGATCGAGCACAAGCATTGCTTAATTCGTTTTTGCAACATCTGATTTGAACTTGGCAAGAATTAACTGAATGCTTTCTGGTAAAGTATTTCCCACCTAGCCAAAATGCTAAGTTGCAGGATGATATCACCACTTTTCAACAATTGGATGATGAATCCTTATACGAGGCATGGGAAAGATTCAAGAAGTTACTTCGTAGATGCGCTCACCACGAGATTCCATATTGAATCCAATTGGTGTCATTTTGAAATGGTCTCAACGCACACCCAAGGTTGGTGGTAGATGCTTCTGCAAATGATGATCCCTTATCAAAGTCTTATAATGAGGATTACGAGATATTCAAGAGAATAGCCAGTAACAATTACCACTGGTCGACAAATTGAACAACTTTAGGAAGACGAGTAGCCGGAGTGCATGAAGTAGATGCCCTTACTTCACTCTCAGTTTAGGTATCTTCTATCTCTTTAATGTTGAAACAGTTTATTACTAACGGTTTTAATCATATTACACCTCAGCCACCCAGTCAATTCGATATTGCTTCCTGCGGATATTGTGTGGACGGACATTCTTTTAAGAACTGTCTATCAAATCTTGAGTCAATTTCTTACGTAGGAAATCAAAACCAAAATAGAAGTGGACAAGGACCACAGTCCAACTTCTACAATTCTTCATGTTGGAGTAACCAAGAAAATGAACCAAGCAACACCTACATGTAGTATGGACCAAATCAATCTCAAGGGTTAAATCAAAAGGTTCAAAATTCACCACAAGCTGAATCTTCTAATGTTTTGGAGAATTTTTTGAAGGTGTACATGGCGAAGAATGACGCCTTAATCTAAAGCCAAGCAGCAACACTGAAAAGTTTGGAGAACCAAATGAGTCAGTTAGCTATGGAGCTTCGGAATAGATCACAAGGAGCCTTGCTGAGCGTGTAACACCCCTAACCTGTATTCACCGCTAAAATAGGGTTACAGAGCATTACCATAAAAATGTACAACAAATCATTCACTTCCAACATTTCATAATCATTACAAAATCCAATCAAAGACATGCATAATGTCCCTTTTTCGAGCCCTCGAGGTCTTAGAAATAATTTAGAAATGATTCGGGACTAAATCAAAATCATTTAGAAATTCATGGAAAAAGTTAGAAAAATTCATACTACAGGGGTCACACGCCTGATACACACGCCGGTGTCTCAAGCCATGTGGACATTCGAAGTAGGGACACACTGTCGTCTCTCAGCCCATGTAACTTTCTGACTTGGGTCACATGGCCAAGCCACACGCCTGTGTGATAGGCTGTGTAACCTACGAAATGGCCACATTAAAAACCTATAGGGGACACATAGCCGTGTCGCATGTCTGTGTGTCACACATGGCTAAGACACACGCCCGTGTCTTAAGCCGTGTCGACAAGAAATAGGCCATTTTCAAACGATCTCTCTCACCCAATACATGCCTACACATTCAAGCCATTTGAACCTATTTCAAGCATCAAGACATACCCAAAACATGCATTTTAAGACCAATTCATTAGGTCATTTATCCATACAACCAATATGCCAATAGGCACCCCGAACATAAATCATCAAGTCAAACTAAACATGTGCACATTTACCATTTATCAACTAATTTGTTTCCATGCCAAAACATACCACAATTGATACATATCCACCATACCATATTAGATTCATGCCATATTAAAATAACCTTACCCTTTTTACCATTCCTCACATGCATCAAACCACCTAAATAACACAAGCTAACCATTTCCAAATTGTACCAAACAACCGACATTTATATACCATATTTACATCATGCACATCTGGTTCAATATCTTTCTAAAGTAAACTATATTCCATCCATATATATTTAGCTTAATTCCATAACAAGTTATACCATAATTGACCACAAATCAAATTCACACTCAAACATATCAAATGGGTCATAATTCAACCAATTATACTTGACTAAATTCCATATCAAATCATACCTTAAATGATCATTTTGCAAACATGCCAACACTTACCACCTTGGCCATAAAAATCATGCATCAATTTGATCATATAAACACCAAACATTAACCATCAAAAAGCCAAAAACACATCAATCATCAAGGCATAAAAATAACAAAAGTTTCACAAATTTAAAGCAACATTACATGCCAATATCTTAACTAAAAATTAGACATAGTCACCTATACATGCCATTATAACCACGACCAAAGCATCAAAATCTACCGATAAAATCGATGGATAGTGTGATGGATCTCCAACTAGCTTCCAACCTGATCAAGCTTCCGATAAGCTGTAAATTCAGAGAAAGATAACCACATAAGCAATGAATGCTTAATAATATCGTATAAACTTTAAACATAACATTCCATTTCAATAATGAACATTATAGGTTAAGTATAAAACTATACCAATGCCTCAATATTTATCGAAGCATAATCATCAACTCATAATAGAATAAGTCTATCAAAACCATATATACTTATCATTCCTATCATAGTAGGATTTCATAAGACTTGAACCCTTCTATTTATTTACTTTCCATTGCATTTACTTACTTTAGCTTCAATAACAACATCAATTTATTAATTAGCATATTTGTTCATGAATTAGGTATACTCATCCATAACATACGTAAACTTCTCACATACAAGTACATCTTTCAACTCATCATTCCCTTTTATTTCATCATATTTCATTTCAACTATGAACTTACCATTTTCATTAACTTTTCATACCCGTTCCCTTTGCATAATACAAGACATAAGCATAACATCAACCATGACTACGAGCTAGTGCATTTAACATAGCTCGTTTGGAATCAACCACATGATAAACCATTTCATAAGAAATTACATAGTTTAATTTATACCACCTTTTCATGTACATCAGCATATTGCCAATTGAATACTTGTTGTCTCAATGTATTTCATTAAGACTAAGCATGATATAATCCAATCATAAGCTTGGCACAAGCCTAAGCACATCAACAACACATGTTAGTTTATTTAAACAAAATTCATGTGAATTTAACATGGATAAACTTTATACCTGAGCATGATTCAATTGGATTTACCATCCATCATAACATACCATGTTTTTCATGTAGCTCACAATTTCAATGTATTTCATACATACATCTCTTGGTTCATAATCAACACATATCTTTCCTTTCATTTTTTTCATGTCCATTGAACTGTTTAGAATGTCATTGGATACGAGAGATAGCTCACACGAAGTGTGATAAACATAACTGTAATCCGTCAATTCCTTTACATATATGCTCACACGAGCTGTGAAAATGGGCCTGCTCATACGAGCTATGGGTCAGAATATATCTACACGATGCTGCTCGCATGAGCTGTGAAGTGTCCACAACATATACAGGAACTCAACCAACGATAGGACACTCAAGACTAACACCCGAAACATGTAAACTCTAATGACATGTCATTTGTATCCTACAAATTCCTTAGGTTCAAACGGGGTTTGATAGTCGTCGTACGTCGCTAAATTTCCATCGTCTCATGACATGATAGATTGCATAATAACATATATATATTGATTTAATCACAATAAAATCAAACAATATCATTTAATTTAATCAACATTATACAAAATTTAGTTCATACGAACTTACCTGGCTAAATTGCAGAAATGTCAAAGTACAAGGGTATTTTGGTAATTTTCTATTCTTATTGATTTTTCTACTCGATCTTGATCTAAATTAATAATTTTATTCAATCTGTTAATTTAGACAGTAAAAAATGTATTTTATGCAATTTAGTCATTTTGAAATTTTTACAAAATTACCCCTAAAGTTTTACTTTTATTCAATTTAGTTCCTGAGCCAAAAACATGCAAATTAACCATTTTTATTAAAATTTCACACTAGCCTCATATTCATAGCCTCTATCTCATCCCATTTTTGCAACAATTTCACATTAAATCCTTGTGCTTTTATTATTTCAACAATTTAGTCCCTAATTGGACCTATAATCAAAATTACTTAAAAAATAATTTTAAATAAAAACTAATATTTTAATTTCATCATTTAACGTAAAAAATAACTAGATTCATCAATGGAAACATTCACAATCTTTAACAGTTTCAAAATCGAAGGTACGTGCTAGTTGGACCTAGTTGCAACGATCTCAAAAACATAAAAGTTATTAAAAACGGATGAAAAATGGCTTACCATGCATCATCCAAAGAAGAATTAAAGCTTGAAGCTTTTCCTATGGTGTATTTTAGTGATGAACAAGCCAAAATGAAGAAGAAACTTATGTTTTCTTATTTTTATTATTATTTTAACCTTTATTCATTACTTTAATAGTAAAATAACTTATAAAACTTATAAAATTAAAAGAAATTATAGCATCCAACTGTCCCACTATCTTTAGGATGGCTAATTTAATCAATAAGGCCATCCAATGATAATTCTTTATTCAATTAACACCTTTAAACTAATAGTAATTGAATTTTTCAACTTTTACGATTTAGTCCTTTTCGTTTAATTAACTATTGAAACGTTAAAATTTTTCAATGGAACTTTAATACCACCTTAATAATATTCTGTAAATATTTATAAAAGTATTTATGGCTCGATTTATAGAAACGAGGTCCCGATACCTCATACTCTAAACCATTTGACCTTAGGGTCTTACCACTTGAACTTAATTAATCATTCATATCACATAAATTATCATAACAAAAACCTTTTTAAAACCATATTTGACTCGTAAATATTAAATAATAATATTTACAAACGTACTCATCAAAGTTGATGGCCCCAAAACCACTATTTTTGACCCCACTGAAAAACGGGTTGTTATAGAGCGATACAGAAAATTTAAAGAATTTGGGTAAAGAACACTATAAGGTAGTTGCTTTACGAGATGGTAAGACTTTGGAACCAAAGGAAGGTATGGTTGAAGAAGAACTTATTCAGAAAGAGGAAAATCAACCAGCAGTTGAAATTCCTGCACTAGAGGAGCCAAAACTTATGAAGTCTGATAAGGTAAAATCTAAACTAGTGAATTTTGATAAGCTAACACCTTCTCTTGATGAAGATTTATTTCTTCAGAAAATTTTTCTAGTCTAAGCCAAAGTACTATCACCCTCATATCCTCAAAGACTCCAGAAACATAAGTAGAAACAAGAGGTGCAATTCAAGAAGCTTTTGAGTGTTCTAAAACAACTTCACATCAATATACCATTGGTAGAAGCCTTAGAACAAATGTCCAATTATGTCAATTTCATGAAGACCACTTTGTCCAAGAAAATGAGGCTTAGTGAGTTTGAGACTGTAGCTTTAATGAAGGAGTGCACTGCGTTCCTACAAAATAAGCTACCTCCAAAAATGAAGGACCCCAGAAACTTTACTATAGCCTTTAATATTGGAGAATCTTATTGTGGTAAAGCTTTATGCGATCTAGGAGTAAGCATCAATTTGATGCCCTAGTATATTTTCAAGCTATTAGGAATAGGTGAAGTAAGACCCACAAATGTGACACTTTAACTGGTAGATCAATCTTTAGCATACCTTATAACGCCCCAAAATTTGGGCCTGGATGTATTGTGCCTTGAGCAAGGGAAAGGTTTGGAAACGTGTACAAAAGTATGTCTGCTTTAGTGGTTAAGGGTCCTGAGAGGAGTTGGAAAAGTCCTGGGTTCAAACCTAGGCTTTAGTAAATATTTTGGTTTTAAGTGGATAAAACCCTGGATGCTTGGATGTAGGCCTTTTAAATTATTGTGTTAAAATTTTTCATAATGAAGCATGTGGTCTAATGGTTGTGGCATCATTAAGGTTGCAAGGGAGCCTGGGTTCAAGTCTTGGCTCTTGCAATTTATTTTGGTTTTTCTTTTAAAGGAACCCGGACTTTGGCCTTTAGACCTTTAGACCTTTTAGTTAATTGAAGACAAAATGTGACACAAAAGAGCTTGTGACAAGGATGCAAGTGGTGTGTTGAGCTATTGAGGGTGGTTTGGGTTCGAATCCTATTGCAAGCAAAAAGGATATTTATTTTGCTAACAAGAGGTGGAAGGAGTTGGTGTTAGATTTTAACTCTGTGTTGGAGAGTTTGAATGGGTCAAATGAGTTATTTAAGCAGAGGATTGGAGGAGTGATTTTAGGAGGAAAAGGGGGAGTCTGAGTTGTAGAAGGTTGTTGCTGAATCTGCTAAGGGGGTTTTGCATTTTTTTTCTTTTCTTCCTTTTTCTCTAGTGCCGAAACTAAAACTGACCGTTCGGGTCATTCTTTTTCTGCATCTTTTCCATTGACTTTCTCTCTTCTTGGCCGAACCTAACATTTATTTATTTTTCTCTTTACCTCTTTTCTTCTGCAATCGGATTCCTTCGTAGCCTAGCCGAACCTTCCTTTTGTTTTTCTTCTTTTAATTTCTGTTCATCTTCTATTCTACGTTGGCTGAAAATCACTGTGGTTAATCTTGCTTTAAGTCGATCTACTGCAAAGCTTCTAACTAACGATAAGTGATCAAAAGCTATTCTCTGCTTTTCTTTTAAAATCGAATGCATCTCTGTTCTCTATTCTTTATCAAACCGAATAACCTTATTGACTGCTTGTTATTTCATTTCTCACGTACTACACTTATTGCGATTCAAGTGGGTTCCTCGGAAGTGCAAAGGCATTCAAGTTTCTCCTTTCATCTTTCAATTGAATTTTTTAAAAAGGTAAGTTAGCTTGTTCATCAATGGTACTGCGTTTTAATATTGGGGTATTAAGTCTTATTCTTGTAAACAACCTAGTCTTATAGGTTTCTTTGTTCAGGAAAATTCTCATTCCTTCAAGGTGAGTAGTGTGACGTTTTGGGTTTAAGTGTTGTGAACGTTAATTGAATGGCTAACCAAGTAACTTAATGAAATATAGGTTCTACGCTCGTGGTCTATTGTGTTGTTCTTCAACAAGTGTGTACACACACCACTTCAATTGTAGATCGGCAGATGCCGAAATCTCGAAATCTCGAAAAGTTGAAAAGCTGAAAGTACGGCTATGGCTATCACACGAGCGCACGAACGCGCGTGTGGATAAGTCGATACAACGACAGAGGTCACCACGAGCGATCTTGTGGTCTTAGGCCGTTTTTGGGCCAAATGGACCAGAATGGGCCGAGTGGGCCCAATGGGCCCGTGGGCCTTACGCGAGTAAATTTTCTTGGATGGATAAGAAATGATGACCCGACTATGACGATCGCATGGCTAAGGGCAGATTTGGGCTAAATGGGCCACACAAGCGTGTGGGCCCACTTGGGCTGAATATGGGCCTAGGGCTCATTTGCATCGTTATGACCCTTTAGGTTGTAAAATTACCAAAATACCCTCGATGGGTAAAATTATCGAAATACCCTCGATGGGTAAATTACTGAAATACCCTCGAAGGGTAAAATATCGAAGTATCCCCGATGGGTAAAATTATCGAAATATCCTCCAAGAGTAAAATTACAGAAATAACCACGATGGGTAAAATTACCAAAATACCCTCGATGGGTAAAATTACCGAAATACCCCCTATGGGTAAATTACCAAAATACACCTGATGGGTAAAATTACCGAAATACCTCCCAAAGGGTAAACTGACTGTTATGGCTTTATGCTATGTATGGCCATTTTGCTTTATGATATTTATATGACTGTTACTGAGTATGACATATTGCATAAACAACATACTACATGGGGTTGAGATCTGGTATTGGAGGAAGTCGCACGGGTCGTATGAGACGACTGTGGACCCACTGATGGCTTTAAGCCGATTATGTGATTTGCAGCTCTGCTGCAATATTGTTAGTGCCGCAGCCAGTGCTACATAAGGAGTGTAGGGATGGGTGGGTCAATTTAATCCCCACGGGAGTGTAGGCTTGGACAGGAGATGGAATGCAGGGTTGGTATGGGTATTTATGCATTGCATATTCTGATTCTGACATTGTGATGGGCTTTGGCCTAGATATATGTAATATGTGTCTTTTAATTAGGGCTCAGGCCTAGACTGATTCTGTTTCTTTAATAAGGGGTTTACACACTGAGTTTTCTTAAACTCACCCCGTTTTTAACCTTTCAGGTAATCCCCAACGTTAGACGATTCGGAGCTGTGAGGGACTCGGAGAGGGCCACACAATTGCACAAGTTTTATTCTGTTTTGCGTATTTACTAAAGCACTTTGATTTTGATTCGGGTTGTAATAAGGCCTTTAAATTTCTATATTTTAACTTCGGGATTTTATTGATTGTGATTCTTATCTGCTTGAAGTAGAACTTGATTTTCTAAAAAAAATAACTATTTTCAAACGGTATGTTTCCACAACTTATTTTTTTTAAATATCATGTTTTCGTAAATCATTGGTTTAAATTAAGCTTTCGCAACAATAAGGTTTTGAAGGTAACAAATTTTCTATAATAAACCTCGATTGAAAATAAACAAACGCAAACTGATTTTTGTACATGTTTTAAATGGAAAAAAGTTTGAAATTTCAAGAAAGGTTTTAAATGGAAAAAAGTTTGAAAGTTTTGTACATGTTTGAGGTGTTACATACCCAGAAAGAAAGATTGAGGATGTTCTGGTATGTGTAGATAAGTTTATTTTTCTTGCTGATTTTTTTTGTTTTAGATTTTGAAGCAGATAAGGAAGTGCCAATCATCCTGGGGAGACCTTTCCTAGGCACAGGAAAAACATTAATAGACGCGTGAAAAGATGAAATCACGATGAGAGTTTAAGATGAACAGTTAACATTTAATATTCTTAAAGCGATGAAATTTCTTGATCCGACGGAGGAATGTTCAGTGATGGAAGAGCTAGAAACCTTAATATCTATGGAGTAGGAGAATAATTTGGTAGAGGACCCATTGGAAAACACTTTAGGGTCCAAACCATTGGAAGATGAAGAAGGTAATGAAAGTATGGGTTTGATGAAAGCCAATTCGAGGGACTATATTCAACCAGCACAGTTTTAACCATCAGAGTTGGAAGTTTAGGAATTCACACAACCGAAGTTGTCAATCGAGGAGCCACCCAAACTAAAACTAAAGGTACTTCCTTCCCATTTGAAATACATTTACTTGGGTAACAGTTCTACTTTTCCTGTGATTGTTTCAACAGAACTAACAGAACACCAAGAGGATCAGTTGATCAAAGTCATGAAGAGATTTTAAAAAGTGATTGACTGGACTATAGCTGATATTTGAGGAATAAGCATTTCCTTTTGTATGCATAAGATTGTCCTAGAAGAGGGCGAAAGAGGTAGAATTGATGGGCAAAGAAAACTCAATCCAATCATGAAGGAGGAAGTTCGAAAGGAAGTTACCAAATGGTTAGATGCGGGTATTATCTACCTCATCTCAGATAGTTTGTGAGTAAGTCTGATACAGTATGTACCAAAGAAAGTTTGAATCAAAATGTTTAAGAATGAACAAAATGGGTTAATCCCGATGAGGATGGTCACGGATTGGAAAATCTACATAGATTACAGAAAATTGAACAAAGCCACATAGAAAGATCATTTTTTGCTACTTTTTATGGATCAAATATTAGACCGACTTGTAGGTAATGAATATTGTTGTTTCTTAAATGGATATTCAGGATAAAACTAAATAGTTGTAGCCCCGAAAGACCAGCACAAAATAACTTTTACTTGCCCGTACGGTACGTTTGCTTTTAGGTGAATGCCTTTCGGTTTATGCAATACACTTGCCACATTTCAATGATACATGATGGCAATATTTACTGATATGATAGAAAATTTTATTGAGGTATTCATGGATAATTTTCTATTTTTGGTAATACTTATGATGTTTATTTGAGTAATTTGGCTAAGGTACGTAAGTGATGCGATGAGACAAATCTTGTCCTTACCTAGGAGAAATGTCATTTTATGGTTAAGTAGGGAATTGTCTTATAACACAAAATATCCAAAAAAAGGATTGAAGTCGATAAAGAAAAATTAGACGTAATTGAAAAATTACCTCCTTTAGTTAGTGTGAAAGAAGTTAGAAGTTTCTTAGGCCATGTTAGTTTTACCGAAAGTTTATCAAAGATTTTTCAAAAATTTCTAAGCCTTTGTGTTCATTATTAGAAAAAGACACAATTTTTTAGTTTAACAAAGCATGTTTGGAAGCTTTTGAGGAATTAAAAAGTCGGTTAATCTTAGCCCCAATAATTGTTGCACCTGATTAGAACTCTCCTTTTGAGTTGATGTGTAACGCTAGAGATTTTGCTGTGGGAGCTGTGATAGGGCAAATAAGAAACAAAGTGTTTCATCCTATCTACTATGCAAGCAGAACTTTGACAGGAGTTGAACTTAACTATACAGTAACTGAAAATGAACTCTTTACTATAGTTTTTGCTTTTGACAAGTTCTGTTCTTATCTCATAGGTACGAAAGTCACAGTTTTTACCGATCATGTGACTATTAAATACTTACTCACAATGAAAGATGCTAAATTGAGGCTGATTTGATGGATACTTATACTCCATGAATTTGTGAAAGCCCAAAATTGACCCTAGTCGGGAAGTGGTTTCGGGACCACAAAACCGAGTCATACTAATAATTAGCCATCATATTTGATGCTTATTATATGTATATATGCATGTGTGAAAATTTCATGCTTGAATTTTGTTAATTGTAAGTGAATTTTATTAAATAGGACTTATGTGAGAAAATTTAGAAATGTGCTAGGCAAATGTGAAGTGGCCTATTAATGCATGTTATGAAAATGATGGGTTTGCATGTCAAATTACCCAAAATTTGAGCTAGTGGCTGGCCATGCTATGGGTGGAAACATGTTGGGAACATGTTGGCTTAGTGTGTTATGTTAGAAAGAATAAATAAAAGGGTTAGTAATTAAGTAATGAAAAGGGAGGGGTGATGAAAACAAAGTTGTCTCATCCATCCCCCCCTCCATTTTGCCGTAACTAGACAAAGAAAAGAAAAAAAAAAGAAAGGGTGTTCATCCTTTAACACCTTGGCTGAAAATTTGAAGGAGGAAGGAAGAAGAAAGGTTGAAGAGATTCGGCCATGCATGTAACTAGGCTAAGGTATGTTTGATGATGTTCCATGAGATGCATGCATGTTTTAGTTGTTAGTTTGAGTTCTACCTAGCCCATGGTCTAAATCTTGCTATGTGATGGAGATGATATTCGGCCATGGGTGTTGTCTTTCTTGGTTGGTGTTTTGATGTTGTGGTGATGAGGCATGAAGATGATTGAGCTTGAGTGTTTAATAAAAAGGTTTCGATGTGAGAGTGTGTGAGGAGTAGAAATGAGGGGTCTTAGCAACTTCATGAAGGTTCGGCCATGGTGCTTCAATATTGCACTTGTGTTTAACCCTAGGATTAATTAGTTATATGGTTAGTATGGGTATGGGTGACCGAATATGAGAGCATGAATAGATGGAGAGTTTGGTGAATTGATATGTGGTAAATGTTAAGTGTTAAATGAAATGGAAATGATAGATTAATGTTGCACATTCGGCTATAGTTAGGCAAGTTGATGATCTTATCTTGACTTAGATAATTAGGCATAAAAGGGTGGTAATGAGGTTGAGGTTGTTGAATGGTTAGTTGGGTAACAAATGAAGCATTCGGCCATCACTTGGGAGCTTATGTGATGTTGAGTTTAAAATTAGCAAAGGTGATTACCGAATGTCCAAGTATGCATATGCATGTGTGATTAGATTATTGATAGTATGGTAATTGCATGAGGTTATTAGCCGAATAGCTAAGAACATAAAGTAGCAAGACGAAAATTTTACCATGTCGTTTCGTATGTCATAAAATCATTAAAATGTGGATACCAATATATGTAGCAAAGCGGTTAAATGAGTTAATTTATTTGTTTAAGCTCAAGACTCTAAAGGAGAGGCGTCCAACAAGGGAAAATCGAAGGTCATCGAATAGCCGCCGAAATTGTTCGACCACATCCGAGGTAAGTTTTAAGCGATTAAACGTTAAGTAAATTCAATTATAATAGGACATGATGAGTTGATTTAATAAGATATGATGTGGCCATGATATGTTCTAAGCTCAAATGGTAAGTTCTTAAGTGTTTGAGCTTGGGAATTCAAGGGTAATTTGAAATAGTCTGCTTAGGACAGCAGCAGTAACGTGACTTTAGAAAATCACCATAAATTTATGGATTTGAATTAGAGGCTGAATGAGACATGAAATTAAATCTTAATGAGTCTAGTTTCTTATAAAAGAAACCGTGTAAGCAAAGGAATTTCCGATAATGAGATATTTAAAGTTGTGCGAGACGGTGTCAGAATGACTCCGAAATCCCCTGTTCGGTTTTTAGAAAATCATTATAAATTGTACAAAAATGGTTATAAGATAAAATTTATATGCTTAGACTCCTTAATGAGTCTAGTTTCAAATTAAATCAAATACAACACATTTGAATTCTGTAAAATGAGAAATTTGATTCTTAATGAAGAGTGGTCAGATTAGTCAAACAGTGAAACAGGGGAAACTTTAAGAAAAATCTGGTATTGATTGGCCAAACCTAAAATTCTGGAAATTTTATGGATGGAAGATATATGGGTCTATATTCAGGAAAAATTAACGGAAAGTGATTTGGAGTTTTGTAGCTCCAGTTATAAATAATTTAGTGACTATTGCTCAGGAAAAACAGCTTGTGCTGAATTTGAGATTATGTTGTGAACCTTGATAAACTTGTTTTAGTTGCTCATAAGCTATTGATTAAACCCATACTTGAATTCTAAATCGTGATATTGTAAGTTATGAGTATTCGAATATGAAATGATAGTAAGGCCAAATGGTCGATGTGATGAATGTGAAAGTGTATATGTGTGATAAGGCCAAATGGCCGATGTGATGAATGTGAAAGTGTATATGTGTGATAAGGCCTAATAGCCGATGTGATGAATGTGAAAGTGTATATAGGTGATAAGGCCTAATAGCCGATGTGATGAATGTGAAAGTGTATATAGGTGATAAGGCCAAATGGCCGATGTGATGAATGTGAAAGTGTATATGTGTGATAAGGCCAAATGGCCGATGTGATGAATGTGAAAGTGTATATGTGTGATAAGGCCTAATAGCCGATGTGATGAATGTGAAAGTGTATATAGGTGATAAGGCCTAATAGCCGATGTGATGAATGTGAAAGTGTATATATGTGATAAGGCCTAATAGCCGATGTGATGAATGTGAAAGTGTATATAGGTGATAAGGCCTAATAGCCGATGTGATGAATGTGAAAGTGTATATATGTAATAAGGCCTAATGGCCGATGTGATGAATGTGAAAGTGTATATATGTGATAAGGCCTAATGGCCGATGTGTGAATGTGAAAGTGTATATATGTGACAGGGCCGAGTGGCCAACGTGATGGATGTGAAAGTGCATAAATGTGATAAGTCCCGAAGGGCATTTGTGTCAGTACTATATCCGGGTTAAAACCCCGCAGGCTTTATGCGAGAATATTATCACTGATTAATGTCCTTAAGCTTCGTGCTTGTACTATATCCGAGCTCTAAAGACCCGATGACTACGTGTGGGGATTTTGTCCGGGTAAGACCCGATAACTTCGTGTGGAGATTATGTCCGGGTAAGACTTCGTAATAAGAATTGCTTATAAATATATTTAATGCGAAAGGTTAAACAGGTATGTACTCCAAGTTTATATGTGAGCTTGATTTGCACTAAATCATAAGGTAGTTATGTGATGCATACGAGAGCAATCTATGAGACTATTCCTATGATTATGTGACATCGGATCAGTGTGAGAGGTGATGTGAAATCATACGATATATCTATGTCACATGAGCTCACTTTTATGTGAAAGTTTATCTGCTTATTGTATATGATGAGATGTGCATATTCGGTAAAGGGATGGTATGCCCGAAGGAAGAGTGAAATAAAAATACGAACAACTATGTTATAATTTGATTGTTATCTGTTGACACTGCTTAAAACTTACTAAGCCTTGTAATGCTTACTCCATTTACTCTGTTTCCTCTGTTTTATAGATCTCATTGCGAAGCTACAGGCTCGGGGATCGTCAGCAACTAGTCACACTATCACTATCCACTTTTTGGTACTGCTACGTTTCGGATTGTCTTATGGCATGTATAAAATAGACTAGTGGCGGAAGAATATTTTGGTTAATGTATATAGCCATGCGAAAATGGCTTATATATATTTGAGCATAATGTTATAATCATTTGGTATGGAATGGTTAATCACTATCATAATTTGTGCTATTTATGCTAAAAGAGCTAGTTGAATCATGGAAACTATGAAATAAGTAAAGTCTACCTTAAAGGCAGATGCTGGCAGCAGCAGTGATGTAGATTTGGAAAATCACTAAAAATAGTAGGATTTGAATTAAATAATGAATAAATTATGTAAACGAACCTTGATGAATCTATTTTCATAGTAAAGTAACGAAACGATCATATGGACAGTATGTTAAGAGATATTCAGGTTCTCGTGAGACAGGGCCAGAACGGTTTCTGGATTCCCTGTTCCGACTTTGGAAATTCATTATAAATTAACCAGAGATAATTAGGAGTCATTCCATATATTTATAGATTCCTCTCTGAGTCTAGTTTCTATAGAAACAAACGGCATCAGTATTGAAGCTCTGTGTAGGGAGATATCCAAGTCGTAATGCACAAAGGTCAGTGTAGTCGATCCCTGTAACATGGGAGACTTTGACTAATAAACTGTACTAATTTGCCTGACCAAAAATTCTAGAAAAAATATGTAGATGGGCATATGAGTCTAGTTTCAGGGAAAATTTACGGAACTGGATTTCGAGTTTCAGAACTCAAGATATGATTTTTTAAGCGACTAGTACGCAGACTGGCAGCTTGTCTGGGAAATTTTTTTTTAAGTGGTTTGAAGTCTGTTAACACCTCGTGTTCGACTCCGGCGACGGCCTCGGGTTCGGGGTGTTACATTTGATTGGTATCAGAGCTACGGTTTAGTCGGTTCTAGGACTAACGTAGCACGCGTGAGTCTATTTATACATGCCATAAAGTGATAAAATGATAGTGTGATGATTTTTTTGGCTATTAAAATGTGTTTGCTGTATTGTAATGAATCTTGATCACGATCGAGCTGTAGCAAGCTTCTGACTATGATAATTTGTGATATAACTTCACTTAGATATGCCTAAATTATTAAGTTGATCAGGTACGTATCATGTACTCGTATTTGAATTTCGATTTGGATTGAATTATAAGGGTATAAGTGATGCAATTTTGAAGGAGTGTTATGATATAAATGTGATTTTTGTATGTGGCCATGGAACTGGAAGTTGAATGGTCGATAAGCATGTTGTGTTTGTATTCAAGTAATGTAAATGATATACTAATGTGTATTGCTATATGTGTATATGTATGTAGAGACGAAATCGTCGAATGTAAAAGGGCAGTGAAGCGTATAGAGTGGTTGGTTTTCAGCACTAAGTGTGCGGGCAATAAGTGTTCACGGTTGTGAGATTGGCACTAAGTGTGCAGGCAATAAGTGTTCACGGTTGTGAGATTGGCACTAAGTGTGCGGGCTTGAAATGCATGGCACTAAGTGTGCTAGTTTAAAGTACATGGCACTAAGTGTGCGTGGTTGATTATTAAGCACTATGTGTGCGAACCCACTATATATATATTTTCTATCAATTATTTATATTAAGGGTGCGACCTTCCCGAGTCGATTTCGGACAGCGGAAAGGGGTAAGTTCTTGAGTAATAGAGCTTAAATTATGATTTGATTAGATCATGTTTTAAGCAAATCAAAATCATGCTCTTTGTGTGTGGCTATTGAGCCGAAATTGCAAAAATGATAAGTGTCTTGTGTTTGAGTTTTGCTAATGAAAATGAAATACGAATGTGTCATGAATTATTGTTAAATGTGCATGGTTATTCGAATGATGTCCGGGCTAAGTCCCGAAGGCTTTGTGCTAAGTGACCATATCCGGACTAAGTTCCGAAGAGCATTCGTGCTAGTGATATATCCGTGCTAAATCCCGAAGAGCAATCATGCTGGTGACGTGTATTCGGGCCTTCGTGCCTAGTAGGCTTCGTGCCGGTAATTTGCGCAAAGTTTAAGTATTCATTACTATACGAATTCAAATTTAAATGAGATGATATGTTTAAAAGTGTACATACATGATGTTTATAGACTTGGTTAAGTCATATCAATGTGTATTAACGAATGAATAAGAGCCCTATGTATGTGAATAATTAGAGGCACTGTGTGTGTGCGAATTCCTTTAACCGAGCACTATGAGTGCGAGATCGGTCAGTGGGCACTAAGTGTGTGAAGTGGAATTCATGTAAGACCTCGTTTGGGACGAAGGCATTGATTTGAGATAGTGTGTAAGACCATGTCTGGGACATGGCATCGGCTCGATATGTGAGAATATGTAGGACCATATCTAGGATATGGCATTGTAAGAGCTATATGTGCTATTGCTGAATGGACACTATTTTGTTGATCTTGTTCAAGAAATTATTTTGATTAAGTTTCGACATTTGAAAGTTTGAAAGAATTTTTGATGAATGTTGATAATTTTGGATATACGAGTTATGCGCTAGAATAAATCTCATGCCAGAGTATTATATTAGGCTTTATGCCTATTCGACTGTATACGGGTAACGTTAACTATGATTGAATGTGCTAAATGAACTAAATGTTCAGGTACGTGGAAGTTGACTTTTCTTTTGGAAATGAGTTAAGTTGAATATTGAGATGTGATAAAGTTATAAAGGATATTTATTGGGATGTTTGAGTATATGTGTACTTTTGGTCAGATTACAGCTTATACATGAATGAAAATGTGGGTTACAAATATGTGGGTTGATGGTGTGAATTATACATGTTAATATGTGCTTAATATGTGTTTGAAATGCATTTGTGAATTAAATTAAGTGATTATTGCTTATGAGATCAAGAAAATGAGATATATGTGCATACTTGCAGAAATGTTTATGTATTTGTCTTAGGATAAGAAAATGATTTTACGGATCGATGCGAAATCAGTAATGAATTACAATTGCTATCGATGAGCTAATGTTTATATGGATATAATTCAATAAGAGGACGTTATCCTAAACTATGCATCGGTAGAAATTTTCGGGGACGAAAATTTCTTGAGTGGGGGAGAGTTGTGACAGCCCAAAATTGACCCTAGTCGGGAAGTGGTTTCGGGACCACAAAACCGAGTCATACTAATAATTAGCCATCATATTTGATGCTTATTATATGTATATATGCATGTGTGAAAATTTCATGCTTGAATTTTGTTAATTGTAAGTGAATTTTATTAAATAGGACTTATGTGAGAAAATTTAGAAATGTGCTAGGCAAATGTGAAGTGGCCTATTAATGCATGTTATGAAAATGATGGGTTTGCATGTCAAATTACCCAAATTTGAGCTAGTGGCTGGCCATGCTATGGGTGGAAACATGTTGGGAACATGTTGGCTTAGTGTGTTATGTTAGAAAGAATAAATAAAAGGGTTAGTAATTAAGTAATGAAAAGGGAGGGGTGATGAAAACAAAGTTGTCTCATCCATCCCCCCCTCCATTTTGCCGTAACTAGACAAAGAAAAGAAAAAAAAGAAAGGGTGTTCATCCTTTAACACCTTGGCTGAAAATTTGAAGGAGGAAGGAAGAAGAAAGGTTGAAGAGATTCGGCCATGCATGTAACTAGGCTAAGGTATGTTTGATGATGTTCCATGAGATGCATGCATGTTTTAGTTGTTAGTTTGAGTTCTACCTAGCCCATGGTCTAAATCTTGCTATGTGATGGAGATGATATTCGGCCATGGGTGTTGTCTTTCTTGGTTGGTGTTTTGATGTTGTGGTGATGAGGCATGAAGATGATTGAGCTTGAGTGTTTAATAAAAAGGTTTGGATGTGAGAGTGTGTGAGGAGTAGAAATGAGGGGTCTTAGCAACTTCATGAAGGTTCGGCCATGGTGCTTCAATATTGCACTTGTGTTTAACCCTAGGATTAATTAGTTATATGGTTAGTATGGGTATGGGTGACCGAATATGAGAGCATGAATAGATGGAGAGTTTGGTGAATTGATATGTGGTAAATGTCAAGTGTTAAATGAAATGGAAATGATAGATTAATGTTGCACATTCGGCTATAGTTAGGCATGTTGATGATCTTATCTTGACTTAGATAATTAGGCATAAAAGGGTGGTAATGAGGTTGAGGTTGTTGAATGGTTAGTTGGGTAACAAATGAAGCATTCGGCCATCACTTGGGAGCTTATGTGATGTTGAGTTTAAAATTAGCAAAGGTGATTACCGAATGTCCAAGTATGCATATGCATGTGTGATTAGATTATTGATAGTATGGTAATTGCATGAGGTTATTAGCCGAATAGCTAAGAACATAAAGTAGCAAGATGAAAATTTTACCATGTCGTTTCGTATGTCATAAAATCATTAAAATGTGGATACCAATATATGTAGCAAAGCGGTTAAATGAGTTAATTTATTTGTTTAAGCTCAAGACTCTAAAGGAGAGGCGTCCAACAAGGGAAAATCGAAGGTCATCGAATAGCCGCCGAAATTGTTCGACCACATCCGAGGTAAGTTTTAAGCGATTAAACGTTAAGTAAATTCAATTATAATAGGACATGATGAGTTGATTTAATAAGATATGATGTGGCCATGATATGTTCTAAGCTCAAATGGTAAGTTCTTAAGTGTTTGAGCTTGGGAATTCAAGGGTAATTTGAAATAGTCTGCTTAGAACAGCAGCAGTAATGTGACTTTAGAAAATCACCATAAATTTATGGATTTGAATTAGAGGCTGAATGAGACATGAAATTAAAGATTAATGAGTCTAGTTTCTTATAAAAGAAACCGTGTAAGCAAAGGAATTTCCGATAATGAGATATTTAAAGTTGTGTGAGACAGTGTCAGAATGACTCCGAAATCCCCTGTTCGGTTTTTAGAAAATCATTATAAATTGTACAAAAATGGTTATAAGATAAAATTTATATGCTTAGATTCCTTAATGAGTCTAGTTTCAAATGAAATCAAATACAACACATTTGAATTCTGTAAAATGAGAAATTTGATTCTTAGTGAAGAGTGGTCAGATTAGTCAAACAGTGAAACAGGGGAAACTTTAAGAAAAATCTGGTATTGATTGGCCAAACCTAAAATTCTGGAAATTTTATGGATGGAAGATATACGAGTCTATATTCAGGAAAAATTAACGGAAAGTGATTTGGAGTTTTGTAGCTCCAGTTATGAGTATTCGAATATGAAATGACAGTAAGGCCAAATGGTCGATGTGATGAATGTGAAAGTGTATATGTGTGATAAGGCCAAATGGCCGATGTGATGAATGTGAAAGTGTATATGTGTGATAAGGCCTAATAGCCGATGTGATGAATGTGAAAGTGTATATAGGTGATAAGGCCTAATAGCCGATGTGATGAATGTGAAAGTGTATATGTGTGATAAGGCCAAATGGCCGATGTGATGAATGTGAAAGTGTATATGTGTGATAAGGCCTAATAGCCGATGTGATGAATGTGAAAGTGTGTATAGGTGATAAGGCCTAATAGCCGATGTGATGAATGTGAAAGTGTATATATGTGATAAGGCCTAATAGCCGATGTGATGAATGTGAAAGTGTATATAGGTGATAAGGCCTAATCGCCGATGTGATGAATGTGAAAGTGTATATATGTAATAAGGCCTAATGGCCGATGTGATGAATGTGAAAGTGTATATATGTGATAAGGCCTAATGGCCGATGTGTGAATGTGAAAGTGTATATATGTGACAGGGCCGAGTGGCCAACGTGATGGATGTGAAAGTGCATAAATGTGATAAGTCCGAAGGGCATTTGTGTCAGTACTATATCCGGATTAAAACCCCGCAGGCTTTATGTGAGAATATTATCACTGATTAATGTCCTTAAGCTTCGTGCTTGTACTATATCCGAGCTCTAAAGACCTGATGACTACGTGTGGGGATTTTTTCCGGGTAAGACCCGATAACTTCGTGTGGAGATTATGTCCGAGTAAGACTTCGTAATAAGAATTGCTTATAAATATATTCAATGCGAAAGGTTAAACAGGTATGTACTCCAAGTTTATATGTGAGCTTGATTTGCACTAAATCATAAGGTAGTTATGTGATGCATACGAGAGCAATCTATGAGACTATTCCTATGATTATGTGACATCGGATCTGTGTGAGAGGTGATGTGAAATCATACGATATATCTATATCACATGAGCTCACTTTTATGTGAAGTTTATCTGCTTATTGTATATGATGAGATGTGCATATTCGGTAAAGGGATGGTATGCCCGAAGGAAGAGTGAAATAAAATTACGAACAACTATGTTATAATTTGATTGTTATCTGTTGACACTGCTTAAAACTTACTAAGCCTTGTAATGCTTACTCCGTTTACTCTGTTTCCTCTATTTTATAGATCTCATTGCGAAGCTACAGGCTCGGGGATCGTCAGCAACTAGTCACACTATCACTATCCACTGTTTGGTACTGCTACGTTTCGGATTGTCTTATGGCATGTATAAAATAGACTAGTGGCGGAAGAATATTTTGGTTAATGTATATAGCCATGCGAAAATGGCTTATATATATTTGAGCATAATGTTATAATCATTTGGTATGGAATGGTTAATCACTATCATAATTTGTGCTATTTATGCTAAAAGAGCTAGTTGAATCATGGAAACTATGAAATACGTAAAGTCTACCTTAAAGGCAGATGCTGGCAGCAGCAGTGATGTAGATTTGGAAAATCACTAAAAATAGTAGGATTTGAATTAAATAATGAATAAATTATGTAAACGAACCTTGATGAATATATTTTCATAGGAAAGTAATGAAACGATCATATGGACAGTATGTTAAGAGATATTCAGGTTCTCGTGAGACAGGGCCAGAACGGTTTCTGGATTCCCTGTTCCGACTTTGGAAATTCATTATAAATTAACCAGAGATAATTAGGAGTCATTCCATATATTTATAGATTCCTCTCTGAGTCTAGTTTCTATAGAAACAAACGGCATCAGTATTGAAGCTCTGTGCAGGGAGATATCCAAGTCGTAATGCACAAAGGTCAGTGTAGTCGATCCCTGTAACATGGGAGACTTTGACTAATAAACTGTACTAATTGGCCAGACCAAAAATTCTAGAAAAAAATATGTAGATGGGCATATGAGTCTAGTTTCAGGGAAAATTTACGGAACTGGATTTCGAGTTTCAGAACTCAAGATATGATTTTTTAAGTGACTAGTACGCAGACTGGCAGCTTGTCTGGGAAATATTTTTTTAAGTGGTTTGAAGTCTGTTAACACCTCGTGTTCGACTCCGGCGACGGCCTCGGGTTCGGGGTGTTACAGAATTTGACCTTGAAATCCAAGACAGAAAGGGAGTTGAAAATCAAGTAGCTAATCATCTATCGAGGTTGGAATAAAATGAGGTAACTTATTCACTTGTTCCAATCAATGAAAAATTTCCAGATGAACATATCTTTGAGGTAAGTAGAATTCATGAAATTCCTTAGTTTTCTGATTATACGAATTATTTACCTTTCGAAATAACATACCAAAAAATGAAGAAATTCCTTTATAATAGTAGGTATTATTTCTGGGAGGATTCATTTTTCTTTAAACAATGTGCAGATAATATCATCAGGAAGTACGTAGCTGGAAGCGAGATTGACGAGATCCTATACCACTGCCACGTATCTCTGAGTGGGGAACACTTTGGTGGTTCCCGCACTGCAAAAATTATCTTACAAGCTAGATTTTTCAGGCCTACGGTGTCTAAGGATGCATATGCATATGGGAAAAATTATGATAGATGGTAGAGGACCGACAACATATCAAGAAGAAACGAGATACCCTTGACAAACATTCTAGAGGTAGAACTATTTGACGTATGGAGCATTGATTTTTTAGGCCTGTTTCCTTCTTTTTATGGTAACATGTATATCTTAGTAGATGTGTATTATGTATCCAAGTGGGTTGAAGCTGAGGGATATCTAATGAATGATGCTAAAGTTGTCATGCGATTCTTACATAAGCACGTGTTTACACTGTTTGGGACTCCGAGAGCTATAATTAGCGATGAAGGATCTCACTTTGTAAACATATGGCTTAAGTGGTTGCTTAACAAGTATGACGTGAAACACAAAATTGCCACTACCTATCGTCCATAGTCAAATGGGCAGGTTGAATAAGTAAACTGTAAGATCAAACGAATCCTTAAGAGGGAGGTGCGCCCTAATAGAAAAGATTGGTCTCGAAAGCTCGATGATGCTCTATGGGCCTACCGAACAACATTTAAGACACCGTTAGGAATGACTCCTTACCGGTTAGTCTTTGGAAAAGCATGTCATTTGCAGCTTGAGTTGGAAAATAAAGCTCACTGGGCTTTGAAACAATTAAATTTGGACCTAAAGTAAGATGGTGAGAGAAGAATGTTATATCTTGACGAGTTGGAGGAGTTTAGGTTATTTTCATACGAGAAGGTCAAGATGTATAAATAAAAGACTAAGATATGGCACGACAACCATATACATCCTCATGAATTCAAAGAAGGTCAAAAAGTTTAGTTGTTTAATTCGAGGCTAAGGTTATTTCCTGGGAAGCTTAAATCTTGATGGACTGGACCTTACATCATCCAAAAAGTGTATCCATATGGAGCAGTAGAATTACACGACAATAGGAGAGGTACATTTAAAGATAATGATTAACGTCTCAATCACTATTGGGATGGTGAAGTTGAGCGAGTTGAAACCTCGTTCAATTTTAAAAAAACCTTAATTTTTCTTATTTTTATTTTTAATAAATGTCATATTTAGAAACTAATTTTCTTGAATTATTACATTAAATTAATTTTTTCTAAGGAGATTGGAACTTAAGCAGGACTATTTGTGACCCCTTTAACCTTTCGTAAGAATTTAATTTGATGTAATTTTTAGAGAATAAAATTTTCTAAGTAGCCTAAAAAGAATTTTTATTTTCAATTTTAATTTAATTTCTTTATGTTTAATAAGAGGGTCGAATTGGCCCAAGTACCAATCAGTTTATTTTTTTATGATCAGTTTAATTCTTAAGTACAGTTTGGGCTCGAGGCCGGGAACAATGAAGAGGAGGAAATTACCCACCTATTTTCATCTAATGGGTCCCTCAAAACCCTAAATTTGTCGCCCCTTTTTCTTCCCTCCATGCCTTGTCGCCCAAGTAACCCACTTTTAGATAAAACTTTGCTACAAATTTACCCTAATCTACTACTATATCAACCCCTCTTTACCATCATATATTTCACACCATTCAAGCAATTAGCTTCAACCCAAGCCACCTACTTTCTTTCTTTGTCGTCAGCCTCAAATCCTGAAAGTTCTCCCCAAATTTCCATTTCTGTAGCAAAACCCTCCTATTGTTGCTGCAAACCTTTCGTCGAGGCAATCTTATTGCTGCAGCAATCGTCGCAACTCACCCTCTTTTTTTTCCGAAAATCTCTTCTCGCCATACCATTTTGGTACTGCAAACCCTAGTCACCTTAAAACCTTGTCGATTTCTTCTTCTCTCCTTGCTAAAATTTTCCTCTTTTTTTTTTGGAAAAATCACCATGTCTTGCAAAAGAACTAGATCTTCTAAAACTTATTCTAAAAATCCAATTGTGATTCAAGATGAGGAAGCGAGGGAAATATTTGATTCCATCTTCAAAAATCAACCCACAATACCGAAAAAAGGTTTCAATTTGGACAAGATGATTATGCTGTTGTCAATTCAAAAAACAATTGATGCCTTAAATTGGAATCCATTATGTGATGCACAATCAATGTCTGAAAAGGAATTAGTGCGAGAGTTATATGTCAATTTGACCACATCAGATGCTAACAAAGTTCTTGTTCGCAAAAAAGAACGTACCCCTTAGTTCTAAGTCCATTAATGATTTGCTTAACTTACCTGATATTTAAGAAGATGAGTACTTTGCCATGATGACGAATATCAATTGAGATTTTCTTTAACAAGTACTGAATGTTGTCATAAATTCGGATCCTGAAAGATAATAAGAAAGTATGGTAGTCATTCTTTTCGAAAGGAGTATTTAAACCCAGTGGCTAAGGTATGGTTCTACTTTGTTTGACATAGCTTCATGCCTATCTCACATAGTTCCACCATCTCGATCGAATGAATGCTTTTGTTATATACAATTATGATAGAGAGGTCTATCAATTTTGGGAAAATTATTCTCAAGGAAATTCAAGATTGTGGTAGGAAAAAGGCAGGAAGTGTCTATTTTCCATCATTTATTACTTTACTTTGCTTGAGGGCCTAAGTTAAATCAAAAGCAAACTTGAAGGGCCATTATGTTCAAGGTTGCATAACAAGACATGATCTTGAGAGGTTAGTGGAGAGTGTTGAACTATTGAACTAGATTTAGCCAAGTGAATCGAACGAACTAGAATATGATGAGTCATCAACCAAATCTGAACTGGAAGTTGACTTGGTAAATGAAATAGGAGTAGCAGAATCTAAAAAGGAACCAAACAAACCTGAACTGAGGATGGAACCATTTATTGCTGAACCAATAGAGCCAAGTGTTAACCCTGAGTTGACCATTCCAATGCCTACTTCTTCGAACACTTTGAAGAAATCAAAATTTTTAGTTGTGATGGATATGTGGAAATTCATGCATAACCAATAACAAACTTATTGGAGATATGCAAAAACTAGAGATGATTCTGTATGAAATACTTTTAAGAATATCTCTAACTATTTTGTTCTTGCATTTCCAGATCATATCTTCGAATCATGGTAAGAAAAACTTGTGGAATCTAGTGAGACCAAGAAGGCAAAGGAAAAAGACATGGAAGATGACACGAATTGAAAGGGGGAAATTTCAAATATGAATAAGTTAAGTTCAAAACCTTTTCTATAAAAAAAAGCAAGGTAATGTGGTAATGTGAATGAACATGTCTAGGATTGGATTTTTAAAAAAGAATTGGTACTTAAGCAGTCTTCATGACTCAGCTCTCTTTTCTTGCTATCCTACCTGGTGTTCAGGTCTCATTCATTACTTTGTTTACACAATGAGGAAATTACTTCTTCTTAAGGGGGGGCAGGGTAATATTTGTATCAATTTTAATTTTTCTTAAGTATGTTTCAATGTTTACACATAAGTATGCTAAAATAAAATGATGTTTAGAGAAAATTTTTGTTCATAAGTTAGCTCAAATACAAGTATGATTTCTGATTTTATCTGAGTTTTTTTATGTTATCTCAAGTTATATAATGCCTGTGTTTCTTAGGTCTTATGTAGTCTTTGCCATGAAAATTTAATTTCCTTAGAAATAGACATGAATGAAGGTTTAAGTCTTTAAAATTGATATAGTAACTTTCTTGAGGCGAAATCCTATGAGGCATAAGAATCTAAACATGATTTAGGCACATTTGCTTTAGATCGTTTGAGATTTTCAAGCCTACCATATGAATCTAACCCTTGAAACCTTAGTTTGAGTCTTCAAGCCTATTTTATTGCTATTCACCTACATTATAAGCCATATTACCATCTTTTTAAGTTACCAATCTTAATTATACTTGTATTAGTGATTGAAATTTGAGGAAAAAATCAAAAAGATGTACTTGTTGTTCATTCTGATTCTAAAAACAAGAAGAGAAACATATCTATTCAAATGTCGAGTAAAAGAGTAAAATAAATACTCTTAGAAGGAAGGATGTACCTAAAAAAGATCCAAGACAAAGTTAGGGTTAACATTATTGAACCTAAAAATTCACATCTATTTATCCCTACCTTGAGCCTAGCCCCATTACAACCTTATAAAAGACTAATTGATTTTGATAATTATGCCGACTACATTAGTGGAAAGGAATTGCTAAGTTCAAAATATAAGGACTACTAATTAAACCTTGTGATTGTTTTGTCTAATTGGTAAATAAACTTTGATTAAATGGTGAATGTTATATATGACCTTGCAAAGCATGAACTCTATGACTTATGTTAGCATTTTGTCGTACTTCGTATAAAATTTTGAAATAATGGTAGCATATAAGTGACTTATCAAAAAAAAGAGTTTGTGAGCATGACTTTGTTGATATATGTTTATGTGAAAAAATTTTATTCTACTTAAACTTATTGCAAGATTGCCTTATCTAAATTTTAGCTTTGCATTACTCAAGACGAGCAATGGATTAAGTTTGGAGTGTGTAAACTCTAAGTTATATACGTTTTTTTAGTTGTTTATGGAACCTTTTTACTTGAAAATTATGTTAATCCCAAATATTTGTTATTAAATTGGGTAAATTTTGTCTACATTGAGATAATAAACATGATATAGTAACGTATGCAATTTTATGCTTTTATGTATTAAATTTTTTCATAATTTAATTATTTCATGTAACATAGTAATTTCCTTTATTTAATTGTTGCAGTGGGACCATGGAATTAATAAGTTAATAATCTTATTTTAATTATACATGGACATCAGCTCTATTTCACCTTATTTGGATAACGAAGGCTAGCAAATTGGGTCAAGAGGTCACTTTGATCCAGTTAAGATTTAATTGAAGAACAAGTCTAATAAGTAATTGGGTCATAAAATCGTCCAAGCAAGAGGGAAAGACGCCTAAATCAGCAAGGGCATATGAGTAGCCCAAAATAAGCTTTGGGAGATTTATTCAAAGGTCCTTAAAATTTTAAAATAATTAAAAATCAACTCCCAACAATCACCCAAGAAACCGTCCAACCCTTTCTTGATTCATGCATGAAATCAAGCATGAATCAAGCAACCAACAACCTCCCCTCTCCATAATTCATGGTTGACCAAGCAAAGGAGAAACCTAAGGGATATTCAAGCTATTTTTAGTAAACTCATTAGCCATCCCTCTACTATAAATACCACCCGTTACTCTGTCGCATGTGAAATGATATGCGATGTGCAAGTATACACGTTGAATCAAGTAATAAAGTGATGAGCAAGTATCGTTCCCACGAGCATCGGGTTGAGGCACAAAAGTGGTCAAGTTATTATAATAAAATGCGATTAATGTTAAGGAAAAGTTAATGATAAATATGCAGTGGCAATTAGTAGAGTAATGATGTAAGCAATACGTGGGATTAATGAATAATTGGAAAGGCTATGGCAAAACGAGAGTAGAGATGTAATGGAAATTATGAGAATTATTACGGGAATATTATGTAAATGAAAAAATATATAACTAATAATGAAGTGGCAAATATACTGTGGCAAATAATAAATGATATACGATGTTTACTCGAATAATGCTTCAACAAAATCATACTCAGTTTACTGCTCAAAAGAGTTCTAAAATGGTTTGCTTCTTTCGAGAGCAAAAACCTCAAGTTACCTTGCTCGTGTCTATGGGAATTAATATGGTACCCTACATTGTTTTCCTTTTGTATGAATGTTGTTCTATGTCTAAAGTGTACTACAAGTATCGATCGAGTACTTGCTCATATAATTCATTTTTTATGGGCATGTTGAACATTCATCTACATCTAGGGATTGCACGCATAAAATATAGAAATAAAAAAATTAAATGAAATAGTAAATTGAATAAGATATATGCTTCAACTATTAGAGAAAATAAAAATTTCATCATCTAATCCCAAGCTGATGAGATTTAGCTCATGGGTTGGCACATAAAATTCAAAACCAAAATAACATCCAACACCATTTTCATCATTCAATTCACGGAAGAAAAAAGTAAGACATACAAAAGGCTTCGGGAAGATAGCTTTTGTTTGCCCAGTTCACACTCCAGCAGCACAATCTCCTGCAATGGCTGAGAGGGACTTCTTTTATCTTCGTCTTTTTGTCTCTACTCAGCCGCTACCCTCTATTTTTGCCTAAGAAACTCTTCCTTTTTGTTATTCGTTAAGGGTTTCCTCCTTTGGATTTTTACAGATTTTTCCCTAGGATAAATCCAACAACCCATGTTTATATTCTCCTCTTTTTTAAATTCTTTTTACAACAACATCTTCTCCTCTTTTTAAATTTTTTTCTAGGATAAAAACGAACATCCTAAGATTATTTTCTCCTCTTTTTAGGCAGATTTTTTTGGTACAAGTACAGTTGGGCTGAAAATGGTATGTGTTGAGTGTGACCCGGTCTTCCTGGAATTGAAACGACATTCATGGTGACAAAATGTCCAACCTTTTGCCCAGGTGGAACGATGGAAATGTGCAAGTGTACACAATCGCAACAAGTAATAAAGTAACAAGTAAATATTGAGTTATCATACCCACATGGACTGTGCAAGAAAATATTTATGAAATGCAATTAAAAACACTTTGGTGAAGGGAAAATCTTTTGTTTTGAAAAAGAGTTTAATAAAACTAGATTTTAACTAAGAAAATTAAAAGGTAAAAATTTCAATGCACGATTTCTGATAAACAAGTTTAATCAATATGACATAATTTTATTGGATCAATTACACTTATTAACTTAATATTATTAAAACAATATTCATATTGTTAGGAATAAAATCACGGTAACTTGGCAATTTGTAAACTTAGAGCACATACAGACTTACTAAATTAAAAAATCTCTTGAACATATTATTATGTCAATTCAAACAATTAATCAATTTTAATAAGCAAGTAAAAGATTAAGTGAAGTAACAATATATTCCTACATTGAAACAATTTAATCACAATAATCTTAGAAGTTATGTAAGGCTATTGTACCGGTTAATATCGTCGCTAATTTAACCCTTAGCTATCTTAGAAGATTAAACGTGCACTGATTAAGTATTGTGTCAATTAATTACAATTTCAATACGATTGATAAATAACTCATTAGTTACCTTACAATTGTAGTGAAAGTATAACATAATTATGGTTTTACTTAATCAAACAATATACCTAGACTTATAACAATACAAACATGATTTTAATAATTTAAGTAGACGAAATGAAACCAATCTAATGCTAATTAAATTTAAGTCATGTTAATTAAATTCAGAATAGCAACATAACAAATATTCATAGACATGTTCATAAAAAGAACAATGAAATTTAAAGGATATGAAACTAGAATCAAATCCAATGTTTCTCCAAAGCCAGACTAGTTTTCTCCTCTCCTTCTCCGCTCATTCAGTTCATCCAAGACTTCTATAAGCACTTGAATGCTGCTACCCAAAGTGGTTGAAAGCTCTTTTCCAAGAGGGAAATCGGCAAATGGAAATAGAAGAGAAAAATGGGAGACAAAGGGAGGTCTTGGAAGGGAGAAAGTGAGTAAAAGCGAGAAAGAAGTGTGAATGAGATGTGTGTTGAATGAATAGGTGAATGAGGATTTATAGGTGGGAGAGGCTGCTAAAAATATCAAATAATTAGCAGTCACACACTTCCTTTGGCCGGCCACACATGGAGCAAAGTTTGAATGTTGAAGGGCACAAAAAGTGGAGGGGTTTGAATAGGATTTTAAGGAAACTTAAGGGATGTTTTGCAATTAATTTAATCAGCTAAATAAGCTGATTGGGTCAGCTTATTGGTTCGGTTTTGGGCCTCAAATTTTCTTATTGGATCAGTCTCCAATGCTTAGCACACTTGGCCATTTTCTCATTCAGGTTTTATATTAATTTTTAACCCAATTTAACTTGGATAAAAATTAAATATAAATTATATAAAATGATCATCATTTGGATCGGCCTTCGCTAGAAAAATATTTAATCTTGCCCTTGGTTCACTCGATGCAAAAATTCCTCCGACGGTTCAGGCCTTTTGAGGTGTCCGTCGAGCCAATTTTCACCTTTTGTGCAAAACTATCAAAAATAAGTCAAATTTGTAAAACAAATATTACAAAAATTATTAAAATTCAATATGTTTATAATTTAAGTGAAGATTAATTATTTTATAATTAAAGTATGAATTTCGACAAAATTTACTACGAAACTGCATGAATTAGAGCTCAAAAGGTGCTGAAAAAGTCTATAGATTTTTGTATTTCCACCCGGCAAACCTCCACTTCTTTATTTCTCATTCCTCAACCTGCACCTTCCAAACCACCAAACACATCTCTACCACAAGCAATTAAAAGGACCTAATATTTAAACATAGTCCAAGCTCCTAGTGAAATGGTGAAAATACGAATGAAATGTCTTAAAATGCAACTAAATGTAGCTAAGTACAAGCAATTATCTAAGTCTAAAGGCATGAAATATAAGTCTTTTCAAGAGTTATCATACTTCCAATTCATTCATCCCT